>NW_016814625.1:241524-265751 GCF_001698545.2 Rhinopithecus bieti
TAAATTAAAGAAATCTCTGGAGGGCATTGGGGATTAAGAATTAAGATTCTTCTTTAAAAATCTTTACCATCTGGCCATCTGCTTTTCCTGGCTTCTCCTCATCCTAAATGATGATGTTCATAAATCCAGAACTAACTTTCTTTCTTTCTTTCCTTTTCTTTTCTCTCTCTCTCTCTCTCTCTCTCTCTCTCTCTCTCTGTCTTTCTTTCTTTCTTTTCTTTCTTTCTAGACTGAGTTTCACTCTTGTTGCCCAGGCTAAAGTCCGATAATGCAATCTGGGCTCATTGCAACTTCCGCCTCCCAGGTTCAAGCGATTCTCATGCCTCAGCCTCCCAAGTAGCTGGGACTACAGGTGCCATGACTGGCTAATTTTTTGTATTTTTAGTACAGATGGGGTTTCACCAAGTTGGCCAGGCTGGTCTCGATTTCCTCAGGTGATCCACCCACCTCAGCCTCCCAAAGTGCTGGTATTACAGGCATGAGCCACCGTGCCCGGCCCAGAACTTTCTAAGTGACCTCAGCATCTGACTCACAGCCTATTCCACATCATGCATCCCCTGCCTTCTGTCTTGATAATTCAATATCTATGTACAGCTGTTTCTTTTCTAGTCCCCTGAGTTAACAGTCCTTGACCTCCACCTCCTTTCTGTTCGTGTGCTGTTGCCAGCTCTGCCTTCCAGCCTCATCGCTCAGTATTCCTTTCTCTACCGTATGCTATCAAACTAGGAGCTCCTCTTCCCCTACGCTATTGTACTTGCTGAATGGACACCATCTCCAGGAGCCAAACTCCTTCATCAGACTGGTTACTGATTCACCCAACCATGTGTGATCTTTTCTTTCCTGAAAATTGCAGGGGGTCTTAACAGTCTTTCTCTCATGGAGTTTGTCATAGTCTGCCTTCTGGATAAATGTGTCCTTGTCTCATCTTTCCTGCTTTGATAGAAGTTTTCATGAAGAGGAGACTCTGCTGTACTCACTTTTTGTCACACTCTGTCATAATGGCAACTAGCACAGAACAGTGGACTTATGTTATTTTGTCTTCACAGCATCCCATCTTTTAACGAACCCTCCTTCTTCTACTTCTATATGACCCAGGGTGGGCTGTGAGTCATGGTGTCCCACCTCTACCTCCACAGAGCAGCACAGAAGATGCAGCCCCTGGCCTCAGAGATGGCTGCAGGGATGGGCACGCAACCTCCATACACGGAGAAAGAGCTCTTTTCCTGAGACCAGAGGCTGAAAGGATTATGTAAGGTGGGGTTGCTTGGGGCCATCTCTCTGGGCCACGTGGAAGAAGGCACCTAACAGGAGAGAATGAGACTCACCTCAAAAGAGGCAGAGATGGAAAGAACAATGGCTGATATAGTGGGGTGCTGATTTTGTATCAGACCGTGCTCCAAGTACACTGTGTGGATGATCTAATTTACTCCTCACAAGGATCCTAAGAGGTAATCATATTATTATATCCATTTTACAGACAAGGAAACAGGGGCACTGGGAAGTTAAGCAGCTCATCTGAAATCATCCAGCTAGTCAGGTGGTGGAGTCCAGATTGGAACCCAGGCTGTGGGACTCCAAAATGGTCATGCTATGCTATGCATGCTATGCTGCCTTATGTATGAGCCAAGATGAACATAAATGGGAGTGAGATGGATTTACGCATTTATGAGCAAGTGCAAGAGAGAACTGACAGCATCTTTTGAGCTCCTGGATCTAGCTGTGCCTGGAGCCAGCTGACTCATGTGCTTTTTAGTTAAATAAGCCAAGGCATTCCTTGATTTGCTTAAAATAGTGTATTTGTCACTTGCAACCTCCTGGCTTCATTGTGGAACAATGTGACTTAGTGATAAGTCACTACTTCTGGGTTTACCTCCTGGCACTACCCCTTACTTACCATCCAAACTTGGACAAATGATTTGACCTCTCAGGCCCCTGGAGGGTGATGACCTCTCAGGGATGAGGGGATGGTGACTAGAGAAGAGATTACATGTAAATGCACTTAACACTCTGGGAACACAATTTAAGTATTCAATCATGGTTAGATTCTCCTTTCCCTATGTGGAGTAGCTGTTCAGTAAGCATTTGTTGAATTGAATTAAATCCTCCAGAGGCTGCAGGATGTTGCCTGAGCTTGCAAGCAGCTGGAGCTACAGAGTCTCCAATGAAGGGAGCATCTCAGCTGAGGGGTTGCCCAACAGCTCTATCTGGCCATTGTAAGGAAAAAAAAAAAAATATTTTACTCTTCTTCTGTCTCCTGGACAGCTTTATCCTCTCTGACTTCCAGATCTCTCCAACAGAGAAAACAATGTCTGTCTGCTGGATTCCTTCATGTCCCTCTTTCCTCCTCCTTACAATTGCCCTCTAGAGTCACCTACCAACCAGTCCTATTGATTCACTTTCTGATTTTTCTTAGTCCTGCTCTCTCCTCCACCCACCTCCCTATGGTACTATTGCTCAGACCTTCATCACCTTTTGGATATTTGCAGCAGCTTCCCCTCTGACCTCCCTCCAGCCTTCCAGCCCATGGTGCAGCCCAAAACACCCTTGTTAAAGGTGACCGAATCACTCTTCACCTGAAAGCTGCCTTGGCCTGCAGGACAGTGAGCCAACCCTTGGCAGACACACAAAACCCTCCTCGGCTCCACCGGCCCCTGCCTGAATTTCCAGGACAGTCTCCTGCTTTGCTTTTCCATGCCTCCGTGCCGTCACCACCCCGCCAGTTCTTACTCATCCGCTAAGACTATGCTCCATTTGCTTCTTTTTTTCTCCTGGAAACACTCATGGAATTCCCACCTCCATTCTCCAGGCCAAGCACTCCTCCTCTGTACATAATTCTGTCTTACTATTTTATACTGATAGGATCATTTTATGCACCTGTTTTGAGGACTCTGAGGCCAAGGGCGAGGTCATACTCATGTCTGTAACCCTTGCACCCCATACAGTGCCTGGCATCCATAGGCCCTCACCTGCAGGCATCATGAAAGCTCCATGTGGGACTAGAAAGGGGAAAGGAGAAACTACATTTCTTGCAGACTAAGCTCATGATGCTCGTGTATTCCTGTACCCTGCCTGATTTCCTTCATCCCTAGACTGGGGCCAATGTTTCTCTTAATGGCAAACACAATAGCCTTAGGGTTTAATTGTTGGGGAGATAGGGGGCAGTTTCTCACCTTGTAAAGTGGGGAGGGATCCTACTTCCCCACTTTATGAGGTGAGAAATTCCACTAGTGGAGGAAATGGAAAAGAGAATTTTTTCCGGGGTCCTAGTGATTATAGGTTGTTCATGTAATTCTCCATACAGTTTTACATGCATCATACATGAACAGGTAATCTTTGGCTGCCTTAGAATAGCCCCATCTCAGTTTTCAAAAGGATACGATTATTTTATTACATCTAAATATAGGCAAAGAGTCTTTGCTGCTGCATAACTTAGGCAAATACATGCAAATCTCTTGCAGACTGAGGACCTGATCCCGTCACTGAGTTTCTAAATCTCAGGCTTCTGTTGCCCCTCCTCTCTCGTGCTGCTGCTCTTGAACAACAGGATCTGGTTGATCCGCTGTGCTAGTGACTCTGGTCAGCCTACCGCTCAGGGCTGCTGTGGGGGTCCGATGAGGGACAGGGCAGTGAGAGGGCCGTGCACATGGACGTGCAACCCTGTGGCATGCGGGAGTTGGGGCCGGGAGGGTGGTGAGCAGGATCATCGTGGGAGGCCACACCAGGCAGCCCTCCAGCTGCTCTGCTGGGAGTGCCGGGGTTTCATTCCTCTCTCATTCTCATTTTTTCCCTTCTCAAATCTGTTTCCCATCAAAATGAAATGTGTTCTCCTCTCGGCTTTCTGCCTGGTCTCTGAGCTGCGCCTGGCCCAGCTCTGAGAACCAGGCTGCATTTGCTCCTTTTTAAGGCACCCACTAATTCAAACCAAGTAAGTGGCAGGCGGACTGGCCCATGGGGCCACCCCCATCCCCCTACCCTGGCCTTTCTCCACGGATGGAAAATTTGGCCTCAGCCTGCCCCTGTGACTAGAAAAAGCAGGGTCAGCTCATCAAAGCAGAACAGGGTTGTTAGCTAGCTTTCCTCTTTCAGAGAAGGTTATATTAAGAAGGCGTGGCTCAGGGAGGCAGTTATTGGCCCTGGCTGGCCTCAGTCAGAAAGTTGTGGGGGGGTTGCTAGAGCAGGCAGATGCCTGCCAGGGTCAGGGAGAGCTTTCTGAGAGGGTGGTGAGAGACTGGGGAGGTGGGAGAGGGGTAGCTGTGAAAGGAAACTGTGTGGAGGTGACATGGTCTGTAGGTTAGGCCAGGCCAGAAGAGAAGGTCAGAGGGAAGTGAGTGTTCCAGTCAGCCTTGCTGTCTTGGGGAAGATCCTGGAGTCCAGCCCACTGCCCCCTCCTCTCCGTCTCTCCTGCTCCCTGGGCTGAGGGAGCAGAAGGAGCTGTGTCACTGTGAGGAGGAGGAGGACCTCTACATGTGAGGGACCTGCTGGGGCCAGCTGCTGGGGAGTCCAGCTTTCTCTCAGTGGCTGAAGGGGACTATCTCTTTCCCAATGGGCAGCTGCCATGCCATCACAGGAAAACCTGGCTTGCCGTTTTGGATACTTGGATTTTCCCACAGTGTGAGGGGGCTGGGGGTGTGGCCCAGGAAGGTGCACCTGAGGTGGGAGAAGAAAGAAGGAGACTGGTTGGGAGTCAGCTGAATTGGGGGCCGCAGAGGCTGGGGTGAGAGGGAGGGAAGGATGTGTCAAAGCTCAGCCTCCCAAAGCTGAGCAAGAAGAGCATGACGGGAGGGTGTTTCCCGCCTCCTCGCCCACTCCAGCGCCAGGTCCTGTCTCCATCCAAATGCTGCAAGCCTTTCCACACTCCTGCACCACCTTTGGAGATCTGAGCATTTTCAGGAATGAACTCTGGGAAGTAAGTCCTGGCTTTGCATGCAGGGGAAATGCAGAGACAACCATGTAACAGGGCATGGTTACAGCTAGTAAACACATACCCATTCCTTCTTCCTTTATAGTGAATCTCAAAGCTCAGCAAGGCATCTGGCTCCTTGACTCAAGACTACACTTCCCAGCTTCCTGTGAGGTGAGCTGTGGCCTTGTGATGGAGTTTTAGCCGATGGGATATGAGTGGAAGGGACGAGTGCCACTTCTGGGTAGTTCCCTAAAGTCCGAGGCATATGCTTCACCTCCCCTGTACCCCTCTGACTGATTGGACTGTGGACGTGATGGCAGGAGCTGGAGCAGTCATCTTACTTATTTTGTTTTATTTATTTATTTATTGAGACGGAGTCTTGCTCTGTCACCCAGGCTGCAGTGCAATGGCGTGATCTCAGCTCACTGCAAACTCCGTCTCCCAGTTCAAGTGATTCTCCTGCCTCAGCTTCCCGAGAAGTTGGGACTACAGGCATGCACCACCATGCCCGGCTAATTTTTGTATTTTTAGTAGGAATGGGGTCTCGCCACGTTGGCCAGGCTGGTCTCCAACTCCTGACCTCAGGTGATCCACCCGCCTCGGCCTCCCAAAGTGCTGGGATTACAGGCATGAATCACAGTGCCCAGCCTTATTTATTTATTTATTTTATTTCTCTTTTTGAGACAGGGTCTCTCCCTGTCACCCAGACTGGAGTGCAGTGATGTGATCACGGCTCACTGCAGCCTCAAACTCCTGGGCTCAAGCGATCCTCCAGCCTCAGCCTCCCTAGTACAGCGACTGCTACCCAATAAGTCAGTAAGCAGGATGGTTGTCCTGATTCCAAATATCCTAGACCCAGGCCCGTCTCCTCTCCCTTTATCCTCAATTCAGGCAAGGTCAGGTGGCTGGGGCCAAGTCCAGGTACCTGCCCTCGAGCCTCTTATTGTCTCTGTCACACACCAGATGATGGGTGATGCACACACAAAAGACCCACACCTATGAGCCTACTCAGATGAAGACATAACCCCACCCACCCCAGTTCTGCAGGGAAGTAAAGCAATACAATAACTCATGTGGAGTAGGAGTGGCGGCCACTTCCTGCTGGCTGTGGTGGCCAGTTGTTTGCAGCAGTTTGTGCACTGGCTGTCTCCTCATCCAGTCAGGAATCTTCCTTCCCACTCAGGAATGCCTATTGCAATGCAAGGAAGTCAGAATGACCTTAATAAGGATGTAGCCTTGAATTGTTTCTAATTTATTTATTTATTTTGAGACAGAGTCTCACTCTGCTGCCCAGGCTGGAATGCAATGGTGTGATCTCGACTCACTGCAACCTCTGCCTCCTGGGCTCAAGCAATCCTCCTGCCTCAGCCTCCCAAGTAGCTGGAACTACAGCCATGTGCCACCACACCCAGCTAATTTTTGTATTTTTTGTAGAGACAGGGTCTCACCATGTTGACCTGGCTGGTCTCAAACTCCTGAGCTTAAGCAATCCACCCGCCTTGGCCTCCTGAAGTGCTGGGATTACAAGTGTGAGCCACCATGCCCAGCTCTAATTTATTTATTTATTTTATTTATTTATTTATTTATTTATTTTGAGATGGAGTCTTGCTCTGTTACCCAGGCTGGAGTGCAGTGGTGTGATCTCGGCTCACTGCAAGCTCCGCCCCCTGGGTTCACGTCATTCTCCTGCCTCAGCCTCCCGTGTAGCTGAGACTACAGGTGCCCACCACCATGCCTGGGTAATTTTTTTGTATTTTTAGTAGAGATGGGGTTTCACAGTGTTAGCCAGGATGGTCTCGATCTCCTGACCTCGTGATCCGCCTGTCTCGGCCTCCCAAAGTGCTGGAATTACAGGCATGAGCCACCACGCCCGGCCTCTAATTTATTTTTAAAAGGTGAATTGCTCCAGAAGTGTTTTGAGCATTCTTAGCACCAGCAAATCTCTTTCTTCATTTTCACACCTGACTGGGGTAGGCCTGGTTGTCATGCCATCTCTGTGGAGAGTCACCACCTGGGGGACTACTTAGTGATCAGTGAAGCCTTCAGTTGGCCAGCTTTCCCTTCTATGGTCTGCAGCACCACAGGCAGGGACAAGAGAGCACCAGTTCTTCAATGTGAACAGAACTCTCTCAACATCATCAGAAGGAACGTCTGCTGGTTTGGCCTCCCCAAGCATCCTTTCTGCCTTTTTCTGCTGGCAGCATCTTGCTTTCTCTTCTGGGAGTGCCTACTGCCTGTTCCATTTGACTGATGTCTGCTCTCTACAGTACTTAGGCATGTGACCCAGTCAGACTAGAGTGTCTCTCCTGAGAACCCAGGGTTGTGGCCCCAGCAACAAGATAGATAACAGTTAGGGCTGAGTGCTCTTGACCCATGAATTCTTACTATTTTGAGTTTTGAGCGAGGTTTACATAACAAATAAATTAGAGCAAGCTCAAAGTTAGCCCTAAAATACTGTCACTTTCTCTTGATTTTAATATACTTTCTTGAAGAGGTGAGAGAAGGCTTGCACTATCCCTAATAGGTAGGAAATTGTATGCCACCTGCATGATAGCTGTGGCCTGGGGTTCTGACCTTCCCAAGCATGGCTGTCCAAATCTTCTAGTTTAGGAATCTAAACTGGAAAATGTAGTCACTGCGCAGCACTGCCTTCAAACCATCCAGAAACCAGATATTTCCTTTTTCCTTAAAGTGCCCCAGGAATAGGGTTACTAGATTTAATAAATAAAAATACAGGATACTCAGCTACATTGGAATTTTAGATAAACACGAATGAATACTTTTTTTAGTATAATTATGTCCCATGCAATATTTGGGCATCCTGTATTGTGTCTGGAAACCCTACTCAGGTAAGAAAATGATGTTTCGTCTCTTGGGGTTGACTTAAAAACATTCACCCTCTTTTACCCGATTCTGCTGTCCCTTTTCCCCCACAAACAAATGGCTTCTGTAAGAGTGGACATATTATTTATCAGATGGGTGGACCAAGGGTAGGCACCTGACACAAGATGGACCAACCAGTGCAGCTTCCTAAGAATTTTTCAAACAGTAAGTAAGAAAGAATTAAGTGCTTTCAGGTGTTGGAGTTTGAGACATTAAACTCGGGGACTGGTGGCAGCCTTGATTTCCAATACATGGACAGGACTGGCCTCTACTGAGAGAGAATGAGATAGACTCACAAGCAGAAGCAGAGAGTGCTGACAGTGTTCAATTATTAAATTCCAGTCGTTCTTGAGGGGATCCTTGCCTTTGCCATGTTTCTTTTTTCTTTTTTTTTTTTTTTTGAGACAGAGTCTCACTGTGTTTCCCAGGCTGGAGCGCAGTGGTGCGATCTCAGCTTGCTGCAACCTCCGCCTCCCTGGTTCAAGCAATTCTCCTGCCTCAGCCTCCCGAGTAGCTGGAATTACAGGCACACACCCCCATGCCCAGCTAATTTTTGTATTTTAGCAGAGATGGGGTTTCACCATGTTGGTCAAGCTGGTCTTGAACTCCTGACCTCACGTGATCCGCCCTCCTCGGCCTCCCAAAGTGTTGGGATTACAGGTGTCAGCCACCACACCCAGCCTGCCTTGTTTTCATAAACTAAAAATAAAATCCTAAGCCCCCCAACCAATTAAATGGACCCCCTCTTTGCCCGGGTGACCCCAGAGAAACCTGAAAAACTGAGTTCTTGGCCATGGGGGGAGGGAGGTGAGACATACCTCATTATACCCTCTCCGTTTTGGAGTTTAAGCACAGCTGACCAGCATTAATGTTAAAACAGAGATCATAAGACTAAGACTAACAAAATGGACTCTTCGTGACAATAAGATACTGAATTACAAACAGGACCTAAGGCCATGCCAGACAAGGGGTAATTCACACACTCCTACAGGTCACTGCAACCCAGTGTATTGGTTAATAGAATTCCTTATCTAAAACATCCCTTTCTGCTGACTCCAGATTTTTAAACAGAGCTTTACTCCTTTAGCCAATGACAAATTAAAGCATTTCTAAATCCACCTATAACCTGTAAGCTCCCCCACTTCAAGATATCCTGCCTTTGCAGGCTGAACCAATGTATACCTTCCATGTATTAATTTATGACTTTGCTTGCAAGTCCTACCTCCCTAAAATGTAGAAAACCAAACTGCAGGCCTGGCATGGTGGCTCGCTCACACCTGTAATCCCAGCACTTTGGGAGGCCAAGGTGAGCAGATTGAGACCATCCTGGCTGACATGGTGAAACCCCATCTCTGCTAAAAATACAAAAGAAAATTAACCGGGTGTGGTGGCATGTGCCTGTAATCCCAGCTACTTGGGAGGCTGAGGCAGGAGAATCACTTGAACTCAGGAAGCGGAGTGAGCTGAGATTGCTCCACTGTACTGTACTCCAGCCCGGTGACAGAGTGAGACTCCATCTCAAACAAAACAAAACAAAACAAAAACCTGTAGTCCCCAACTGCTTCCCACATACTATCTCAGGACCTCCCAAGACTGTGTTTCCGGGCCATATTCATTCATATTGGCTCAGAATAAACCTCTTTAAAATATTTAGAGTCTGGTTTTTGGATTAACATTTTGATTATTTATGCTTTTTTAATTTACATGAACTATTAAGTTCTTTTTGCCCAAGGGTTGAAACAAAATACAAGTTGCAACACTTTATCATATTGCAGTCAGCTGTTAAGTTTCTGTTCCCAAGATGTGAGGAGGAGCAGTGTCTTACTCATCTTGGTCTCCTCAGCATCTAACCCAGCAACTGGCATAGAGTAGGAGCTCAATCCTGTTTTCAATAAATTAATAAATGACTGCCTGGGCATGGAGATGAGCAATGTAGTGCACATTTGACTGATTTGATTTCTTCTTTTTTAAATAATGAATTTATTTCTTTTTAATTATCTTTGTAGAGACAAGGTCTTGCTATGTTGCCGAGGCTGGTCTTGAACTCCTGGCCTCAAGTGATCCTCCCACCTTGGCCTCCCAAAGTCCTGGGATTATAGGCATGAGCTACCATCCTCAGCCATGATTTGATTTCTTGACAGAAACTCACCAAATATCAGGAATCTTTTCCACCAGCTCATTGGAAAATCCTGAGACTTAGAGAATCTCTCACCCCACAGCTGGCCAGAATGGGAGGCAAGGTTGTGGTTGGGTTACATGCTTTTGCCCAGGTAGGAAAGTAATGGGGCCTTTATGATAAGGATCATGGTTGCCGAAACAACCATGGTTGCTTCCAAAGTAGCCTCCTTGCATTATGCAGTTTTTTTTAAGCTTATTTTTAATTATTTCTTAGAGACAGGATCTCACTCTATTGCTCAGACTTGAGTGCAGTGGCATGACTATACCTCACTGCATCCTTGAATGCCTGGGCTCAAGTGATCCTCCTGCCTCAGCCTCCCAAGTAGCTGGGACCGCAGGCACACACCACCATGCCCAGCTCATTTTCAAGTTTTTTTGTAGAGACAGGGTTCTGCTGTATTACCTTGAACTCCCAGGCTCAAGGGATTCCTCTGCCTCAGCTTTCCAAAGCGCTGGAATTACAAGTGTGAACCATTGCACCTGGCCTCTGCCGTTGTTTTGATTTCCTTTCTAAACAGATGAGAATGAAATATGAGCAACTCCAGTTGGGTCCTTCTAAAGAGGCTCTGGGGAGATGGCACTGGCTCTCTTTGTCTATGCCCAGGACAGCTCTCGGAGAACAGTGGGGAAGCATAGGAAAGGGTCCCTACCTCGTATGCCCAAGGTGGTGCTGTCAAGAACAGTGGAACTTGACTGTGTGCAATGGCTCACACCTGTAATCCCAGCACTTTGGGAGACTGAGATGGGTGGATCTCCTGAGGTCAGGAGTTCAAGACTAGCCTGGCCAACATGGTGAATCCCCATCTCTACTAAAAATAAAAATACAAAAATTAGCTGGGCATGGTGGTGGGTACCTTTAATCCTAGCTACTTAGGAAGCTGAGGCAGAAGAATCACTTGAACCCGGGAGGTAGAGGTTGCAGTGAGTTAAGATCATGCCACTGCATTCCAGCCTGGGCAACAAGAGTAAAACTCTGTCTCAAAAAAAAAAAAAAAAAGAAAAGAAAAGAAAAGAAAAAAAACCTCAAGGCCTGAGCCTTGAGTTCCAGCATGTCCTGCCTGGTCTTTGTCCCGTCATCCCCATTACCCTGACTCGGTATTCTCAAAAGCCGGGAATATAGTTGCCTTCTAGTCTCAGGTTATACCAGAGGGGGGCACCTGGATGCACAGCACTCCCCCCGCCACCCCCACCCCATAGACTTTCAGGAAAGAGGAGTCAGCTCTCAGTGGGACTGCCAACCTGTCTGGAAGGAGAGAGGATAGCAAGCTCTGCAGCATCCCTAGAGAGTGGTTGCCCAATCTCCCAAACTGCAGGGAGACAGCTCTCTCTCTTTGCCAGTGGAAGAATGAACTTCTATCGCCCTCTGCACTCGAGGAACTCCATCACCTCTAATTTATTTGTGTCAACCACTGGAGTCCAAGGAGAATTTCAGAGCTGGGAGAATTTGTTTGTATTTTCACCATTTATAATGCTGTTTTTGTCAGACCAATTTGCTAATACAAAAGGATGGCCTAACATTCAATTATGGAGAGAGGAAACACAACAAGTGAACTAAAGCTTTTGCAACTTCACAGTGAATAGTATCTTTGGCAAAATGTAAAAAAAGTGTGGGGGAAAAAAGGCTGCTAGGAAGGTTCTGTTACTAAGGGGTTTGTCAGCTGATCCCCGAGACCCCTTTTGGCTCTGAAATTCTGGAGAATTAGATTCTTTCCTACATTTGTTCTGCTTTCTTTGTCCTTTTATCGCATATTTTATTTCACCAGGTTTGTTTCTTCTATGCTCATCACATATGCATGCTGATTTTTCTAGCAATGTTGAGGAAAGTCTCTCTCTGAATGGAAATTTTGATAGCACAATGGGTGGACCGGACAGTTGTGATTTGCAGAAATGTTTCCTCACAGCTGCCTTACCTGCATGAATATTCTTGTTGGGACATGCTAAGGAGTGTGCCTTCTTGTCTTTTGTTCCTCGAATAATAACCTGATCATTTACTGACCTGTTGACCTAAAAATAAATTCCATATCACTTCTCTCTCATTAATGATGTGTCAACTGTTATGCTACGAGATCCAAATATATTATCTCATTTAAAATTCCTTTTTTTTAACCAAGTCTCACTCTGTTGCCCAGGCTGGAGTGCAGTGGCGCCACCTCAGCTCACTGCAATCTCCGGCTCCCGGGTTCAAGTGATTTTCATGCCTCAGCCTCCTGAGATTGCAGGTACCCACCACCACGCCCAGCTAATTTTTTGTATTTTCAGTAGAGATGGGATTTCACCACGTTGGCCAGGCTGGTCTCAAACACCTGACCTCAAGTGATCTGTCCACCTTGGCCTCACAAAGTGCTGGGATTACAGGCATGAGCCACCACACCCAGCCCCATTTAAGACTCTTTACAATCCTGTTGGGAGATATTATTCTCATGTGACAAATGAAGAAAGTGAGTCCTGATGAGATTAAGAAACTTGATGCTGTCACACAGTTGGTAAGTGGCTGAGCCAGGGTTGGGATCAAAACTTTCCTGACTCCAGAATCTTTCTTTTTTTTTCTCTTTTCTTCTCTCTCTCTCTTTCTTTCTTTTTCCTTTTTTTTAGAGACAGGGTCTTGATCTGTGGCCCAGGCTGGAGAGCAGAGGCTGCTTATGGCAGCCTCAACTTCCTGGGCTCAAGCAATCCTCCCACCTCATCCTCAACCTGTAGCTGAAACCACAAGCACGGGTTACCACAGCCAACTCAGAATCTTAATGAGTTTGTGTAACTGTCTCCTTTCCCTGCCCACTTTCCCTAAATTGTTAACATCATCCTCTTTCTCTTCCCTCAAGGCATTTCAGAGTCTATATTTTCCAGTGTAGGGAATCTTCATTTGGGTTTGCAGAAGAGCTTCAGGGAATGAGTGAGCCCCATGAAATTGTATGCACCTACTATATGTAGCTATTTGTATACATGCTTCTGAACGAGGTACCACCACTTTCATCACATTCTCAAATGGTTATTGGACTCTGAGTGTTGGTGTGAGGTGGCTCATTCCAAGGATCTCAAGCTTCAAGTTTTAGGACAGAGGTTACCAAATGTGAGTGTGCATTAGTCTTACCCAGGAAGCTTGTTAAAATGCAAATGTTCTATCTCACCCCCATTGACTTATTGACTTATTTGGTAGATCTGGGGCCAGACCAGGAATCTGCATTTTAATAAGCACCTTGGTTGAATGTGACACTGTAGATCATGCCTCCTTAGGAGAATAGTTTATTCTCCATGACAAGTTACTCAATAGTCCTTATTCAGTCTCCTGGTGACCCTGGATTCTTGAGTTACCCCACCACTTAACTGTAGTGATTTCCTTGAAATAGATTCAGGCATTTTCCACTTCTCCTATGACAGATTCTTAACCCTATTAGTACTGACTGTCAGGGTTGTGCTCCATGGAAACAGAAAATTGGCCAGGCGCAGTGGCTCATGCCTGTAATCGAATCGCTTTGGGAGGGCGAGTCGGGAGGATCACTTGAGCCCAGGAGTTCGAGACCAGTCTGGGTAATATAGGGAGACCCCCAACTCTACCTAATGCTAATACCCACAACAATAATAATAAATAAGAAAGAGAAAATTCAAAATATTAGGACAAATCAAGAGGAATTGCAACAAATTCTCCCTAATGGAAGAATTTACGGGATACTCCAGGACTGATGCCATCAAGACATGCTACCTACTCAATATTAATTCTCACTTTGCCCCCAGGAGAGGGATTTTCTTTTTCTTTGTTTTCAGAGACAAGGTCTCACCGTGTTGCTGGTCTGGCCTTGAATTCCTGGGCTCAAGTGATCCTCAAGCCTCAGCCTCCCAAGTAGCTGGGATTATAGGTGCATGCCTCCATGCCTGGCCTGACAGAAGGTTTCTAAGATGATTGTCCTTGTCCCCTTCCTACTCTACATTGACACAATTAGGATAGCTGGAGTTTTAAAAACCAGATGCCTCTCTTGGGCTTTCATGGAGGACTCCCTCAGGAAGGCCAGTGGCTCTCTACTCAGAGGCTTCATAAAGTGGCCTTCACCCGGATGAGTCCACTCAGGACCAGGAAGGGACCTCAGCCTTGCAGGTTCTTCAACCTTCATGGCAGATATGTGGGTCATTTTTTCTGCCATGCCCAGGTTAGCCTAACCCCCTTTGTCTACAGGAGGGTGGTGGTATATGAAACGCTGTGACATGTGTATTGTATTTTAGGTCAGACATGACTAGAGTGGCCACCTGACTCATCCTAGGTCAATTAAATTGTCTCTTGGATTTTAAAATAAAGAGGCTCAGAGACCTTAAACTGTGTGGAGCTGGAAAATTATGTGAATTAAGGTCTGAGACAGATATGTCTGATTTCATAAGCAAATGGAACAGAAAAAGTCTATTGGGGAGTAGCATTGGGAGAGAGACACAGAAAGTTGCCAGTTTCCATTTTTTTTCTGTGCTCAGTTGTTTTCTGTTCTTGGTTATGAAATGCCTCTGTAAGTCTTT
Organism: Rhinopithecus bieti; assembly: GCF_001698545.2. Classification (NCBI taxonomy): domain Eukaryota; kingdom Metazoa; phylum Chordata; class Mammalia; order Primates; family Cercopithecidae; genus Rhinopithecus; species Rhinopithecus bieti. Next base: position 255,983 of record NW_016814625.1, read on the forward strand.
CAATAAATCCCTCTTTTTTTTTTGCTAAAGTAAGCTCAAATGAATTTTTTTTTTTTTTGAGAGGGAGTTTTGCTCTGTCGCCCAGGTTGGAGTGCAGTGGTGCAATCTTGACTCACTGCATCCTCCACCTCAGCCTCCCAAGCAGCTGGGATTATAGGTGCCTGCCACCATGTCTGGCTAATTTTTGTATTTTTAGTTGAGATGGGGTTTCACCATGTTGGCCAGGCTGGTCTGGAACTCCTGACCTCAAATGATCCACCTGCCTTAGCCTCCCAAAGTGCTGGGATTACAGGTGTGAGTCACCATGCCTGGCCCAAATGATTCTTTACTGTAGTACTTCCCAAACTTTTCCATTGCAGATAGAAAATGCTACTTGCATGTAACAAATTTTACTATGGTATAAGCACACTTGCACCATTCATGGTACCACATTTGGGGAGTTTCACTTTACTATGACATAAAATAGGATAAGGAAGAAGGTTTGTAACCAGTAGACTGCCAGAGAAAATACAAAGTAGGCTGTGGAGCTGAGATAGAATATGGGTTCATGCTGAGGTGGAATGTGGTTGTAAAGATTCCCCCCTTCCAGGACAGGTAACCAGTGGCTTTTAGTACAAGACATCTCAGCCTCTTGGAACCTAGCCATGGTCTGGTTCACTGAGGTCAAAGCTTTGGGGAACTGTAGCTGCAAAACTCTAGACTTACTGTGCTGGTTCTTTCTTACAGCCTTGTGTCCTAGAGTACAGCAAAAAAGGGACAAACTCCAGTCTAGGTTGCCCAGTTGAAAGCATTTAGGGCAATTATATAGTTAATCCCTTTGTGGGACACCCTTTTTGCTCTGCCAGTATCAACTCTCAGAGCTGCGAGAGACCACATTGAGAAATTATGAATTCATCTTGCCAGACAGCAACAGTTGAATTCTCTGCCATGCTCTTTCTTTGGCTCAGGTTAATGCCTTAATTAGAAAAGAGAGATTCTTGGCTGGGCATGGTGGCTCATGCCTGTAATCCCAGCACTTTGGGAGGCAGAGGCGGGGGAATGACTTGAGCCCAGGAATTCAAGACCAGCTTGGGTAACATGGTGAGACCCTGTCTGTACCAAAAAACAAAAACAAACAAACAACCAACAAAAAACAAACAAACAAAAAACTTAGCCAGGCATAGTGGCACCCTCCTGTCGTTCCAGCTACTCAGGCTGCTGATGAGGTGGGAGGATTGGATTGCTTGAGCCCAGAAGGTCAAGGCTGCAGTGAGCCATGTTTGTGCCTCTGCACTCCAGCCTGGGTGACAGAGCAAGACCTTGCCTCAAAAAGAGAGACAGAGAGAGAAAGAGAGAGAGAGAGAGAGAGATCCTGATAACTAAAAATGAGCATAACTGAGAAATGGGGAACCTGGGCCCTGGGCCCCTCCAGAGCACTCCCCACTGCATGCCCTATAAAAAATGTCAGATGTATTACATGAGAAAACACATTCTTTGATTCGGACAGGAATGTAGGGAGGTCTGGGTGTCAGACTTGAGAACAAACATGACAAAGGAGACCCAGTCCATTTTTTTCCCCTAAAGTAGAATAAATAAGAAAAAAAAAGGTAGAGTTGGGTGTAGCCCAAGTTGCTGCTAAGCAGAAGAGACCTTGCAGAAGTGGTCACTGCAGACCAATTAAGGAGCTGTTTCTAAATAACTGGCAGGTTATTTATTGCTTATAGCCAATAGAATTCCTTAAAATAAAATTGACAAACAGCCCACCAGGTCTCTACGGAAAAAAGATGTCCCTGTCCTTCATTCAAATGAACATGTCAGGGAATCTTACCTCTGCAACAGCTGCCAGGCACCGCGCAAAAGTGCACTGCCATGTTTTGGAAGCAGAGCATCAGTTTATTCACGTACAATGTGAAATACCGTGCTAAACTTTAAAGTTTGTGGAAGAAAATACGCAAGAATAGCCAAGAAGGTCAGGCGTGGTGGCTCACGCCGGCAATCCCAGCACTTTGAGAGGCCAAAGCAGGCAGATCACCTGAGGTCAGGAATTCAAGACCAGCCTGGCCAACATGGTGAAACCCTGTCTTTACTGAAAATACAAAAATTAGCCAGGCCTGGTGGAACATGCCTGTAATCCCAGCTACTCAAGAGGCTGAGGCAGGAGAATTGCTTGAACCTGGGGAGATCGAGACCATTCTGACCAACATAGTGAAACCCCGTTTCTACTAAAAATATAAAAATTGGCTAGGCATAGTGGCACTTGCCTGTAGTCCCAGCTACTCGGGAGGCTGAGGCAGGAGAATCACTTGAACCTGGGGGGCAGAGGTTGCAGTGAGCCAAGATCATACCACTGCACTCCAACCTGGCAACAGAGCAAGATTTTGTCCAAAAAAAAAAAAGAAGGAAGGAAGGAAAGAAAGAAAGAAAGAAAGAAAGGAAGAAATTATTATGTTGGCATTTTAAATTATTGGATATGAGGTATTAGAATTATTAGATTTTAATTTGAAAATAAAATGAACTTAGATTTACACCTCACATCATATCAAAAAATAAAATTCCAGATGAATTAAAGATCTAAACATAAGGAAAAAATTAAAAAGTAATATAAAAAATAATATTATAATAGGCAAAGTTTTTAAAAAAGTGAGCCATGAATACCAGAAGCCATAAAAGAAAAGACTATCAGATTTGAGAATATAGAAATGTTACACTTCTTTTTGAGGAAATATATTATAAACAAAATCAAAAGGCAAGTAGCAGACTGAAATAAAATACTTGGAACATATAGTCAATCACTATTAATTTCAACAAACAAACAAGAAAAACAGTGAAACAGTGTAGCCAGGCGCAGTGGCTCACACCTATAATTCCAGCACTTGGGGAGGCCAAGGCGGGCAGATGCTTGAGCTCAGGAGCCTGGGCAACATGGCGAAACCCAATCTCTACGAAAAATACACAAAATTAGCCACGCCTGCTGGCTGACGTGCACCTGTAGTCCCAGCTACTCAGGAGGCTGAGGCAGAAGGATTGCTTGATTCCAGCAGGTTGAGGCTGCAGTGAGCAGAAATCCCACCACTGCACTCCAGCCTGGGTGACAAAGTGAGATCCTCTCTCTCTCTCAACAAACAAACAAAAAACAGAAACAAAAAACCAGTCTAATAATTTTATTTTTTTTGAGAGGCAGTTTGCTCTTGTCGCCCAGGCTGGAGTTCAATGGCGTGATCTTGGCTCACTGCAACCTCCTTCTCCCAGGTTCAAGCGATTCTCCTGCCTCAAACTTCCAAGTAGCTGGGATTACAGGCACCCACCACCACCTCCAACTAATTTTTATATTTTTAGTAGAAATGGGGTTGCACTATGTTGGCCAGGCTGGTCTCAAACTCCTGACCTCAGGTAATCCACCCACCTTGGCCTCGCAAAGTCCTGGGATTACAGGCGTGAGCCACCGCACCTGGCCCAGTCTGATCATTTTAAAATGTAATTTATAACAGAATACAAACAACTTAGAAATAGAGCATACTAGCAAAATAAAATAAGACCAACTTACTGCTTTCTACCCATCACATTGGCTAAAGTTAAAACACAGAATAAAGTATCATCAAGGCTTTTGGGAAACAGTCATACACGTACATCTTTTTTTTATACTATCCTGTCTCCAGATGCACATATATCCTTGATAGGAGTGGAAATCTAAATTTGCACCAAGTTTTTGGAAGGCAGTGTTGTAGTCTGTACTCCAGTTTCATTCAATTTCCAGGAATTTATTCTATAGAAAAACACATGTACAGTCATGAGTAATGTATGGGTATAAGGATGTCTTTAGCAGCTTACGAGAACAACAACAACAAAAAAAATAAAACTAGATCATTTCCTATTTCTGTTTCTTTCTTTGAACAAGGTACAATTGATTAAGTTGACACTCAATAAATTACAATTCTTCTTGCGGAAATTACATCCAATTTACTTTGATTGGAGTCTAAGGCATTTCCAAACTCTTAAGTCACACTTTCCAGAAAATATCTCAGTTTATTCCCACATTCACTTTGTATGAGTTTTACTGTTTTAATTCTCAGAGGACAATCTGATTTTCTAGGACTCATGTATTAGCAATTAGAAAACTGGTAAAATGCCATGTGGGTTCAATGTTACCAACTTTCCTGTCCCACTTTAGAGACTAAAGGGCTGTTGCTCTTATGGACTCATGGCCAAATTGTTGAGGTAGAGGGATCCTAAATGCAAGGTATGGATGTTGGGGATGCAGAGGAGAAGGGAACCAAAAGAGGAGTTACTAGTAAGTGCTCATCATCATAAAAAGCAGTAGATCACACCATGGGCTATTTTACTCCCTAGGAGACGTTTGGTCATACCTGAGGAAGTTTTGGATTGTCACAACTAAGAGGCTGTTATTGGCATCTAGTTGGTAGAGGCCAGGGAGGCTGATAAGTATCCTACAATGCATAGGACATCCCCCGACAACAAAGAATTATCCAACCCAGGATAACAATAGTACTCAGATTGACGACTGATGTAAGGGGATACAAAGCACCTCACATGGATTATTTTATTAATAGTTGCAATGACTCCATGAGGTAGGAACAATAGAAAATCTCCTAATAGACTTTCACTAATTCAACTCACTAATCAAATTAACGGATGCTCTCTGCTTGTTTCATAAAACATATGCAGTGATGTTTACAGTCACAAAATGTTCAAAGCCAGCCAATCTCTGGGATGCCTGTGCACTTCTGCTTCACCACTAGAGCTGTACTTACCAAGTTGATTTTAGTAATAGACCTTTTAATTTTTTATTATTGTAATTATGTATTTTAGTCACATATTACATAAATCAGAGTTTCCCAATCTTTTTTTTTTTTTTTTTTTTTGTGAGACAGAGTCTTGCTCTGTTGCCCAGGCTGGAGTGCAGTGGCATGATCTTGGCTCACTGCAACCTCCACCTCCTGGGTTCAAGCGATTCTCCTACCTCAGCCTCCCAAGTAGCTGGGATTACAGGCGTGCACCATCACGCCAGGCTAAGTTTTCTATTTTAGTAGAGATGACGTTTCACTATGTTGGCCAGGCTGCTCTGGAACTCCTGACCTCAGGTGATCCACCCACTTCTGCCTCTCAAAGTGCTAGGATAATAGGCATGAGCCACCGTGCCTGGCCCCAAGAATTTCCCAATCTTGGCATTGACATAAATGAATGAAATGAGTGCAGAGATAAAGGGAGTTGTTTCTGTGATAGCATAGTCTCATGTGGCAGACACTATGTCCTCACAAACCTGTCTCCTCTAATTGCTAGGCACAGAGTTGGACTACATTTCCCGGAACCCTTTGCATTAGAAGGGACTATGTCTCTACTTTTCCTACCAAGGGACTGTGGGCAGAAGTGTTATGCTTGCACTTCTTATCTTCCAGGCTGAGGTAGTTAGTTAAGAGCGAGTGTGCCTCCATCATCCTTCCCTTCTTTCTTTCCTCTTCTTCTCACTTGATGCATTCAAAAGCAGTAAACTTGGAAGCCACATATGGAAGATTGCAGAGCCAGAAATGAAGGGCCTACACATCCCTGAACCATGCTTGGAGGAGAGCCACTCATCAATTAGGAGCACCTGCTTTGGCCTCCATGTGAATAAGAAGCTTATATTGTTCTTGAATTGCTACACATTTCTGGGTTTGATTGTTAGAGTAAATAGCATTTTCTTAAAAAAAATACAATGGGTTGAAAGTTTTGGAAATACTTGAAAAAGTGAGTCCCTCAAAATTCATAGTTAAATTAGGGATGGAGGCTGGGCACAGTGGCTCATGCCTGTAATCACAGCAGTTTGGGAGGCTGAGGCAGGTGGATCACCTGAGGTCACCTGCCTCAGGTGGCCAACATGGTGAAACCCTGTCTCTACCAAAAATACAAAAGAAAATTAACAGGGTGCGGTGGTGGCTGCCCGTAATCCCAGCTATTCGGGAGGCTGAGACAGAAGAATCTCTTGAACCTGGGAGGTGGAGGTTGCAGTGAGCCGAGACCGTGCCGCTGCATTCCAGCCTGGGCGACACAGCGAGACTCTGTCTCAAAAAAAAAAAAAAAAAAAGAGAAACAAACAAACAAACAAAATTAGGTGTGGGAGAGACAATGGTAAAATATTAGGAGCAAAGTCATAAGTATCTAACAGAATTTTATATTTCTATTTATTTTTAAGAGTCTTTAAGCTCTGGCTTCATTTTGAGGAAACCATTGACTATGCATTGCTGGCATGGCTCGTGGAAGGAAATCATCTTGGATTCTAATCAGCAAAACCCAAAGGCCCAGCCTTACATCAAAAGATTGACCTATATTCACGTGCATTTAGCTATTTTAAGTTGAAACTCAATGTTTAAAGTAAATATATATCATTTTTTATGATGTCTGGCTTTAACTTATTTTTTAAAATAACCTTCTTACCACTAGTCTCAATCCCATTGAATGAGAGAACTTCTAGAGTTCTGCCAGTTTACAAAGGAGGAATCTGGGGTTCCAGAAGGTATGATGACTTTCCCAAATCATGTGGCTAGCAGGTGGCCCAGCCAGAATTTACTCTAGGCTCCCACTTCTCCACTGTTACTTGTGGTGTCTTTTCTTTCTCTTGGGAGCTCCGGGAATACTGAGCCAAAGGCCATGATATCTGTATCTGATAGAGAAGCCAGTTCTGGCTTCCAGAACCCATTGTTACAAACAATGGGTAGCAAATGCTCCCATGGAAGTTGCCCATTTGGCAAATGCTTTAGTTTTTAGGGGTACTTAACTACATGAAAAATAGAGCCAAGAAGCACAGACCCTGGCTCTGTGTCAGTCCTGCTCAGAGATCCCAAAGTAGGCTCCACCTCAATGCCACTGGTGTCTCCATCCCTGCAGTACTATAGCCACCAGTCCTCGGGAAATGCTTCCGATCTCAGGCTCCCTCTCACTGTCCCAGAACTTTCTTTATGGTTCACAAACACATTAGGCACATTATCTTGTTTAAGTCTCTCAACCACCTTGTAAGTTAGGCAGGGCAGATTTAACCTCATCTTACAGAACGTTGCAGCTGAGAGGGGTTTCATCATTTTCTGAGGTCCCATGGCTGCTATGTGGCAGGGTTAGAAAGGAAATATCAACACAGGTTTTGTATTTCCCAGTTCCATATTACTTCTGCCACATCACGTGAACTTCTGCTACCACATCAAATCCTGTCACTCTACAAGCCTGTGTGCTTTCAGCAGAGGCAGCTTGGTGCCCTGGTTAGAGAAGGCCTTGGGCAGTGGCCAGAACTGGTTTGAGCCAGGGTTCTGACTCTTATCAGCCTGAGCTGCAGTTTCTTCATCTTTTACATGGATGTGAATAAACAGATCAACTCATTCATGAATGGTGAAGACTGTACATACTTTGTGAGAAAGTCATGATTGCAGTGCCTGGCTCATAGTAAATGTTCCATTACTGCTCACCCCCTACCCATCTGCTCTCTACAGTTTGTGTTGTATCTGTACCCACCTGAGTGCTGATGTCTGTGCCTGCACCTGTACCTTTCATTCTACCCCTACAACTGACTAAATGCTGGGCCTCTTCTGCCTGGATGGAAGCTTCCCAAGATCAGGGACCATGACTCCTTCATGAAAAAATGCTGTGAGATGGCTTCTCTCCTTGACCAGGAGCCAGGAGATCTGGATTCCAGTCTTGTGTTACTTTCTTCCTCCGAGCCTCAATTTCCCATTTGTAAAGTGAGGGAGTTTGACTAGATGCTCTTTTGAATGATGATGATCCATGGTTTCTAGATCTCTCACATCAGACTAGAAGCTCCCTGGAAGCTAGAGGAACAGTGGCTGCCTCACCCGCTGGATATTTCCACCCCAGAAAGGGCTCTGCATATTCATAAGCCTTTAAGTGCACAGCATTGTGTGCCAAGCGTGGTGCTACCATCTTGGGAGAGACACAAGGAACAGAAAACAGTTCTTGCCCCCAGGAGTCCTGCCTGCCAGACTTATTGAGGAGCGAACACAAACGCAAATTAAAAAGCTGAAGATCCTAGCTCAAGCCCTGGGCATCTCTCCACTGGAGAAATACAAACAACCTCTTAACAGACTTTCTTGCTTCTCATATCCCTCCTTGTCAGTTCATTATCTCAGCTATACAAAAGTCTAAGACTGATCAGCTCACCTGTCTCAAAGCCTTTCATGGCCCCCTCTGTCTTTCCAGTGACAATCTGAACTCATTAGCATGATACGAAACCCTTTGCTACCAGGCCTCTGCCTATCCGGCAGGGTTCCAATCATGATCACTTTTCACTGGCAACCTGGACTCTGGACATTTGGCACCACCTCCCCTCATCCCATCCCTCACCTCTACCCCAGTAAGCTCAGTCAACCTTTGCAACCACCATGACTCACTTGGTTATCTTAGGTACAATCTGATGATATCTCTTTTACTTCTCTCATTTCAACATTTGGGCCTGAGGTGCCCTTATCAGCAGGAATTTCAGAATCTTTCTGATAAGGCCTCTCATCTCCCACTACTCTCTGGTACACAATTGCCCAATAACTTGGGGGTTTACGTAATCCAAAGAGATTAGTGTGTGAAGAAAGGGAAAATATAGGACAGAACAGAACACTGCCGAATAAAGTGGGGCAGGTTTCCTGGAGAAAGATATTTTCATCAGGATTTAGAAACATATGAGAACTTGGGCAGGTAGTTTGTGTTGGCAATGGGGATGGGTGGACTCCTGAATATAGGAGTAATACTCAAGGAGTAAAAACAAGCAGCATCCCTGGGTCAGAATACAGTGACTTCAAGTTGATAAATTCCAGTCTGGTAAGATTCTCAGGAAATGGGTGAACTCATTCAACGCTGATAATGTTTCTGATTGGTATAGTCCTAGAGAGCCATAAACACAGTCTTGCCTTTGACAAGTAATCTTGCTCATGAAAATTTATGCTAAGGAAATAATTCAGTTGAACACCAAAAACTCTGAACAACAATATTCATAGGCATTCTTTAAACTAGGGAAAATTTGGAAGCAATCTAAAATTCAACAGTAGGAGTTGATTAAATGTAACATCAAGTGGCCGTGGAATGAAGCGTTGGGAAGACATTAAAAATTATACTGGCCGGGCACGGTGGCTCACGCCTGTAATCCCAGCACTTTGGGAGGCCGAGACAGGCGGAGCATGAGGTCAGGAGATCAAGAACATCCTGGCTAACACGGTGAAACCCCGTCTCTACTAAAATACAAAAAAAAAAAAAAAAAATAAGCTGGGCACGTTGGCGGGCGCCTGTAGTCCCAGCTACTCAGGAGGCTGAGGCAGGAGAATGGTGTGAACCCAGGAGGCAGAGCTTGCAGTGAGCTGAGATCGCACCACTGTACTCCAGCCTGGGCGACAGAGTGAGACTCTGTCTCGAAAAAAAAAAAAAAAAAGATACTTAAAGCCGGGCGCAGTGGCTCACACCTGCATTCCCAGCACTTTGAGAGGCCAAGGTGGGCAGATCACTTGAGGCTAGGAGTTTGAGACCAGCCTGGTCAACATGGTGAGACCCATCTCTACTAAAAATACAAAATTAGTCAGACGTGGTGGTGTGTGCCTGTAATCCCAGCTACTCGGGATGCTGAGGCAGGAGAATCGCTTGAACCCAGAAGGCAGAAGCTGAAGTGAGCTGAGACTGTGCCACTACACTCCGACTTGGACAACAGAATGAGACTCTGTCTCAAAAAAAAAATTTAAAAATGATACTTAAGATTTGCATTATTCAAAAACAATTCAGCAAATATTGATGGAGATGTTGATGGGGTTAGTTT
>NW_016814625.1:266115-302463 GCF_001698545.2 Rhinopithecus bieti
GCCAGATCTCAGCTCACTGCAAGCTCCGCCTCCCGGGTTCACGCCATTCTCCTGCCTCAGCCTCCCGAGTAGCTGGGACTACAGGCGTCGCCACCTCGCCTGGCTAGTTATTTTTTTTTTTGTACTTTTAGTAGAGATGGGGTTTCACCGTGTTAGCCAGGATGGTCTCGATCTCCTGACCTCGTGATCCGCCCATCTCGGCCTCCCAAAGTGCTGGGATTACAGGCTTGAGCCACCGCGCCCGGCCGGGGTTAGTTTCTTCTGAGGCCTCTGTCCTTGGCTTGTAGATGACTGTCTCTTTCCTGTGTCTTCATGTGATCTTCCCTCTGTGTCTGTTTCCTGGTCTCCTTTTCTTCTAAGGGCACCAGTCATATCAGATTGGACCCGCCATAATGACTTCATTTTAAACTTAATCTCCTCTTTGAAGGCCCTATCTCCAAATAGAGTCACATTCTGAGGTACTGTGGGTTAGGACTTCAGCATATGAATTTGAAGGAACATAGCTCAGCCTCTAACAAGATTTTCTGTCTGGGACTGTGCTGTGGACTTGTGGGACTAAGACATAAAGGACCCAACCACTGGCTGCCAACATCTGCAGACAAGGAAAAGGCTGTCTTTGATGGAAGGATGGAACTCTGACGGGGAAAAGCAGTGGTCTGCAGCAGCATTTGCAGGGGACAATTAGGGCAAATGTGGGAAGCAGGACACAGATCCCATTTGGTGGATGTGGAGTGGGGCTTGGATGGTGTACACACAGCACTCAAGGGCTGTAATCAGGAAGTGCCTTTATTTTGTCTCTCACTTTCCTTTAAAATTTATTTATCTTGGAAAATTTCCTCCTCTGCTCCTGTATTAAAAAAATCATACAGTCTTCTGACTTTCTTTCTTTTTTTGAGACATAGTCTGTCTCTGTCACCCAGGCTGGAGTGCAATGGCAGCGATTCTCCTGCCTCAGCCTCCCAAGTAGCTGGAATTACCGGCATGCACCAGCATGCCTGGCTAATTTTGTATTTTTAGTAGAGATGGGGTTTTGTCATGTTGGCTAGGCTGGTCTCAAACTCCTGACCTCAGGTTATCCACCTGCCTTGGCCTCCCAAAGTGCTGGGATTACAGGCATGAGCCACCGCGCCCAGCCAGTCTTCTGACTTTCTATTCACTGTTAGGTAAGTCTTTCAGGTCATGTTAAGTTGTCAAACTCTGGCCCAGTTTAGAAATGAAAATGTCAAGCCCCATGTAATAATCAAAGTTTCCAACTTATGTTATAGCTTTTTGTCTGGGTGGGGCTGCCAAGGTGGGCTGTCTGGGCAGGGTCCGAGGAATGGGCTTCTTCTCTCTTTACATTAACCTCCTCTCTCTACTCATTCTTCCTGTCTCTGCCTCTGTTTCCGGTCCCTACGGGATTGGGGTTGAAGCAGGGAAAAAAGATAGACTGTTCTTGTACACGTATTATCTCTGTGGCTAGAACAAGATTCTCCGGCTCTTGGCTTGGGAGTGGGAACACTCCCTGGGCTGCGGGGGATAGAATGGCTTTGAACAGGCTTGTCAGTGGTGGACCAGTTGGCCAAGAGCCGAGAGACAAGGGATTCATCACCCAAGACCTCCCCCAGCTGCCAAGGAGGTGATACAGCCTGGTCTGTGGTTTCTCAAAGGCCATCTTAACTTCAACCTGCTCCTAATCACGAATCAACTCGTGACTGCAGCTAGTTCTTACAAGGACCTTTCAAGGAAAGAAGTAAGCCAACTCCAACAGAAACTGCAATGAAAATTGATTGTGATTCTGGGTCCACATTTAATTTTACATTCTCAACGGAAGCTGTTGGAGATGTCAGAAGTGGTAATCCTCAGGAAAGAGAAAGAAGGTCAGCCCTTGTCTGACGTCTCACAGTGGTTAGGCACCGGGGCCTGGATCTGCAGAACTTTGACCTGAGAGACGCTGAATTACTCACTTGAATGAGGTGTTGTGGGGTGAAGAACAGGCTTTGGTGCCACAGACTTTAATTCTGATTCCATCTCTATATTAATTTGCTCTGTGTTTTTGAACAAACCACCTAGCCTCTCTGGGCCTTAGTTTTATTTTATCTAGCAGATAATAAGTTTTCACTCATGAGGTTGTCATAAGGATTGCAACACATAAAATATACAAAAACATCTACCCAGTACCTGGTGTGTGAAAGGTCTTAAATTAATTTTATATCCTTCCCCTATTAATGCTGAAATACAGTCTATTTCTTGGTCTGAATTAAGACCACAGTCATCTTAGATGTGGCTGGGTTAATTCACCAGCAGTCCAGACCATGTCTAGATTTCTAGGTCCTGAGGGTAACCCAAGTAACACTATGGGGAAGGATGCAGTTCGGGTTGTTCAGGCAGAGATGCTGCTCAAAGAATTTCTATTTCTCTTCTGGAACCTCCAGCTGCTCCTAGTGCCCTGGGCCCACTCAGCCCTGGATACCAGAAGGCTAACCCCTTAAATAAATGGAGTCCTGGTAGCCAATGACTGTGTCCTTGGAGTTTTAGTCCTGGTGACCTTACCAGGGAAGGTACATTGCCCATCTTCCTCCATCCACTACCAGCCCAGTGGTCAGTTTCCCATTGGACTTATCGCTATTTCTCATGCTGGGCCCTAATAAGTTGGGATGGATGCATTCTCTACTCTTCCTGTTTCCATGAGAAATGACTCATCTGGAGTAACATTCCTGGTCTCTCACCCCAACCCTCTCTCACTCCACTGGAGGAGCAAGGGAGGGACTTACCTGATTAGTGATCTTAAAGATGGAGCTGGGCCGGGTGCAGTGGCTCATGCCTGTAATCCCAGCACTTTAGGACGCCAAGGGGGGCAGATCACCTGAGGTCAGGAGTTTGAGACCATCCTGGCTAACACGGTGAAATCCCATCTGTACTAAAAATACAAAAATTAGCCATGTGTGGTGGCGCACTCCTGTAATCCCAGCTACTTGGGAGGCTAAGGCTGGAGAATCACTTGAACCCAAGAGGCAGAGGTTGCAGTGACCATAAGTCATCCCACTGCACTCCAGCCTGGGCAACAGAGTGAGACTCTGTCTCAAAAAAAAAAAAAAGAAGAAGAAGAAGAAGAAGGAGCTGCATGTATGTGGTGAGCCCCTCTGAAATTCCATCTTGCAATCTATTAGGTTGGTGCAAAAGTAATTGCAGTTTTTGACGTTAAAAGTAATGGCAGGGCCAGGTGCGGTGGCTCACGCTTGTAATCCCAGCACTTTGAGAGGCTGAGGTGGGCAGATCACTTGAGGTCAGGAGTTCAAGACCAGCCTGGCCAACATGGTGAAACCCCATCTCTACTAAAAATACAAAAAAAAAAAAAAAAAAAAAAAAAAAAAATAAGGCATGGGGGGAAATGCCTGTAGCCCCAGCTACTTGGAAGGCTGAGGCAAAAGAATTGTTTGAACTCAGGAGGCGGAGGTTGCAGTGAGCTGAGACTGAGCCACTGCACTCCAGCCTGGGCGACAGAATGAGACTCTCTCTAAAAAAAAAAAAGGCTGGGTGCTGTGGCTCACGCCTGTAATCCCAGCACTTTGGTAGGCCAAGGTGGGCAGATCATGAGGTCAGGAGATCGAGACCATCTGTCTAACACGGTGAAACCCTGTCTCTACCAAAAATACAAAAAAAAAAAAAAATTAGCCGGGCATGGTGGCAGATTCCTGTAGTCCCAGCTACTTGGGAGGCTGAGGCAGGAGAATGGCATGAACCCAGAAGGCAGAGCTTGCAGTGAGCCAAGATCGCGCCACTGCAGTCCAGGCTGGGCAGCAGAGCAAGACTCCATCTCCAAAAAAAAAAAAAAGTAATGGTAAAACTGCAATTATTTTACATCAACCTAATATACCCTGAACAGAGCATGTTCTGGTTCTTTGGAACAGGCTTGCTGTTTGGGGGTGGAAGTGGGTCAAAGTATAATTTTCAAAGAAGTTAAAAATGTGACTTCCATACAAATATAGAATGGACATGTGTCAAAGATCCATTTAACTCATTAACAAGGTAACAAGCAGTATATTAAAGACGGTTCTTAAGAGCATTTGATGAACAGAGATTTATATAGTTAGTTGGGAAAGGAATGCAGAAATAAGTTTATCAAATTAGATGCAAAATCAGTTAATATCCTACAGTGCAACAAAACTGTAGCCTTTGCAATTATTCTTCTACCAAACAGCAAAAATTTGCATCTTTACTAGACAAAAATATACAAATTAACATGTAATGTTAATGAGTGTTAATGAATCCGGGCCCTAATATATAGTCAATATGAAGGCAAGCAAAGACTCGTTTCTCATAGCGAATGAAATAAATTTTGCCGGACCTGTTAGACATGTCACAGTATAACATCGAGAGGACAAGCAGTCATCTTTTTGTATTACTTCCCGCTTTTGACAATTTCAAGTGATGCTCAGCAAAGGATAAATTCAGTAGTGGGGGAGGAAATATCAGTAAGCACATGTAAACATTCTGTTGAAATAGTTTTTTTCGGGGGCAAGCAGGGCAGGGATGGTGGCTCACGCCTGTAAGCTCAGTACTTTGGGAGCCCAAGGCAGAAGGAGAGCTTGAGCCCAAGAGTTGGAGACTGGCCTGACAATATAGAGAGACTCCGTCGCTGCAAAAATAAAAAAAATTAACTGGGAGTTGTAGTGCACGCTTGTAAGTCCTAGCTACTTGGGAGGCTGAGATGGGTGGATTTCTTGTGCCCAGAAGTTCAAGGCTGCAGTGAGCTTTGATTGTGCCACCACACTCTAGGCTGGGTGACAGAGTGGGACCTTGTGTTTAAAAACAATAAAAACAGGTTGGGTGTGGTGGCTCACACCTGTAATGCCCGCACTTTGGGAGGCTGAGGCGGTGGATCATGAGGTCAGGAGTTTGAGACCAGCCTGGCCAATATGGTGAAACCCTGTCTCTACTAAAAATACAAAAATTAGCCGGGCGTGGTGGTGCACGCCTGTAGTCCCAGCTACTCAGGAGGCTGAGGCAGAAGAATCGCTTGAACCTGGGAGGTGGAGGTTGCAGTGAGCTGAGATTGCACCACTGCACTCCAGTCTGGGCGACAGTGAGACTCTCTCAAAACAAAACAAAACAAACAACATAAAAACAATAAAAATAAATAAGTACAATAGTTTGGGGTTTTAATTTTCTATCTCCGTCTTTGTAATTCCTTGGTCTAACTCTCCTTTTGCTTCTTTTCCCCCCTTGGGTAGAGAATAGAGGAGTGTTATCTGTTGAGCCTCCCCAGCAGCAGTGGGCGTCGTCTTCCCTAGCAGGGCTGCCTGTGGACAGTCGTGTGTCCCCGTCTCCCTGGGCTAGCTCTGGGCAGGTGGTGGCCCAGATTTTGTTGCCTCCTCCTTCTGCCAGTCTAGAAGGCAACATCAATTCCACTTTCAGGCTATGAAAGCACACAAGGAAATGGACTTAGTCATTTTCTGCTATAAATTTGCAGAGATGCCAGTTTAGTAAACAAAATAAATATCTCTTCTCAGTGTATTTGCCTATTATGAATATGTATGAGCTCTTAGAACTTTGGGAAGAGGCAGATTTCTGGGGACAGCTTCTGGATTTAGAGCCACCTAGGTGGAGAATGGCAAAGGGCTTGCATGCACTATTTCTCAGCACCCCCACCCCTCACCTCTAAACTGGCCTTCTGAAGAGGGTGAGGAGGAAATCAGATTGGATGAATAGCCATACTTACAGAATCAGTCACTAACACTTACTGAATGCCTATTATGTGACAGCCACAGAGATAGGGGCTGATGCTACAAAAATGACCAACATGTATAGTCTTGGGCTGTCACCAGGGCATGATCTCCTAGATGAGAAACTTATAAACAAGCAAATTACAACGTGATACACCTTTACGCCCCTGTGTAATAATATAACGTGTACATGTGTACCTGATACAATGATACATACAATGTGATATCACAAATATAATGTGATAAATACAGCAACGGAAGCCTGTGTGTGGTATGGGGGTTTGTTTAAAACACAGATTGGGGTAGGGAAAAATACAAACTGCAAGCAGACACAGCTAGGGTCAAATTTCAGCTCTACCACGTAGTTGAATGCTTTAGATCACTTATTTATAAAATGGGGTCATTCCTTCCTTACTGTTCTTGAGAGTATTTGCAATAATGTATTTAGAGCACTAAATATAGTAACCAGCACATAGTTGGCACTCAATAAATTATAGCTATTAATGAGAGGCATTGATCTTTTCTTTTTTTCTTAGGTACAATAAATAGCTCGCCATAGAATTGCCGTTTGTAGTGTCCAAGGCACTTTCAGTCCATTATCTCAACACTGGGAAGGAGGTATTTTTGGCCTCTTTTCACAGATTAGGAATTCTTGGTTTAGAGTGGTGAGGAGCCTTGGCCAAGGCCACAAGCTAGTGCAGAAATGCTGAGAAAGAATCATTTTTGGGTGGGACAGAGAGCTAGTGAACCCGTATCAGATAGAAGGGCAGGAACTCTTCTGCCTTACTTGCATTTTTAGGCCCAAGTGCTGAGAAGCAGGACCAGCAGGAGGAAAGGAGTCAGTGTGGCCTTTGCTAACACAGGGATGTCCAAGAGATGGTGGAAGTCACGGAGCCCACTTGGGTGAATAAAATCAGATGATGAAAGCAAAGGGGGACCCCTATCTTTTCTTAGAAAAGAACTTTATACAAGAGAGGCCAAGACTAGGTATATGTCACAAATTTTGGAACCTTTGTCATTTCCCCTTGCTTGTTAATTTTATCTTCCATCCATTTCCCTGAGTAGTGAGCAGTGAACTCCTGATGAGGGAAACCACCTATCTACATGTTTTGGGGGCAGTAAGAAAGCAGAAAATGGAAAGACAGCATCCTACTGCATGGGGACAGCAGGGAAATAGGAACTGGGGACAGCATCCTACTGCATGAGGACAGCAGGGAAACAGGAACTGGGGACAGCATCCTACTGCATGGGGACAGCAGGGAAACAGGAACTGGGGACAGCATCCTACTGCATGGGGACAGCAAAGAAACAGGAACTGGGGACAGCATCCTACTGCATGGGGACAGCAAGGAAACAGGAACTGGGGACAGCATCCTACTGCATGGGGACAGCAGGGAAACAGGAACTGGGGGGACAGCATCCTACTGCATGGGGACAGCAGGGAAACAGGAACTGGGGGGACAGCATCCTACTGCATGGGGGCAGCAGTGCCTTATAATGTCCAAGGCATTTCAGTCCATTATCTCAACACTGGGAAGGAGGTATTTTTGGCCTCTTCACAGATTAGGAATGCTGAGCTTAGGGAGGTGAGGAGCCTTGGCCAAGGCCACAAGCTGGTGCAGAAATGCTAGTGAGAGAAACGGAAACCGGGCTGGGGGACAGCATCCTACTGCATGGCGTCAGCAGGGAGACAGGAACTGGGGGACAGCAACCTACTGCATGGGACAGCAGGGAAAAGGAACCAGGGGATGGCGTCCTACTGCATGGGGCAGCAGAGAAACAAGAACTGGGGGGACAGCATCCTACTGCATGGGGGCAGCAGGGAAACAGGAACTGGGGACAATATCTTACTGCATGGGACAGCAGGGAAACAGGAACTGGGGGACAGCATCCTATTGCATGGGACAGCAGGGAAACAGGAACTGGGGATAGCATCCTACTACATGGGGGCAGCAAGGAAATGGGAACCGGGGAGACAGCATCCTACTGCACAGAAAGAGGAGAACCCCAAGGGATGTGTGGGTGGTGGCAGCTTTTCAGAGAACAAGCAGGAATACTGAGTTTCTGGCACATTCCAGAGGCTGGAAAGGACACATGAGAAGAACAGAGGAACCAGTGGGACCAAAAAGAGGTCTTGGGGTTTCATGGTAGAATAGCCAACTAAACATCCCCCACATAGAGACAGACTGAAAAGCAAGGCTTTCAGATTCCAGACTCTTGTCTCCACTGCATATATTCCCATACAAATTCACGTACACAAACTCTGTGTGCTGGAGGGACTCAGAGGCAGATCTCTGAGAGGGTTCAGAGATGTTGAGAAGGATGGATAGTTGGATATTGGCTGCGTCTGCTGCTGGGCTGAGAAAGGAAGAAACCGCAGGAAGATCGCCTGGAGCTTGCCCAGCTCTGAGCACTGGGCTCATGGTGGTGTATCCAGAAGCCCTTTCAAGCTGCAAGAAAGAGTAGCCATGTGGGAGTGACCTGGGTCCTGGTCCCAGCCCTGCCATTGACCACTCTATGCTGCTCATTTATACAACTTCCCAGGCCTCAGTGTCTTCATCTGTAAAATGGGGGCATAAAATCCAACCATAACCATTTTATAGTATTCTGAACAAGAACCAACTAATGTAATAGATGTAGAAGAGCACTGGAAATTGTATGAGCTCTGAAGTGCTAGGAGAGAATTTTGTGGTTGTTTATTTTAATTACTATTATTTTTAAAATCACGGTCTCACCCACTAGGCCATTTATTGCTGACTTGGAGCTCTCTGATCCTGGTGCTCTGGGCTTATTTCCCCATGTAGACTGCACGCTGACAGAGAAGGCTGAGGTGCTCAAATCATACTTCTCCATATTTCTCTCATTACTGTCCCACCCTACACGCCCCTCTCCCCAGCAGGGCAGCTCTGACACAGAATTTGATGAGTGGCTGATTGATAGCTTGGCTGTGTGTTCCTGAGGATATCCAATTTTTCTTCCAGCATATAGTCACTGCCTTCCCATCTGTTTGGGTACTGGGGTGGGGATGGGGTCGGGGGTGAGCAGCCAGTTTCTCTGCCATCCAGTGTTGAAACAGAATGTCACGTGCTTCATTTGCAACAACATGGATTTAGGCTAGACTTTTTTTTTTTTTTTTTAATAGGGTCTCCCTTGTCACCCAGGCTGGAGTGCTGTGGCATGATCTCAGCTCATGGCAGCCACGATCTCCTGGGTTCAAGAAATCCTCCTACTTCAGCCCCCCAAGTAGCTGGGACTACAGGCACGCACCGCCTTGCCTGGCTAATTTTTGTATTTTTTGTAGGGCTTTTGCCACATTATCCAGGCTGGTCTCTAGCTCCTGGGCTCAAGTTATCCACCCACCTTGGCCTCCCAACTAGAAGGGGGAAAGGAAAGAACCGTGAACTTTTGAAGTTTCTTGGTTACGTTTTTTTTTGTTTTTTGTTTTCCAAAGTATTTTAGAATAAGTTACAGGTATGATTTTTCATCCCTAGATACTTCAGTTTGTATCTTTGAAAAATTAGGGTTTTTTTGTTTTGTTTTTTGGCTAGTTAATTAAAGTTACGGCATTTTCGATGTGTGTGTGTGTGTTGTGTGTGTGTAGTGTATGTGGTATGGAGTGTATGTGAATTACATAAGAGGGTACGTGTGTGTGGGAGTGTGTGTGCTGTGCATGTGCTGTGTAAGCTAATTTGAGTGTATGTGGTGTGTGAGCTAATGTGAGTGTGTGTGTGAGCTTATATGAGTACGTGTGCTGTGCGAGCTAATGTGGGTGCGTGTGGTATATGATGTAGAGTGGTGGTTGAGAGTGTGTGTGCTGTGTGATGTAATGTGGGTGGTTGTGGTGTGTGAGGCTAATGTGGGTGCGTGGTGCTGTGTGAGCTTAAATGCTGACTAGGTGCTGGCGATTATAGGAGTGTAGACGTGGTGTGCGAGAGTGTGTGTGCTGTGTGAGCTAATGTGGGTGTGTGTGGTGTGTGAGCTAATTATGTCTAGGTGGGTATGCGAGTGGAGGAGTGGTGTGTCAGAGTGTGTGGGGTGAGTGTGTGTGGTGTGTGAGCTAATGTGAGTGTGTGTGGTGTGTAAGCTAATGTATGTCTAGGTGGGTATGTGAGTGGAGAAGTGGTGTGTGAGAGTGTGTGGGGGGAGTGTGTGTGGTGTGTGAGCTTATGTGAGTGTGTTTGGGTGTGGTATGTGAGTGGAGGAGTGGTGCGTGTGTGTGTGTGTGTGTGTGAGAGAGAGAGAGAGAGAGAGAGTGCATGCATGTTTGTGTCAAGTGCAGACAGCTCTTTGCGGAGGATGTGGCTGCTGCTCTTCTTAGAGGCAGGGGAGTGGGCCAAGGAAGGCTTTGTTCATCCCTCTGGGCTCAGCCAAGCCCTCAGGGAGGGGAGGTGCCCCGCACTGGGGAAGGGAGCAGCTGGGGAAAGTTGACTCAAGACAAAGTTCCCGGCTTCTCTTTCCCCGCTGCCTTTCCCTCAGGCCCTTACTCCCCCTGGCCAGGGACTCCATAATCTTACTAGGAAACCGGGACAGAATCGAGTGCTGAGTGTGGTACCCAAACTGCAAATTAATTAAGTCTGAAGTAAATATTTATTTCCTCCCTTTTCTTTCAGGGAATTTTCTTGAGAGGAATTGGCTTGCTCGTTTTGCTTTTTGGTTTTTTTATTTTTCATCCTGATCCTTAAACACTATTGCTGAAAGACTAATCGTGTCGTGCAAGGTATAGCCTAGTCCTCTATTACCCGCTTCTCTCCCTGACTCTGGTAGCTTTCCTCTCCAAAGATGAAATGTCAGCCATTGGGAGAAGTGGCTCATAAGAACATGACTGTCTGCCATCAGCCCACAAGGTCATGGCTGGGCAAAGGGCAGTCCCACCCCTGGATACCCTTTGGCTTAGACATTTAGCTCCAGGTGGGAGGTCAAGACTCCATCCCAGGCCAAGTAAGCCATGTCAACTAAAGCCTCCCATCTTTAGCATCTCCTGCAAGCTTGCCAGGACCAGGGTAAGGTGTTTAGGATGTCCGGGGCCATAAAAAGATAGTAGTGCTTTCCTCACTGCCCCCACATCCCCATATAACATAGAGTTAATCAGGAGATCAATTAGAGTAAGGAACACCTAGAGTTCTGTTTCTTCCCATGATGATGACTAGGATATCAAGCAGTAAGTCACTGATAGGTTTTCGTTGGTTTGTTTGTTTTAGAGACAGGGTCTCACTTTGTTGCCCAGGCTGGAGTACAAGTGGTACGACCTTGGCTCACTGCAGCCTCCACCTCCTCGGTTCAAGTGATTCTCCTACCTCAGCCTCCCAAAGTGCTGGAATTACAGGTGTGAGCCACTGCACCTGGCCTGTGTGGGCTCATGTCCAAGGGAAGCTAGAATTTCACACCCTAGGCCTGGTGGTCTATGGCCTAGAGGGCTTCCTCAGCCTCCCTAGAGAACTGCCAGTGGCAGGTTCTAGGCAGCATTTGAACCCCTCACCCCCACCCCCAAGCCCCATTCTCTTTCCTCCTGTGTGCCAACAGCTTCCTGGGCCTCCTGCACTTTCAGCCAGCAACTGGCTATGACAGCAGAAACAGAAAACAGCCAGGTCTCTATTCCCAGAGGACCAGTCTGTAGAGGAGGCTGTTCCGGGATGAGCTTGTTAGCAGACAAATGTAATTACTGCCCTCCACCAGGCCGAAGGTTCTTTGCCTCCATAGAGTCTCCCTCCTGAGCACCCCAGGTTCTTTAGGAGAAGGCCTGTTGCTCTCAAGGTGAAGGTGTAGAGAATGGAAAATCTCAGGCTAGCTCAAGAGACTGCAGAGTTATCCCCAGGAGAAGATCCCAGGGCTCCAGCCTTGGTGCATCCTCCCACTCTGCCTTAACCGGCTTTGCTGGAAATTCCTCAGTTTCCGTCTCTGGAATGGGTCAAATCTGGGCTTGAATGGCAGACAGCATTCATTCACAAACATCCATTGAGGCCTATTGTGCGCCAGGAGCACTAAGGTAAAGGAATACTGTGATAAAAACACAGCCGACGATCTGAAAGGCATCTCCCTGGGGAGACAGACACATACGCAATGACACTATAGTGGGATAAGTGCTGCAATAGGTCTACCCACTAAAGCATGTAAGAGGGACACCTACGGCATGCCCATGGTGGGGCAGGGGTGCAGGGGGCAGGGCTGATTCTGAGCTGATCCTTATGAATGGGTTAGCCAAGTCCAAAAAAGGGTGGGGGATAGGGAAGGGTGTCCCCAGAAGAGGAAACAGCCTGGAGCAAACAGAGGGAGGCCTTTAGGAGCCCCTGTGTTGTCTGCAATGGGGTGTCGGGTGCTGTGAGAGACGATAGGGCATGTGTATAGGCCTTGGCATCAAGTTGGAGAGGCAGGCTGCCCAAGTGTGCATTGGGTTCTGTCATGCTGGGAAGTCTATACAATGGGAACAAATGGGACCAGTTTCATGGGGATTTGGGGACATAATGAGCAAATGAGATGATCTATATGAAGCACTCAGCACAGTGTCTAGCTTGGGGTAAGCAGTCTATATATTGCTGTTAGCAGTTCATATCATTACTGATGAGTTGTATGATCTTCCAAAAGTTATTTTATAGCTCCCATCCTCAGTTTTCTCATCTGTAAAATGGTGTTTTTGTTTATTTGTTTTTTTACAGTCTATTCAGCTGTGAACAAATCAAGGGATTGCCTTACTGACTTTAACTTCCCATCTCCTAAGGCAGTGCCCAGTATACAAAGATCAGTCTCTTTTCCTTCCCTTTCATTTCATTCTTCCAGCCCACTTAGGGCCTAACTGCTCCAAAAAGTGGCTATTTGTTCTCCTTTCAGTTCTGGGTACATTTTGCTCTATACTCAACTTCCAAAAATAGATCTGACTCCAAGTTCTGCACTCTTTCCACTAAACTCCAGTTGCCACAACAAATTTTTACTCTAACAATGATGTATAGATTTTTGCCTAAAAAATTAGCAATGCATTTTTTACAATCCAGTGGTGGTAAGTTTACAGAGAAACAGGCAAGTTTATACATTGCTAAGATAATGTTTTAGATGCAATATGTAAACCACTAAAATCCTTTAGGATAGCTAATGAATAATATGCATCAAAAACCTAAAAATGTTCAGGTTATTTTTTTCTCAGTAATTCTTGATTCTGACAATCCCAAGGGAATAATCCTAACTATACAAAGAAACTTGTTGCACAAATATATTTGTTACCACATTATTGATAATAAGGAAAAATCAGAAATGATCTGTGTAATCAATCCTAAGAGAACAGTTAACTAAATCCTGATAGAGCCACCTCCTCAAGTTTATGAGGTACCTAGAGTAGAGTCAAATTCACAGACGCAGGAGGTAGAATGGTTGTTGCTTGGGCCTAGGGCAGAAGAGCGCAGGAAGTAGTTTTTGTTTGTTTGTTTTTTGAGACGGAGTCTCTGTCGCCCAGGCTGGAGTGCAGTGGCACGATCTCAGCTCACTGCAACCTCCGCCTCCTGGGTTCAAGCAATTCTCCTGCCTCAGCCTCTTGAGTAGCTGGGACCACAGGTGTATGCCATCATACCTGGCTAATTTTTTTGTATTTTTAGTAGAGACAGGGTTTCACTGTGTTAGCCAGGATAGTCTCGATTTCCTGACCTCGTGATCTGCCCGCCTCGGCCTCCCAAAGTGCTGAGATTACAGGCGTGAGCCACTGCGCCCGGCCTTGCTTGGCCATTTCTATTGAATCCCTCAATATCATCCTCATAAAACTCCTCCTCTGGAGACAGACAAACTCCTCCTCTGAAAGGTGGTGGCTAAGCAGACCAGCTCACTTATTTTTAGGCTTTTTAGAGCAGATCAGACACATAGGACGGCTAGGCAAGGATGTCACCAGACAAAGCACTCTGGAGGGCCTTGGGGTTGCTGTCAGGTTCCCACAGCCATGAGGAGGGCCTGGTCCGTATTCAAAACTTAGACAACGTGGAGAAGAAGGAACAGGAGGTGCTCTGCCACAGACCCAGGACCCTTCCACGCTTGCCAATGCTTGTTAGAAACGCATTTTGAAACATTCTCAGATTCTGCGATGGGGGGTTACATACAAAGGGGAACAGGATAGTGCTAAATGTCATAATTGCCAGGGACTGGGAGTGAGGGCATGAGGAAGACCTTGGGGCAGCTTAGTGCACCAGCAGTCAATACTGTTTATTGAGTGTCTACTACGTGCCAGCCGTGGAGGTAAAGAAGCTGCGTAGAAAGGGATTAAGTGCACAGATGGTGAAGTTGGGCCACCTGGTTCAAGTTCTGGATCTACCACTTAAGGTTTCATTACATTGGGTACACTATTTAACCAACTCTGTGACTCAGTTTCCTCATCTGCAAAGTGAGGATGAGGATAACATCTACCTTGTTGGCTATTATGAGGATTCAATGAGTTTATAGCAGCAAAATGCTTTAAGCAATGCCTGGCACATGGTAAGCATGATGTACATTTCTATTAAATGAAATTCAATAAATTATCAGCCCCATGCTGCTCAGGAAGTGAGACACTCTCAAAACCTGAACACCAAACCCCAGATTCAGGCTCAGCAGTTGTCCTCTTGTCTCCATGCACGGAGTTCCTCACGCCTCTCTCTTTCCCTATCCACCTTCCTAATATCCCCTTTGTCTCCTCTCATCTCGCCAGGGAGCTTTTATTCAGGTGGGTGAAAGGAGTGGGCATGGGGGCTGCGGAGCTCCAGAGTCTGGGGGCAGGGTGAAGCCAGACTGGCTTCTCTGGCTGGCGGCCGTGCCTCCTGCCAGGCTCCAGGAGGGCATGCCAAGAGCAGACGGATGCAGATTGGGCTGGAGGCAGATTAATATAATCACTATATTACCAGTCCCACTCACTCCCCCACTCTTTCCCCTAATGGTGATTATTATACTTATTAGAGGCTCAGCTGCCAATGGTTATTGATTCTCCATGCTGTAGCATTTTAATCAGGGCTGGAAGCTATTGTTGGAAACACCATCCTCCAGGGCCCCAGGACAGGTGCAGAGTGGGGCATTGGGACCTTTCCAGCCAGGCAGGCGAGGTCCCCAGGGTTCCAGAGTCATAGAGAGCACTCAACCCACAAACAGCCTCCCTCTGTCTGATGGCAGGGATGGAGAGGGGAATGGCACCACCCTGGGCTTCCCTCCACGGAGGCTGGCTAGCGGTTTTTTTCCAGCTGGGGCATGGCTGGGGATGGCTCTGCTGGGTACACCACCAATTCTCCTCCTCGCACCAGGAGGATTCTCTTTCCTGCCCCCTCCACCATCACCCAGCATCCTCCCCACTCCCCTGTGCCCGCTGGTGCTGAGGGGCGAACTGAATCTGTTTGGGTGTCTGTGGAACAGGTAAGAAGTGGTGATGGGGGGTGGGAAGCACCTAGCTGGGCTGTGGCTACGACATACTGGTCATTTATCTGGGGCTGGGGTGAGAGTGAGAGAGAATTCATGCTTGTTGAACCCACACTAGGTTTCAGGCATGTGTCAGGAGCTTCGCCCACGTTATCTCCTTTATCACATCAGACTTTCCAATGCCGCACTTTCCAGCACACTTGACAGAGGAAACAGAAACTCAGAGAATCAGAGTGGCATGCTCAAGGTCACTCAGCTAGGATGGGGCAGAGCTGGGTTTGGAGCCAGGTTATACACTCTTGTAGGTGAGAAAAACCCCACTGCAGATCATTGGTGGCAGAATCTTCCAGATTGATACAGATATCAGTCCTGCACGGCCCAGCTCTGTTCTCTGGAGGCTCTGAGCACCCCGAGTAAGTGTAGAGTCTTCCCACATGTAATCACCAGAGAACTAAGCCTGCCCCGTGTGAGAGCCACCTGCCTGGGCTCTGGAGTCAGTGATGGCTCTGGACTGGGGGCACGTCCTATGACCCCAGCTGCGACTCCTGGTGTGCCCACTAGGTACCCTCCTGCATTAGCATGCTGAGGGTAAGACTACCTTGGCTGGCAGAAGCCTTTGTCTGTTACCACCTTGGAGTTACTGGGAGCAGGGCGGGGGGGCAGTTTCTGAGGCTGACTGGGGCGTGGCACCCTGCCACTGCCCAGAATGTGATTATGTCTTGAGTTCATACAAGTTCATGGCACATAAAGTCCTGACAGCAAATGCAGAGGGGAAGAGGGCCAATAAAAGCCAAGTGAAAATGCAATAAATCAAAAATATTAAATATTTCATACATCCACAAATGGTTGTGTAATGTGAGCATTTTTCAGTTCTACTGAAAATATGATGTGGATTAGGTGTTAACAGTTAAAAATGATTGCAGGCCTTTGTGGTGGACACTGGTGAGTTCTGGGTCCAGATGAGGGCCCACTTGTCTGCTCCAAAGGGTCCAGGACAGGCGATGTCCCAGACACATTGTTGCTGAATGTCTGTACTGAAACATCTCTTAGAAATCCTGGAGCTGGTGCTCTTTTGACACCTGGGCCCCTCTACTTTCCAAGAGAAGACAGGATAGAGGAGGCAGACATGAGTGCCTCCTGGGCACCCTGCACACCAGAACGCCCCAGGAAAAGGGCTTTCTTTACTCCTTAGGGTGCACCAAGAACTCCTCTGCTCTCCTCTGTCTCCCTGGCTTCCTTCCTCTTGTTTCTATCTCATCTGAGTCGCCTTAGGGACTAACGCAATGGTGGACAATGATGTCATCTCTGAGATCACTTTGGCAGACTGGCTCCTGGGCCTCTGATAGAATTTCCCACTTACCGTGTCGCTCCTGTGGGGCACAGCTGGCCAGCCACAGTCTTGGTCCAGTCTTCCCTGCTGTGTCTCACCCCGAAGGCTGAGTCTCTTTGGCATTAGAGTCAGCCCTTTAAAAAACAAAGCAAAACTGTTTTGTACTTTTTTCTCTGTCCCTTCCCCACGATGCACCAGCTCCTCTGGGATCTTTCAGAGGACAGCAGGTGCACCCTGGGCCCAGCTCCTCACCCAAAGGGCCTCTGGTGTCGAATGGGCCCCAGCCCAGGCGTTTCTGACCCCACTCCCCACCCTGTGTGTTGCTCCCAGCCTCTGCAGTTCAGACCCAGCCACCCTTGGCCTGACCAGCTCAGCCGTTTCATCCTTTGTCTACTGACCGGCATCATTCCCATGGCTGCACCCCCAGATGCAGACACCCAACCCTGCTCACGGTGAGGACGCATTCCTTTCCAGGAGGAAGCACCCTGGGGAGGTAGGGCTGGCAGCCCCCTGATGAATGTTCTGTGCATCATGTGGCAAAGAATAGCACTATGCTGAGCCTTAGAGGTTTTTCTTAACTGTAAAACGCAGATGGGACCTGATTGAACGTGTGAATCAAATGAGACTGTGGGTGTATAGCGCTTAATCCCATGTCTGGCACACAGTGGGGGTCCTATAGGCCCTACTCCCTGTCTCCCTTTCCTCTTTCTGGCTAAGTTGTGTCCTAGCTGTAGCATATGGTTGGGGCCGGGAACGTGATAGACCTAGGAGGCGTTTGGCACCAGGGAGGCCTGGTGTTGGCTGGGGCTGCAGTATTGCTGCTGGGTCACCTTGGCCTCACCTGTGTCACCTGCTTTCCACTCGCAAGGAGTGACGTATCTGGATCCACACAACTCCAGTGACTCCTGATCAGCTCTGACACTTGGTGAATGACTCACAGCAAGTGATACACAGAGATGAAAGGAGCCAGCACTGTGATCTTGGTTATGATAATGAGCTGGATGAGCCTCTCCCAGCGAAACTTGGAGATGCATGAGAGAGGCAGGTTGCTTCTGTCCCTGTCCTGACAGATGGGATGCTAATATAAAAGGTCTTTGTTAACTCCCCGGCACCCCCAAACACACACACCTGCTGCTCCTGGGTTGTTCTGATGGCACTAAAGGGAGAGTGGAGGTATCTTGGGAAGGTAAGCTTTGGCGGGGGGCAGGAGGTGGGAGAGAAGGGGCAGCAGCTCCAGAGGGGAGGAGCTGAGATACATGCTCCAGGAACTGTCCGGGTTTTCTCACAGACCCAGAGCAGCCCCATACCTTGGTCACCAGGACTGCTGGCTGGTCTCAAAAGGGGATCAAAGCGGGGGAGCTTCAGGCAGGTCATACTTCTCTTACAGCAGGATGATAGCTTCTGTGTGTGGAGCTCTAAGTATCAAATAGTGATAAGCACTATGTGTGTGCACATTATTCAGTTCAATCCTCATGACAGCCCTGAGCAGGGTAGTATTCCCATTTTGCAGATGAAGTAAGTAAAACGGGAGAACAATAACTTACCTAGTGGCAGAACTAAGATTCAAACCCAGGTCCATCTGCATGCCTTAACCAGACCAGGCCTTGTTTAGGGAGGAAGTGCAGTCTAAAGCATCTTATCCTCTTACTTTCTCATCTTGGTCAGGGGAGCAGGTGCAAGGTGTATATTAGTGGAAGTCCAGCAGAAGAGATGGCGAATGTAACCGGGCTGGGCTAAGGGGAGCTGGTGAGGGAGTGCAGAGCACCCTGAAGGCAACAGAGCAGAGTCATTTGGGACCTGCAGAGCACAAGGCTGGAGGAGGGGCTGCCCCACAGGAGCCTGGCCTTCATGGGGGAGCACCAGGGTCACCCCAGGCCCAGCAGGGTGTGTGAGTGAGTGGAGAGCAATCCACAGCCTTTCATCCTCACAGTCAGGTCTCCATAACTGACCCAACCAAAGGCCTGGTTGGTGCAGCCTTAGAAGTCAATCCTCCAGGTATGGGGCACAGAGCAGGGTGGGGCAGGGTGGTGAGTGGAAAGTGGGGTACAGGGAGCCTCTGGAGCTTTCTTTTTGTTATTATTTTGCTTTGAGACAGGGTCTTGCTGTGTTGCCCAGGCTGGAGTGCAGCAGCATGATCATAGCTCTCTACAGCCTCGACCTCCTGGCCTCAAGTGATCCTCCTACTTCAGTCTCCCGAGTAGCTGGGCCTACAGCCATGCCTGGCTGATTTTTTATTTTTATTTTTTGTAAAGATGAGGTCTCACTATGTTGCCCAGGTTGGTCTCAAACTCCTGGGCTCAAGCCATCCTCCAGCCTTGGCCTCCCAAAGTGATGGGATTGCAGGTGTGAGCCACCATGCCTGGCCTCTCTGGAGCTTTCTGAGGGACATACAGGGCAGCAGTGACACTCTGTGCCCCCGAGAGGGGGTGGGCTGGGAGGCAGAACGTGCTATTCTGCCTGCGCCCAGGGCAGCTTCATCCTTCTGGCTTCTCTGACCACCACCAGCCACGCTGGGTGCAAGAGCCCCAGGGGAGGGCCCCATTCTTTCCCTGGGGTACCCAGAGGATTTCCCACACTTGCATAGGACCTGGGGGTCAGGAGGGGGAGGAGTCAGGAAGAAGCCACCTCTGAGAGGAGTGGGAGAGAGCCAGTAGCAGAGCTGCCTCTCAGCTTCTCACTTTCAGAAACGCACTCGCTGCCACAGCCTTTTATTCTTCCTACAAATTTGTACTGCACCCCAACTGCAGACAAGTCCAGTTCCTGCCAAGTGCAAGCTTGTGCTTAGGCAGCTGTCAGTCTGGGCACGCCCTCCAAGGCTGCCTGGCCCGATGGCAGGCTCTCTAAGCAAATAAGGAGGGGCAGTGTCAGTTCACCGGCTGCCCCGGAGGCTCATTCCAGCCCACCCCAGCCCAAGGTTCCCTCCCTGTCCCGAGCCCCATGTCTGTCACTGTTAGCATTATTGCCTACAGTTATTGCCCCCCAAGTATAACCTCCCCAGGACCCATACCTAGGAGGGAGGGAACTACAGGCAGTGGAGGCCTCTGCTCAGAGATGCTCTGCCCCACGCTCACCTCCAGAAAGAGAGGCAGTTCAATTACCCAACCAAGAATGCAGGCATTTTCTGTCTGCTGGGCAGGTGAGACCAATCATACCAGCTGCCCCCAGCCCCAATCCCCCCTCCCCTGACTCAGCGTCTTAGCGCATTAGTTGCTTAGCAAGGGAGGGTGGTTCCCATGACTTTCTGTTTCATTACTCCCCACTCACCTAGCAGCTGATGGGGAGTGGGAGGACAGTGGTCGCCTGTCAGCTTCCTTGCTGTCTTATGTGCACACGGCAGGGGTGCTGTACAGCCTGGAGGCCTGGACAAATGGAATTCAAGGGCTGGGGAAAGAGTGGGCTGAGGCCTCACCCGTCACACCTACAGGCTGCCGAGCCTGCCAGGCAGCTTAATTTGCAGGGTTCAGCTCCCAGAAAGAACGGCTGCTGTTCTATTCTACCTTGGTCCTTGGGATGGAATCCTGATTGTATTGAATCCTAGGATATGTCATTTTCCCTCTGCTAGCTGCTGGTCCCAGCACCTCCCATACCTGACGGCATGAGGTTGGACGGGAGCCGGTATTTATGCCAGGAGAGTCTGGGGCTTGGCCTGTTTCTGGGCCACTGGGGCACTGGGGCAGGGAATAGGTCTTGGCTGCTAGGTGAGGTACTCCTCATTGCACTCAGGAGCTTTCCAAATCCATAGCCCTGAAGAGAGAAGAGAGAAGATCCCACAGACCCTTGATCTTTCACCTTTCGCTCTCTGCTGTCCCCAACCTGTCGTCTGTGCCACAGAACTGAGGACCTAGTTAGAGAGACAGACAAGTGAGACAGATGACTGAGAGAGGGACCCAGCTGCCCCACCCCCAGCCAGCTCCTGAGAACCTCCTTTTAAAATTGCTTTGCATCATATATCTCTCTCTGCTCAGCCCCACTGGCCCCAGCAGCTCTGGCCTCCTCATCCATCATGCTGGCTGCAGGGCACCAGAGTATGTCTCACAGAGAAACCTTTCTGCCCTAGGCCTCCAAGGGGAAGGGCTCAGCTGTCAGAGAAGAGGGCCGTTTCCAAAGGGGTCAGAGCGCCAGACCCTCCAGGATTGATGGGCTATGAATTATGGATGTCGCATCCACCAGTCCCAAAGCTCCAGAGCCAGAGAGGGTATCCCTGCCTACCTTCCTTGTTGGCCTCTTCTCTCTGGCATCCCTTTAGTGTGCGCTCATTTCATATTAGGTGCGTTCCTGTGTCAATGTTATTTGTTGGTTGCTTTGTTTAATGGACGGGGATTGTGTGCACACCCTCCCTAATCAACTGGGACCCCTGAGCATGAGGGCTGTTCCTCTTCCATGGCTAGTGCCTGGCTAGAGGGCTGCGCCACCAGCCACACTTAGGTGCTTAGTGTCATGCAGTCACCTAGCCTTACGAAGAATGAAGGGTTGTTCCAGGAGTCTGTGAAGGTAGCAGTGAGTCCAGACGGTGCACAAAGTGGCCACTGGGGCCAATTTCCTCCCCGCAGCAAACAGCGTTTCACTGTGCTCTGAGCGAGGGCTGCTCCAACTCTTTCCTCCTTTACCCCCACCCCTTCCTTCCCTTGGGGTCGCTGGCCTTTCCTTCTGCTGCCCCGCCCCTCTGGTTTCTCCTCTGCCTGCATCCCCGGGCCTGTCCCTGGCAGGTGCTGTCCCAAGCAGTGCTCCCTCTGCCCGGCTCCACCTCCACCTTTCTCCCCTGCCGCATGCCCATGTGCTCGGATAACCCCCTCATGCCCTCCCCTGGATTCAGCCGTCCCCTCTGCTAAAGAGTCCCACCTCTGTGGAATGATTTGAGGCTCTTACCGTGAATGGCTCCTTGGACACCTCTGAACCCTTCTCCCATCCAACTCTGCTACCTCTGTTCTCACACAGTACTCACATCTTTCTCTAATCTACATGCATCAGCCTCCTCACCAGTTCCTCAGACTCCAGGTTTGTCCCCATCAATCACAGCCACCTTTCACAGAACTTCCCAGATCTCCGCCTGAACCTTCTGACCAACCACCCCTCCATGAAACCCCAGCAGGAGCGCCTTTCATGCTCTGCCCCCTGAGGCCACCTCTCCTGCCCTCTCCACCCCCACCTCTGCTGATGCCACATGTGCCAACTGTTGCCTGCACAGTGCTCCCTCTGTTGAGGGTCCCCGAGTGCCTTCCTTCCCCACCCTATGCCCAGGGGCTTCCACCAGTTCTAGGTGTCCTGGTCCAGCGTCCCTGCCTTCAGGAGCCTGCTCTGGTCTCCGTCTCCTCATGAACAGGCTGCTCCACACTGGTGCTGCCATTGGCCATGTACATGCCTCTGTCTCCACTTACTGCTTTATTTATTTTAAGTTATTTTATGTTATTTTATTTTTTGAGACAGACTCTCGCTCTGTTGCCCAGGCTGGAGTGCAGTGGTGTGTTCTCGGCTCACTGCAACCTCTGCCTCCCAGGTGCAAGCAATTCTCCCACCTCAGTCTTCTGAGTAGCTGGGATTACAGGTGCTTGACACCACGCCCAGCTAATTTTGTATTTTTAGTAGAGGAGATGGGGTTTCACCATGTTGGCCAGGCTGGTCTCAAACTCCTGACCTTAGGCAATCCACCTGTCTTGGCCTCCCAAAGTGCTGGGATTACAGGCGTGAGCCACCGCTCCAGGCCACTGCATTGTATTTTAATGTTCTATTCCTGTACCTGTGCAACTCGCTCCCCACCTCCCCGCCCTGCTGTATGTCTCACATCTGCAGCACCTGGAGTCCCTGGCATGTAAGAAAGGCCTCTAAATCCTGAACGAGGGAAATATATTGAATGAAGGAATGACTAGGAGTGAGCAGGTCCGGGTGGGCAAAGGCTCACAGGTAGGGGTTGAAAGCGTGGGCGAATGGAGAGGCAGGTCGGAGGAGCAGCATTTGAGGTAAATTAGAAAATAGTGCCAGATTTAGCCGCAGGAGGAGAAAGGCTTT
The DNA here is from genome assembly GCF_001698545.2 of Rhinopithecus bieti. Taxonomy (NCBI): domain Eukaryota; kingdom Metazoa; phylum Chordata; class Mammalia; order Primates; family Cercopithecidae; genus Rhinopithecus; species Rhinopithecus bieti. Next base: position 288,502 of record NW_016814625.1, read on the forward strand.
GAATATAGAAAACACCCCTTCCCTCGCTGCTCCTGTCAGCACCTTCTCAAAGCGAGGAAAATAAATCTGTTTTCCTTATGACAAAGCCTGATTTGATGATAAACCCTCTCAGCTTCCCGGGAGGTGGCAGTGACTCTGATAGGTGGGGAGGAGGCAGGAGTAGGTAAAGGAAGTGGGGGCTGGGGGAGAGAAAAAAAGAGAGACAGAGGCGGGGGAGGAGAGGGAGAGAAGGCGCTTGTTCTGTGCGCTGATTACTAATGCGGTGGAAAAGCTGGGCAGGTTCTGGAGGGAGGCCTTTATCCTGCATGAGAAAGCAGGCGGCGTGTTTCAGAAGCTATCCATAGGCTCCCGCCGCTAAGCTATAGGGAAAGAGAGGGCCGGGCAGGGTCTTGGGCTTGGCTCTGCCCTGAGCCACAGCATGAGGAGGGACAGAGCCGCTGAACTCTTGGCTCTCAGGGCCACAGTCACCTGGGGGTCTCTCCAGAACAGCAAGGGGGTCTTCTCTTTCCAGGGGGCTGCTTCGTCTGCCGAGGTCACAGCCTCCTTCCTTGGGGAGGTGTTTATAGGGTCACTTGGCTTCTTTCCCTACCTTTCTGGGGATTGGGGGGAACCCAGCCCCATTCCTGGCACCTAAAGATGGAACCTTAGGGAGGCTTCTGGGAGTCCCTGTCCCCAAGGAAGGGGTGGTGTCTTTGGGGTGGCTGGGTCTTAGCAGTGTGTGGATGCTGGGGAGCCAGGAGGCATACCCCTGTAACTTCCCTCCCTTGCCATGAAGAGAAGCAGAGCCGTCTGCCACAGGGTTAGGCAACCCGTCCCTCATCCGTTGGGGGGACCCTTTTCTGAGTAGCCTTCCTGTTAAGAAAACAAAAGAACATGTGAGATCACGGAGCTGCAGACTGCACCTTGGAGATCACTGAATCTTCTCTTCTCTTGGCCAGAGGAGGGAATAGAGCAAACCAGATATGCCTGAGGCCACACAGCTGGTTAGCGTCCAACCGGGAGCAGTCACCCCTTCTACCCAAATTCCAGTCTCCACAGTGCAGCCCCAAACAGGGGCCTCTGCTTCTCCTGTAACCCAAATCAAATAAGGCCTTCCTGTTTCTACTGTGAGGCACACTTCAAGCTGGAGACACACCCTAAAAAACCCGATATCTAACTCTAAAAGCTTTAAGACACAGTGAAGCACGCCTACCTGAGTCTTCTGGAGACAGTGGCCTGCATTACACCCAAGCTTCCTTCAAATGCTCTCCGTCCCCTTTCCTCAAAGCCCCACACCTTCTGGAAGCTGCTCACATTCTCCCTCCCTCTGCAGGCTCCAGCCCACAAGGGGTTCCTGCCCTTTCCCCACCACCTCGCTTCTAGGTCTCTCCTCTTTCTCCACTTCTGTTCCCCATTTCCACTCGTTACCCTACGCAGGCCTGGTAGCCAAGCAACAGATCCTTCCTCTTTAAAAGGTTAAACTTGCTCTGGTCACTGTCACCCTCCAGTCTGTGAATCATGCTGCCTTTCCCTCCTGCCTCGTGTTTTCAGCATGACTAACAGGGAGAGAAGGGGGTGAGCAGTGTGCGTTTCTCAGAGAAGGATCCCGTGCACTCACAAGAGAATCCTCGGAGGCCTTCCTACCCAGGGCCCTGCTGCCTCTGACCGCACCCCAAGCCCTCTCTGCTGCTCACATGGGCCTCCTCTCTCCTTTGTGCTTTTCGCCTTCTGTTCCCATTGACTGGAAAACATTCCCCTCACATTTTGCATGGCTACTGCCTTCTCATCAGGGAGGTCTCAGGTCAACCATCACCACCCCCAGGAGGCCTTCCTTGGCTGCCCTACCTCATGTCACTGGCCTCCACTACCAGTCACTGCCACGTTCACTTCCTTTTGTTGCCATTTAGCACCTGTCCCTGTCTGAATTGTATCATTTATCTGCTATTATTTGTTTATTCTGTCTCCCTGAGGCCAGGGACCTTGTCTGTCTTTATTACTATGCTGACCCTGGTGCTCAGCACTTAATAAAGAATCATTAAAAAAAATGAATGAAGGACACTAAAGGTGGGTAAGATTGAGGCAGGGCCTGGATCTGAGTAAATCTCTTTGTTGATGGGCCTTGCACACTCAAGGGCTCCTTCTCTACCCTGCTTAGGAAACTGAGACTCAGCATTCATGGGAGACGGGGGACCTCCTTGGTTAAGAGTTAGGACATCCCCTTCAGCCCCTGAGACGCTGTGTTCCAGGTGGGGTGTGTGCTATTGCTTCTGGGGTGTTGATGTCCCCACCTTGTCTGCTTCTGCTTCTTTGCAGGCTGTCATAGAAGTTACCTGGACACCACCCACCCCTGGGGAGTGGGGTGATGGGAACTTGCTTGGTGATGACAACAAACAAACAAACACTTTCCCTTTCCCACTTCTCTCCCGGTATTCCAGGCAGGAGGTAAGTGGGCAGTTCCTGGACATCGTGGAAGGAATGAGGCAGTAAGTTTCGTGCTGTACCCACTTGCCCCTCAAACTGTAATGCTCTAGAATGGAGAGGAGCAGCAGAGAGGCAGGGGTGTGCCAGGCCACCTCTCTAGGAGTTCATGTTCCCATTAGAAAAAAAAACTGGAACAAGAAGGCTGAGAGAGAGGCTCGATCAAGAGCTCAAACCTGGCCTAGAACACACTTGGGCTTGTTGTGACTCTGTTTACCAATAAGCAGGAAGGAGCCTATTGTACTCAGGGTTACAGAAGCGGAAAGAAATCCCGTGAATAGGAGCACAGGAGCCAAGAAGTTGGGCTCAGAGACAATAGATAGGAAGGGAGTGGGTGTGGGAAGGGAGATCCAGACTGGTGAAGCTTAGAGGAGAAAGCCAGGTGTGCAGGGGCCACCACTTAGGAACATCAGGAGAGGAGGGGTAGAAAAGGAGCCATTTACATGGTCAGATTTCTGTAGCAGGTCTGCCTCCCCACTGTGCCGTGAAGCGAGCTGGCCTAGCACAAGGTTTATTGGGTATGTTCTATGAGCAAGGAAGTGTGAGGCAAGACATGATTCAGCAGGTGTGTCAGACACGCAGCTCCAAGGCCAGAGGGCCAGCAGGCTTTGCACTCAGGCCAAATTTGAATATCTAGTCTGCCTCTTACTCCTCACTGTGTGACCTTGGACCAAAACTTAACTTCTCTGCCTTCTTTTTTTTTTTTTTTTGAGACGGAGTCTCACTCTGTCGCCCAAGCTGGAGTGCAGTGGCGCGATCTCGGCTCACTGCAAGCTCCGCCTTCAGGGTTCAAGCAATTCTCCTGCCTCAGCCTCCTGAGTAGCTGGATTTACAGGTGACTGCCACTACACCTGCCTAATTTTTGTATTTTTAGTAGAGACAGGGTTTCACCATGTTGGCCAGACTGGTCTCGAACTCCTGACCTCAGGAGATCTGCCTGCCTCCGCTTCCCAAAGTCTGCCTTCTGTAAAACTGGGGCAGCACCCACCTCATCAGGCTATGATGGAGATGAAATGTAATGATGCACGTAATGCGCAGGGCTAGTGTGATGTCCTACAGATGGTGGCAGGTGCTTTCTGCAGCCCGCACCTCTGGCCCTGGGGTAAACCAGAGAAGATCACCATCAGCACTAGGTAAAGCCCTGCCTGGACACAGGTGCATGGACCAAAGGACCCTGAGGACTCTTTGATCCTTTGAAATATTGACTTTCTGACAGCTTCTTGTCGTTCTCTATTTCCTATCATCTCTGCAGGGATAATGCACTGATCTGCTGACTTTAGGAAGGATCCTATTTTCAGACTGACTTCTTCAAAGGGGTAGTGTCTACGTTGGCAAGGTGATTACAGCCCAGGCTCACAGCTGATTTGGAAAACTTCAGTCCCAAAAGACGACTTTTTTTTCCCCTCCTCTGCAGGATGCTTTAGCTTGAAACATCTGGTTAACTGCTTAACACCTTCCTACTTTGCAGAACATTCCCAGCATGGGGGCTGTTTGCATCTTTCTGGGCTAGTATGTCTCAAGATTATTTAAAGCCAAAGACCTCATGCACTGTGGGAGGTCCCGCTCTTCTCTGCCCACCCCATTTCTCATGCTCCCACTCCCACCCCCAATACTCCCCCAAGGGCAGAAGCTCATCTTCCACTGTATGTCCACAGGGTTAAAACCTGCCATCTTGCCTGTCTCCCAGGGCATGGCTCCTTCAGGGATGTCTTTTCTTTTTCTTCTTCTTCTTTTTTTTTTTTTTTTTTTTTTTTTTGAGACACAGTCTTGCTCTGCCGCCAAGGCCGGAATGCAATGGCATGATTTTGGCTCACTGCAACCTCCACCTCCCAGGTTCAAGCAATTCTCCTGCCTCAGGCACCTGAGTAGCTGGGATTACAGGCGCACGCCACCACTCCTGGCTATTTTTTGTATTTTTAGTAGAGATCACGTTTCACCCTGTTGGTCAGGCTGGTCTCGAACTCCTGACCTTGTGATCTGCCTCATCAGCCTCCCAAAGTGCTGGGATTACAGATGTGAGCCACCGTGCCCAGCCTCCTTCAGGGATTTCTTAGATCTCCAAGAGAGGTGCTGCAGCTCTCACAGGTGCTGGGCTCCAGGAGTCTGTCCTGGGAGGCAGGGGGCCTCTCTGTGGGAGAAGCACATCTCCTAAGACTGCCCAGTGATCCTTGGGGGACACTGATTATGGACAATGTGTAATTCAAAGGTCGTTACCTTTGGTTTCAGGATGGGTCAGAAAGGACTTGAAAAGCTTGGATTATTCTCTCTTCTGCGTGGACCAGAGAATGATGAGGAAGGCCCGCAGCTAAGCCAGCTTTAAAGCCATGGTATAGTTGATTTGGGCTCAGAAAGCTCAACTTGTGAGACTAGACTGATTGTGTGTCTGTATTTCCTGTACTTCCTTCCTTGTCTCCTTTACCATTTGATCCCTCTTTGTCAATGTTAGTCTGTGCTATTGGGAACAGTAGAAGAGGGTTGTGTCTTTGTTCTTAGACTAGAAATGTAATAAGATAGGGATAGGCACCACACCCCTTGGGCTTGGATATGCTTTGAGCAACAGATTTGGAGTGAGGGAACTCCACGGGGCCAGGACAGAGTGAGGTGCTGATGTGATCAGGATATGCGGTAGTCAAACTCAGGTCTTCAGACTCTCACTCCAGTGCTCACTCCCTTGCATCACAGTTCCTTTACAGGTGCCATAACAAGAAACACTTCCACTCCCTCCTGTGTCTGAACTGTGTGTTAGACACAAGAGAATAGAATTCTGGAGTCGGCACACTGGCACACATCTGTAATCCTAGTTACTTAGGAGGCTGAGACAGGTGGATGTTTGAGCCCAAGAGTTCAAGACCAGCCTAGGCAACCTAGTGAGACCCCATCTTTTAAAAAGAGAGAGAAAGAGAAAAGAACTCTGAAGGCAGGGCTGGGACTGGTAGTGCCAGGAGGAAACAAAAAGCTATTTGCTCTGGTGCCTGGGCACAGAAGGAGAACAGAGAAAAAGGAGGCAGAAGGAGTGCAGAGAGGAGGAAGAGGAGAGCAGGTGTTCTGTGTGGGCTTGTTCGAAAGGAAGTACACAAGCACGTCCAGGCCATGGGTTTGGACGTGTCTGGAAGGGCTGGACAGGCCAGGTTGAAGACAAGAAGGCCTCAGTATGGGGAATTTTATTACAATGAGGCAGGAAGGAGGTGGTCCTTGGGCTTCTTTGTTACCTGCAGGGAGAAGGGAGACGTGAGAGCCGTGGGGAAAGAGGCAGGCATCCTCCCTCTACATGGAGACTTTGGTCCACGCTGCCGGCGGCCACAGGAGGGAGGCGTGCCACATGGCAGCTGCTGGAGAATGTAAGGCCTGCTGGTCCAAGAGATGACCTTGAGAGAGAGGAGAGACAAAATTGAGCTGGTGTCTCGTGTGGGGGAGAGGGGAGGGGCAGGTGAGGTGGGAGGAGAAAGCTGAGAGGGAGCTAGACAGGGAGGGTGCGGGGCAAGCTGGGGCTACCTCCCCGTCTGGTCTGTCTGCCTCTGTCCTGGCCAGAAGGAAGGAGGACACAGACACGGGCATGTGGGGGTGCGGCAGAGATGGGGGCCATGTGTCCTTGAGCCCCAAGGTTCTCCCGGACTGAGACCTTCATTACCTCATGTGCTTCCTAAGGATACAGGCCTTGATCCTGCTGGGAGCAGGCCCTGGACTCAAGTTCCATAGGCAGCCCCCATTTTCTAGCCTGGGTGATGCACTCCCGAGTCCTTGCTTTTCAAAGCATTTTGGGAGGTCATGGTGGGGGGCACCCATCCTCTGCTCCAGGAGCTGGAGATGGAATTTCCCATTTCTCTGACAAGAATTCCCAAGAAGTGATGGCTGTCACTGCAGCTCCACCCCCTTGCCCATCTTTCTTTTCTGTTATAGATTGTTTATGTTAAGTCATCTTTCTCTGGGACAAAGTACTTAGCCTCTCATTTTCTGTCAGTAAAAGGAGGGATAATAATTCCTTCCTCACAGAGTTGTTAGGACTATCAAATTAGGTTCCATATGTAAAGAGCTTGCTGAAGTGCAAACTGACAGCAGAAATGTAAAAGACTACTATTCCTAGGGAAGAGAAAAAAGGGAAAAGGAAGCAGGAAGGGAGCCCAGGCAAGGTCAGGGTGGGGAAACGGCCTTGGCTCCTAAAACAGACTTAGTTCCAGCCCCTCCAGCAGCCCCTCCCACCCTCCCTTCTCCACGAGCCTGCTGTGGCCCTGGGCCTTGCTGGTAACCTTCGTTAAAACAGGACCCTGGAACTGAGAATAAGGCAGTCAGAGGGGGAGGTCATTGCAAACTCATCCTTTCTCTCACAGAGAGGAGGGGCCCTGGCCTCTTCCCCACGACCTTCTCCCACTGATACTCATAGGACGGGTTAGGGCAGGACCCTCTTGAAGGCCACAGGGTGCCCCAAAGGAGGAAGGCACTCCCCTTCACAAAGAGCTGGCAGAATTGTCACCAGAGTGCCTCCCAGAGCAAGTGCTCCTGCCAAGGTCAAATATGAGTGCTGCTGGGCCACGAAGGACCTGGATGAGTGAGGTTAGGAAAGTTTGGTGTTGGAGGAGGTGGATTTGATGCAAATCTAGACTGCCAGCTGGCATGAGACCCTCAAGCTGCCTGCCATGCCTGGCTGGACCCCACAGCCCCTCCTCTCTCTCCCTTCCTTTGTACTCTCTCAGGTCTGGCTTGCATCTGCCCTGTGTCATTCTCTCCATCTTTACCATCTGCAGGATAGCAGGGCCTCACTCTGGCTAAAGAGGTGCTCTCTGCCTTCCTTACCAGTTGCCCAACCCTAACCCCTTTAGGTCTCCGAGAAACAGGAGACCTAGCTGTTCACATCAAGATCAAGAAGCAGCAGCTGTGGGGTTTCTCTCTCTCTGTCTCTCCCCATCTCTCTCTTCCTCCCTCCCTCCCTGGTGCAGAGGGACAGATGCTCTGTTTAGAATTTCTTCAGGGAGACAGCCAACAAGAACATTCTTTCTCTTCCTTGGGCTTCCCTAGCCAAAAATGGGGGATTAGCCAAGAGACAGCTGCAGAGGCAGTGGCCCTTGGGGAACCCCTCCCGGAGTAGCAACAATGGCCTCGGGAAAGAAACTGTCTGGAGCCGGCCTCCTTTAATTGGAACTTGAAAGTGGTGTTTGCATTGGAGTGTGGCAGAGAGCAGGACTTCAGACTCTGGCTGGATGGACCCAGGATTGAATCCTAGCTCTGCCACTCTCTTGCTGTTTGGGTTTAGGCCACTCCCCTTTCAGAAGCCTGTTTCTTCATGTGGAGTCGAGATGAGCATCCCTATTCACTAGGGTTGTTGCTGGAATTAAATGAGTTGATGCACAGAAAAGCTTCTGTTACAGGTCTGGCAAACTCCGGGAGTCCAGGGATTGTTAGATCCCCTGTCCCACAATAGAGCAGGAGCCAGGTGACTTTCTGTACTCAGCAAAGAGCAACTGAGAGGCATGTAGGAATGATGTGGCTTCCAGTACCCAAAAGCCCCAGTTCTAGAAAACCTTTTTTTTTTAATTGGATTTTTTAAAAAATTGGATTCCTCGGTCAGGAGTGGTGGCTCACGCCTGTAATTCCAGCACTTTGGGAGGCCGAGCCAGGCAGATCACCTGAGGTCAGGAGTTCGAGACCAGCCTGACCAACATGGAGAAACCCTGTCTCTACTTAAAATACAAAATTAGCCAGGCGTGGTGGCGCATGCCTGTATTCCCAGCTACTCAGGAGGCTGAGGCAGGAGAATTGCTTGAACCCGGGAGGAGGAGGTTGCGGTGAGCCAAGATCACGCCATTGCACTCCAGACTGGGCAACAAGAGTGAAACTCCATCTCAAAAAAAAAAAAAAGAAAGAAAAAAAGAAAATTGGATTCCTCAATCCAGGGTCTCTTACATTTGGAGAACTTTAGGCTTTCAGCTGTTGCATGCCTAGGCCTTGCCATAATCCAATAAAGCAGGATATGGAATGGGATATTGGATATGGAAGGGGATAGGATTGGTGGATGAAACAGAGAAAGGGAGAGAGAGAAACAGAAAACACACACACACACAGAGAGGGAGGGAGAGAGAGAGAGAGAGATTTCGCTGTAACATACTCTTGGAAGACAGAAAGAGGAGACAAAGGAGAGGAAGGGCCAGTGACAGCTCTGCTGCTCTGAAAGGCAAGGGGCCCTCGGCTCACTGCCTTCCTCATCCTCCCCTGGGGCTAGGTGCACTGGAATCCTAGATTCCCTGGGAGTGAAAGCAGGTACCACGATGGCATGAAGGAACCTCCCACCACCTTCAAGACTTCCCATTGCCAGTCTGTAGCCTGTGTGTTGAGTCCTGGTCCAACCCTGAGTCACCCATGTGAACTGGGGTCAGTGATTGGTCTCTAGTTCTCCACCTCTCCATCTGAAGAATGTGAATAATAATTTCTGACTTGGCTGCTTACAGGACCGCCATGAAGATCCAAGTGCACAGTGAGGTGCCAGACAGAGGTGGGGGGAGGCAGATACATGAATTCCTTTCCATGTAGCCCACAAGAAACACCTGCCCCTCCTGACTCGGGGACCACCAGGGACCTTGAATAGTTGCCTTGGCAACTCATTGCCTGGCTAACTCCCACTCCTTTGGGTTTCAGCTTAAACATCAGTTCTGCAAGATCTTCTGGACCCCTAAGCTGGGTCTTCCTCTTGTAAGCATTTGTAGCATTCTGTACATACCTTTATAGCACTTTTACGAGTTGAATAGCGTGGTTATTGGTGTGCTTGTTTCACACCTGTCTTTTGCACTAAATTCTAAGCTCTGTGAGGAAAAGGAATATGTTTCTGTTGTGCACCATCTTATTACCACATAGCAGTGGGTGCTCCATAAGATCCTCCTGCATGAGTAGGTGAATTCCCTGCCTTATCCCTCTCTCATGGCTTGACATGAGGCGTGAGGCCAAGTGCCCATCCATCACATTCCCCTTGCCCAAAACCTCCTTATAAGGGTGAGGAGAAGGGTAGCATCTCCTCTCCCTTCTAACTCAAGGAACAAATCATTGGCTGCATGATAGTTACCCTTCTTCCCATCCTCCCAGCATAGCAGCCCCTGCCCAGGATCCAAAAGGCAGTGGTGAGTAATTGCTATTTTGATATATTTATCTTTGCACAAGGCTGCCCTCTGGTGGTCGAACATGCAGGAGCAAATGGGAAGAATGGAAACCACAGTGGCCAGGAACGAGCTGGCTGAGCCCTCCATGCTCAGAGACTGGCCAGTGAGCCAGGGAATAGGTAAGTGCTACAAGAAGCGCATCTGGGTGAAGATTCATGTCAGTTCTCCATCCTTATGAATGGCTCCCTCCAAATCTAACAGGAGGCCCTGGCCTCAGAAGAGCAGGAAATGAAGGAATGCCCTGTAGAAACCCTACCTACCCCAGTAGGATGGCGTGCGGGTAGAGGGAGCTGGTTTAAGTAGCTATTCTTTCTCCTCAGTGGTATGCAGGCAAACATTTTATAGCCAGCTCTCAAAAAAGGAAATCCCAATTTGTAGCGTTTACCAAGTTCTGTAGTGTAAATACCCCTACCATGGCCAATTTTAAACCACCAATGTGATGTCACTGAATGAGGAGCTGGAAGAGATCTGAGGAGCACACCATTACCTAGAGGTTCCCCCATACAGATACCACGGACAGAAATAACTTCAAGGGCATGGTTAATAGTGAAATATAGTGAACAAATTGAAAATGATGATTTTGAATAATTATTACATTTGTTTTCAATATAATATATTTAATTGTGAGTTTATATAATTTAATTTTCATAATGGCTGTGTTTAACAACTGACTTGCAAAATTCTAGAAAATTTAATAATTGGTTCCTGCAAGTAGTAAGAGCTGGCTCCAGCATATCACTGCTTCTTCTCTTCCCCGCTTCTTCCTTCTCTTCCTCCTCCCCCTCTTCCTCTCCCACGGCTTTCTTGGCATTCTGTGTGGGTACAAGAGATGGGGAATATGGAAAAGAGTTCCACTGCAGACATTGCTATTTTCTGAGCCAGGAGCCATAAGTGTCAAGGAAAGAAGATGAAGAAATGCAAATTGAGCTGCTGAAAGACATTTCAGTACGAGTGTGTGTGTGCATGCATGCGTGTACGTGTGTGTGATTTTTGCAAGGGATTGAGAGGTCGATTAATGCCTGGGCTAAAGATCACTGTCGAAAGATATTGGGCTTTATGGCTGGAGGCCCATGCCTGTGTGGTCCTTGGAGGCCTCTTACCTGGGAGCAGCGGAAGGGCTCTGAGCTAGGTGAAGCGGCCGATGGGGAGCCGAGGCAGGCAGAAGTAGGCGCTGGGGAAGAGGCTGAGGTTGATGGGGTTGCCGTCCAGGCGGATGTCTTCCAGCTGCCTGCGGGTGTGTTTGTGCTCCTCGGGATCACAGAAGACATCTCTCTGCATGGTCTCTATCAGGTTATTCTGGGAAGAACACACACCAGCTGAGCCCCACCAAGACGGTCTGCCCCTTAAGCAGCACCGAAGGCTCACATCAGCTGTCCCTACCAGCTCTGCCTGCTCTGGTGCAACTGGAGAAACTGAAGCATCTAGGGCCAAAGCCACACAACAAGGGTGAGAAGAGGAGCCCCACGGGGGATGGATGGAGAGAGAGGGCACAGAAGAAGAGGAAGAGAAGGGCAGAGAGGAAGGAGGGAAGGACTGAAGGGAAGGAAAGAGACAGAGGGTAGGAAAAAGAGAGAAGGAAAAGCGGTTGGGTGAGATAAAATAAAGCGGTGGAGCGAGAGAAAGTGTTTTAAAAAGAAAAAAATGGAGAAAATCAAACTGGGGTCATGGAAAACTATTTAGACAAGACCTCCCAATTCTTGTCTCCAATAAACCCTCCAATCAAGGAGACCCCACAGGTGCCTAAGTCTCATGCCTCTCACTGCCATGACCTGCTTATGGTATCTAACTTTCATCCTCCATGCTGTTTATCACCCTTGCTCTGGGTGAGGCTCCTTACCTGCAGGTGTACAGAGCGCAGGCTCAGGGGCAAAGGCCCTGGGATGGAATCCAGCAGGTTATCTGACAGGTAAAGGAACTGCAGCTTCTCCATTGCCTGGGAGAAAACAGAGTGTAGGAGGCTGGTGGGTCCAACATGTTGGACCCTGGAAGTGAGGATGGCTATGAGGCCAGAGACATTTGTTCACTCGGGGCTCACTTAGCATCAGTCATGCGCCAGGCTCTGTGCTGGGTGCCATAGGGGTTGCCCAGGTCTTTAAGGAGCTTACAGACACTAACTCCAACTGGATGCAGGAGGAAAGCTGCTACCATTGAGGTGCCAGCCACTGAAGTAGGAAAGAACTAATCAGCTGGTAATGACACTGGGTGGTGCAGGGGAGGGGCAGGGACAGGGTAGAAGGGAGGACCAGGGAACATTTCAGCTCTGCCTCAACTTCTCTGCTATCAGAAGGGACTTTCCCCAATGACAAGTCTCCAAATGCTAAACCTGGGGCCATGGATAATTATCTAGACAAGACCTCCCAATCAGTGTCTCCAATAAAGGAGACCCCACAGATGCGTAAGTCTCATGCCTCTCACTGGCATGACCTGCTCCCTGGTATCTAACTTCCATCCTCCATGCTCTGTTTCTCGTCCTTGCTCTGGGTGAGGAGCAGGTACGGAGCAGACGCTCGGGAGACAGCCAGACTATTAGAATGAGAACCGCAGGCACAGAGAGGCACACAGCGTGTGCATGGGACTGCGCTCTCGGAATCAGACAGTGTTAATCAGAGAAGGGTTTGGGAAGAGACAAGCCTTCAGCAGGGCTCAGTGAGCAAAGAAAAATGATAGCTACCATTTATGGAGCATCTACTATGCATATCTAACCCTCCTGTTCTCTTTGTAAATGCTATCTTATTTAACCCTCCAGCAGCTGTGTCAAGCAGGTATCATTACCCTCATTTTGCAGATGAGAAAACAAGGTCAGAGAGGTTGGTGACTCTCACACAAACCCAAGTCTATGTGGCTTCCAAGCCCAGGCCTTATCCTGGGCTGAGAAAACAGCTCTGAGTCAAGGCAAAGCAGCACCCCCTAATATGGAGACAGCTGGAATGTTGCTGAGGCTGAGCAGTGGGGAACTTCAGGGATCATGCAATCCCGTTCTTAGAGACCAAAAGACTGAGGCCCAAGGTCACGTGGCAGGCTTCTGATTCCCAGTCTAGTGCTCTTCCACCACAACAGTGGTAGTGACACTGTGTTCTGTAAAATTCCCTCAAAGACCACTGTAGACAGGAGAAGGCTGAGAGGGTAGAAGGCACTGGGGAGGGCGGGGCGAGAGAGCAAGCAGGTGTGCCTCTGTGCCCTCATCCTATTTCAAAAATACAAGTCTAATTTGGTTTATTTGATGCTTCTAAATAGGAATTAGATTGCATAAAAGATTCTACTACTTGAGAGACAGACAGACAGAGAGAGCACGCGGGCGAGCATACCTGGGGCTCCTCCTAGCCCTATTGAATGGGCCGTCCCGGGGGGCATATTTGTGTCATATAACTTAGCCCTTCCCATCAAAACTGGCCAGCCAATGACCAATCAAATAGTCTCTCTTGGACAGGCGCAGTGGCTCACGCCTGCAATCCCTGCACTTCGGGAGGCCAAGGTGGGCAGATCACCTGAGGTCAGGAGTTCGAGACCAGCCTGGCCAACATGGTGAAACCCCATTTCTACTAAAAATACAAAAACTAGCTGGGCGTGGTGGTGCATCCTGTAATCCCAGCTACTCAGGAGGCCGAGGCTGGAGAATTGCTTGAACATGGGAGACAGAGGTTGCAGTGAGCCGAGATCATGCCACTGCACTCCAGCCTGGGTGACAGAGGGAGATCTGTCTCAAAACAACAACAAAAAAGTCTCTCTTGAGCATTTGATCATAGAAAGACAATGATTAATCAGTCACTTAGTGACGGGTTTTGGAAATAAAAGGATATGTAGCGTTAGGGCCAGAATCAGCACTATTCCAAGCCAAACTCATGTGTAAGTTTTCAGGGAGCAGAACCTGTGAGTGTGGAGAGGACGCTGGTGAGCAGACAGGTGAATTGAGCAGATGCACAGAAAGAAGCCAAGACAAGAGGCCTTGTGCCCCAAAGAGGGAGAGAGAGTTGTCCACCTTGACTTCTGAACCCCCATTCCCAGTACAGGTTGAGATCCCAAATCTGAATATCCAAAATCCAAAATGCTCCAAAACCCAAAACTTTTTGAATGTCAACAAGATGCTCAAAGGAAATGCTTATTGGAGCATTTTGGATTCTGGATTTCGGGTTAGGGATACTCAGCCAGTAACAGGCCCATTAGGCCTAATAGTGCTGTTTCCATTCATGGCGGTTCTTGGGACTGCCTTTTCTTGGGTCAGAATCAGTTTCTTGCAACTGAAAGAAACAATAAATAGCAAATTTAAAAGGATGAAAACAGTAGGTGGTGGTGGTGGAAGTGTGTGGTGTGAGTGCAGATGGGTGGTAGAGATGGGTGGTGGGGCGGGGAGGAGGTGGAAGTGGGTGGT
>NW_016814625.1:303397-368814 GCF_001698545.2 Rhinopithecus bieti
TGGTGGGGATGGAGGTGGGTGGTGGGGATGGAGGTGGGTGGTGGTGGGTGGAGGTGGGTGGTGGAGGTGATAGATAGTGGACCTAAGGCCTTGACTCACCCTGAAGGCCACAGGTTGTATCCCCGAACTCCGGAGCCGATTTTGGCGGACATCCAGGATCTCAATGCCACTGGGCAGCACGGGCAGAGCTTCCAGCTGGTTCTCTGGGAGGATGAGGTCCTGGAGGGCATGTAGCAGGCGGAAGGCATCATTATCGATGGAGGAAATGAGGTTGCTGGAGAGGTCAATCCTCTTCAACTTTGCTGAGAGAGGTTGGGGGAGAACAAAGAGATGAACCAGAACACAGTCTTTCCTTGCCCAGAATGGAGCTGTCTCCACACCTTGCTCCTTCCCTCTCAAGATGAGGGGATTCTAACCAGCTCCCCACCTGCACTAACCCAAACCAGAGGAAATAACATAAATCAGGACTCCTTGGAAAAGCCCTCGGATGCCTCAGTGCCCCTCCCTGGAATCCTGTCCTGTGTGGTGGCCGCCCACCTTGGATCCTTTAGAAGTCTCTTAAGAGCGGCCGGGCGCGGTGGCTCAAGCCTGTAATCCCAGCACTTTGGGAGGCCGAGGCGGGCGGATCACAAGATCAGGAGATCGAGACCACCCTGGCTAACACGGTGAAACCCCGTCTCTACTAAAAAATACAAAAAACTAGCCGGGCGAGTTGGCGGGCGCCTGTAGTCCCAGCTACTCGGGAGGCTGAGGCAGGAGAATGGCGTGAACCCAGGAGGCGGAGCTTGCAGTGAGCTGAGATCTGGCCAGTGCACTCCAGCTTGGGTGACAGAGCGAGACTCCGTCTCAAAAAAAAAAAAAAAAAAGAAGTCTCTTAAGAGCAAGAACCAACAGGCCCAGGAATCCCTGGATCCACCTCACCTCCACTTGTGAGTCTACACAAAAGGGCGCTGAGGCCCAGAAAGGTTCTGGGTAATTAGTGGTAGAATCGGGATCAGAGCCCAGGTCTCCTGTCTCAAGCAGGGCATAGGGCATAAAATAGCAAAAAGCACACAAACAACCTTGTAAACAGCATCAGTGCCATGGAGAGTAGATTTAAGACAGTCCTGCCCAGAGGCCAGCTGATCACACAGCTGTCATTGCTGGGACATCCTGAAGATGTTGGCAGATCATACCTTCCCCTCCCAGCTTCCCAGACCTTTTTGCAGAACAAATAAAAATAGGTCCCTTCCACCATCTAAACATTTCAAGGAAGGGACTTCTAGAGACTTCGGGCTATGACCCTTTGACAGCTGGATGGACTGAGAGCCAACAGGAAAGAGTTAACCCAGTGTTGGTGACTGTTCTAGTGGCAGGGTGGCTTCCTATGCCTGCCCCTACTCATCTTTTCCCAGGGCATTACATACTCAGCCCTTCGAAGTCTTCGGCCCTGATACGGCTGATGCGGTTGAAGCGGGCATACAGGTAGGCAGTCCTCCGGGGAAGAGGAGGAATGTCCTCTAGGTCAATGTCATCGCAATACACAGAGGAACCAAGACACACGCAGACCAGGCAGGTGGGCAGACCTGGCCCAGGTGAAAGACAAAACAAAGGGAGATCTCTTCAGCCTCTGGGGCCAATGGCCCTTGCTGCAGGGAGTGTCTGAACCATGGCCATCTGTGCCTTTTTGATAGCCTATCGGTTGCTGCCCAGAACTGACAGGCACCATGTACTCAGTGCTGTGGGCTGCTCCCAGCCTGTCACTCTGTCCTTGACCCCAGAGAGGCAGGTCCATCCTCAGTTACTACCCAGTCTAAGCCCATTTATAGTTTCAGCAGACCCTGGTTCTGTGTACATTTTCCTGGGCCTATGTGGGTATTTCTAGGACATCCCTTGGTCTCTTTTCCATAGGATTCCTCTCTGGTCCCAAAAAGTAAAGCCAGAATTAAGTGGGATGGCCAGTGGTTGCTGGCTCTGCCATCTGCCTCGGGGAAGAGAAATTAGATATGTTCTGTGTGGCTCCAAGAAGCACAATAGAACCAAGGTGGAGAGCACAATGCCCACTCAGCATCCACTTCCCCTTCTTATGGCATCAGCATGCCAATTTTTCTTTGGGAAGTAGCCCTCTCCTGTTCTGTTCTGTCCATAACCCTGTCTTTGTACCCAGGGGTCATGAGGTTAGGCCAGGTCACCCACCCCAAGTAGTTGGGGAGACTTTATTGGATCATACAACTGAATAGCGCAGGTGGTTTCTGTCACCTGCTGTCACAAGGCACAGAAATTACTGAGAGACCAGTTTAGCTCACCTCAAGGAAGAACTCTGGTAGCAGTGACACAGCCCCAAGATTAAGGAGCTCTTCTCTGCCCGCAGTGACCAGGAGGAGTGGGTGGAGCAGAGGGGCCCCAGCATCTTTCTTATCCTGAGGCTGTGAATGGGTTCAGCTGAGGCCCTTTATGGCCTCTTTAAGCCTGAGACTGTAGCTCTGAGAGGTCATGGATTCCTGACTGAATGGTTTTCCTACCGATGCCCCAATACCCCCGGTCCACCCAAGGCAAACATCCCAAGAAGAGAACAGGGAAGCTGGGGGCAAGCAGGTCCAGAATGAACTTCACCCTTCCTCTGCCCACTTCTGACTGCCAGCAGAGTGCCGAGGCCTCACTGCCAGGCACGCTAGCTCCAGCCTCCAGGAGGGCATCGGGAAAGGAAAGAGAGCTGCTGAAGAGGGACTTTGAAGCTGAAAAGCAGTGTGACTACTTCATTTGCTCCCACGCCAAGTGGCAGCCACAAAGTTACTTATTCTTCTCTACAGGTTTTTAATTGTCTCTAATCTAATCACCACTCAACCTGCTTCCCCTGTCATGCTATTAATTAAGGCAGGGTGGCTTTGCTAGGGCATAAGGGAGTTCTTGCATTCTTTGCTTCTTACTCAACTTGTACATTCAGGCAAAAGTATTAGGGACAGCCAGTGCCTGTCTTTGATTTCTTTTGTCCTGTTCTTACTGTGGCTATTTCCCCTCCTCTCTCTGCTAGTAAGGGTAGCCCTGACCCTCCACGTCCCAACACTGACCACGTTCCACTTTGGTACCCCTGGTGCTGGGTCATAGCTGCTTGGCCTATGACCTAGGGATATTGTGACCATGTGACTGTGCACTTACCATGGTTGGGCTGGGAACTCAGTAGCAGCCTCGCTGTAGTAGGTCTGGTCATCGTGGGGTTTGATGAGGGTGTCCTTGGAGCTGTAGTGCTCTTGGCGGGACTGATCCTGGTTGCGGGAGCGAAGCTAGTCACCTTAACCTGGAGATGTAGCACAGAGTACACAGTAACCCAGCTTTTGCCTGAAAGGGACTTAACTTTGGACCCTGGAAACCTCAGTGATGGATTTTAAACCAGCAAAAAGTCACTGTGGAGAAGGAGGGGGAAGGGATAGCAGAAACACTGTGCAAAAAGGGGAACTGAGAGAGCATCGGGTCTGGCATGTCCATCCTCTGGATGAAGAAACTGAGGCCCGGAGAGGAGAGGGATGAGGATCAAAGAGCCAGCAGGTGGTCAAGGCAGAGATGGAACCTGCTCTCCCAACTTCCCAGGCTGGCGCTCTTCCCCTGCTCCACACCGACCAGGCTCATGCAGCAATCGAGTGGGGGCTTCTGGGCTTGCATCCCACGCTGCTGCAGTGAAGGCCAAGAGGGCCTAGGAAAGAACTTCAGACTGGAGGACAGTTTCAGAAAAGAGACGGGGGATGTGGCACTTTTATTTCCCAGACAATATGATGAGGACGTTCGAACCCCTCCCCAAGTGAGACATGGGTTTGGGTCCTACTTGACGGCAGAGGGAGGGATGTATGACTTCTGAAGAAGGAGGAGTCCCAGGTTTGTGTCCTCTTTCTTAGTATCATCTAAGTGACAAATCCCTATGGAGGGATAAGAATTTCCACCTCATAGAGAAAGAGGTAGAGGCTTGAGACCCCCATACTATGGGGCAGGTGGGAGGGCCCGGGCCTCTGACTCCCAGTGGCATGCAGGGAATGCAGTCAGTCTCCTGTGTCCCTCACCTCGGGGAGCTGGTCCCCATAGTCTGTGAGCTCCTCATAGTTGCTCAGGTCAATGACTTCACCATAGTTGTCTGGGTTCAGGACGTCGTTCCCCAGAGGCAGAACTTCAAAGGAATCGCCTTCCCTAGGCATCTGCTCCTCTCTCCTCTTCCTCTCCTTCCTTGGGAGAGAAGCTGTCCCTGACTCCTGCAGCACCAAGGCCAGCAGACTCAGGAAAGCCAGGAGCCTCATGGGGAGGTGGATGGGAATGAGAATCCCTTCAGCGGCAGGTCCTGGCAAGTGGGCAGGAGGAAGGGCAGCGATCTGAGGGGCAGGCTCTCCAGAGGGTTGTGGGAACGGCTGGAAGATTTACCCCACTTCCCACTCCCACACATGCAGACTCAGTGCCCTCATCACATGCACAAACTCCCTACCAGCTGGGACGATGTCTTGGGGGGTATCTCCTAGCAATCCCCGCCCACCACTGCCCCACTTGAATGTTTTTACACTCTTACCCAAACACTGATATTCACTCACAGAGGCATGTGCAGACACATCTCAACACAGACACATTCACAAGAGTCCCCTTGTCTACAAACCAGGCACACACTGGTACATGCACACAGATGTCCTCTCTTAACCCCATGCTCAGAACATGACTGCTAGTCACTAAGCTCGATTCAGAGAATGCCAACATCAAAGAATCTTATGGGGTCTTTTTGTTTGTTTGTTTTTTTGAGGTGGAGTTTCGTTCTTGTTGCCCAGGCTGGAGTGCAGTGACGCTATCTTGGCTCACTGCAACCTCCGCCTTCCAGGTTCAAGTGAATCTCCTTCCTTAGCCTTCTGAGTAGCTGAGATCACAGGCACCCAGCACGCCCGGCTAATTCTCGAATTTTTAGTAAAGAAGGGGTTTCACCATGTTGGTCAGGCTGGTCTCAGGTGATCCACCTGCCCTAGCCTCCCAAAGTGCTGGGATTACAGGCGTGAGCCACCACACCCAGTTGAATCTTATGGGTTTTTATAAAGATCATCTTTTCTTGCATTTGCTCAACAAACATTTATGGGTGTCTATTGAGTTCCGGGCACAGGACTTGTCTCTGTGGGTACAGAATGAATAAGGCACAGCCCTTTCTAGGAGCATCTAGTCTCTTTAGGAGACATAGACTTACAATACATTACATTCTTTTTTACATTGTATGTTGGACATGCAACCTACAATGTAAAAAATAATGTTAGTTTATGAAATATACTTGTAAATGCAGTTTTTTAGAAACAGATTATTACAGGTACAACAGTTCTGGCTGGGTGTGGTGGCTCATGCCTGTAATCCCAGCATTTTGGAAGGCTCAGGTGGGTGGATCACCTGAGGTCGGGAGTTCGAGACCGGTCTGGTCAACATGGTGAAACCCCAGCTCTACTACAAATACAAAAATGAGCCAGGTGTGGTGGTGGGCGCCTGTAATCCCAGCGACTAGGGAGGCTGAGGCAGAAGAATTGCTTGAACTCGGGAGACAGACGTTGCAGTGAGCCCAGATGGTGCCACTGTACTCCAGCCTGGGCAACAGAGCAAGACTCCAGCTTAAAATAAGAAAGAAAGAAAAAAAAGAGATCTTTGTGTGTGATTGCGTGAGTGTGTATGCATCTGGAAAGTTCCTTAGATAGCTGTGTGCATTTGTGTGTGTGCACAGACACCTGCGTATGATATGCATGTGAGTACACATGTTCATGTAATTCGTATATGTATAGACGGGTCAGGAAATGCATGTGGTGTGGTGCTGTATCCAGGCATAAGTGTATACCACAGTCATCCCCAGTGTAGGCTTAACACAGCCCTCCCCAAAGCTAGCTACACAAATTTCTAGTAGGCTCTCCCCCTTTCTTTCTTTAAAATGTTTATTTTTTATCTTTTAATTTTAATTTTATTTTCTATTTTTAAGACAAGGTGTCACTGTGTTGCCCAGGCTGGAGTGTTACAGCATGATCACAGCTCACTGTAGCCCTAACATCCTGGGCTCAGGCAGTCCTCCTGCCTCAGCCTCCTGAGTAGCTGGGACTACAGGCATGTGTTACCATGCCCAGTTAACCTCGCCGCCTTTCTTAATTTCAGCTGGGCAAGGGGGCAAGCCCCCAGCAGTAGCAAGAGGTGTTTCTTCACCTTACCTCCCATACCTCACCCCAAACGAATTACATAATCTTAAAAAAAAAATTTCTAAGACAGTTTAGTGCCCACTCAGAAGTCTTGTCCAACTTCTTCGGCCAGAGGCCTAAACTCTCTTCATTTTCCCTGCCCAATCCCCTGCCCCAGCCAAACACTTTGCCCTCATTTGCATACTGATGGGCCAAAGGCCTTAAACCTTGAACCTTACCCCTTCAATGCTTCTGGATCCTGGGTGGAGAGTCCTGCAGCTTCCAGAAAGGTGGGGACTCTGGTGGAGGCAGTCTGAACTGGGGCTTGGGTTAGACAGTGGTGCCCAGGGGAGGGCAAGGAGTTAGCCAGGCCTGTGACCAATCAGACTTCTCATTCCTTCTGATGTCCAGCTGTTTCCCCTCCTCTTTCCTCAGGGGGTCCCCTGCCCCATTCCTGTGCTTGACAAAAGGGAATTCTCTCCCTGCCTTCTGCTTCGCCCCCCACCTCCAGCTCCTGCTCTGTCTCTCCTCTTACTCTGTCAGCGCCTTCTTTCTTTTCCTCGCCCACCCTCCTGATAAGGCCACATCTTTGAGGAACAGGCAGTGCCACCCCCCGCAAGGAAGGGTCCCCATCCCTCATATTCTGAGTCCTCAGAGAAGGCTGGAGTGGGGGGATGTGGAGAAACAGAGCTTGTCTTTCCAGCTTCTTTCTCCAGCCAGAGAGTGATGAGGCTTCACTTCATAGCCAGAATCCAAAGATAAAATGAGGTGGAACTGAGGCACTTCACCCCCACCTAGAGTGCCAGCACAGAGACCACAATTGAAGAAAATGACCAGAGGCAGGAGCTGCAGGCCTAGGTGGTTCAAAGAGAAGGTGTATGGGGGATATGATAGGATTTGAATGCCAACTTCAAGTTCACAGATGATGATCATGAGGATACAGGAAATTCTCTAAATCTGCTAGGAAGAAACTAAATGGAAATTGGGAGATGGGCCCTAGAAAGGATCATAAACACCAGAAGACATTGTGTAGGGTCCTCGGGGGCCTAGGAAGTATCCTCTCCCCAACCCTCAGAGAGGTACAGTCGTCCCTCAGTAACCATGGGGGATTGGTTCTGCACATCCCGTGGATACCAAATCCACAAATGATGAGGTCTTTTATATAAAATGGTGAATCTGCATATAACCTACGCACATCCTCCTGTGTACTTTAAATCATCTCTAGATTACCTATAGCACCAAACACAAAGCTTACACCTCACTCTGTTCACATAGATTCCACACAGTACTGGCACACAGTAAATTCAAGTTATTCTTTTCAGAACGTTGTGAATTTTTTTTTCTGAATATTTTCAATCTGCAGTTGGTTGAATCCATGGATGTGGAACCCACAGATACAGAGGGCCAACGGCAATTATCTGGAAGCACTTCCCTTTCCTTGATGCCTCTAGCAGGCTGCCAAGCAAGTCCTTGATGAAGACAGATGTGGGGTGGTTAAAGAATCTTCCTCCAGCTTCTGCCAGCCTGTGCCCCGGCGTCCACCCAAGTTTCTCAGTGACTCTCCTTGTTCCCTACTCCTTTCCACCAACCAGATACTAAATTCCAGCTGTGAGCCCCCGTAAAGATCTAGTCCAAATCCTTGTGGTATAGATGAGGAAAGTGAGGCCCAAAGAGGTGACATGACTTGCCCTAGGTCACACTGAGCTAGGGCCAATGCCTAGATTTTTTGACTATGGGGTTAGAGAGTTTTCTTTAGTTCATATGACCCTCCCTATTTCCACCTTCTTCCCCAGGAATCCTGAATCCATATGTTTCCAGGCCCTCAGAGCAGATGGCTTGGCAGAACTCATCTCTGCCCTGGCACACCAGGTGAAGAGGTAGATCTAATAGCCTGGCCCATGAGGGCAGCATTTGGCTTGCTGTGTTCCTGGGCACCAGCTGGTGTGAGAGGGGGCTTCCCTCAGTCCAAGAGGCTGGTCACCAGAGAAGAGCATGTTCCTGTACCCCTGGCAGCCCCCCACCTGGGGAGAGACACCATCAGAGGCTCTGCTGGGTGGAGGGAAAGATAGTCCTGGATCCTGGAGGGCACCCAGGAGGCAGATGGCACATTTGGCGGGCTGTATGCCTCCCTCTTCTCTCCACAGCCTGGGCTTTGCAGCCAGAGGCCCTCCGCCCCCACAGCCAGCCTAGGCGATTTCCCCCCTTCCACCCCACACATTTATTCCTGGGAGAAATGCAAATGCGAGTGTTCATTCACTCTCCCTGCCGCCTGCTCCCACCCTCCCTCCCTGCTTTCCCAGTGACACACACGGTCCTGCCATCCCTGCTTGGTTGCCGCACCCCCACCATCGTTCCTTCCCAATACATACACACCTGCTCCCCCCACTCCCGGCAGGAGTCACATCCAGACACAGGCTCGCATCCTAGACCCTCTCCCAACTTCTCTTGCTTTCCCAAGTTCGCAGGTCACACGCTCTTGTTCTCATGAATATAAGAGGCTGTCCATGGATGTATACATGCAACCTGGGGGGGAAACGGCTAACTCGGCAGACTGTTGTTCCAGGCAGCCCAGCTCCCCGAGAGCCTGGCAAAGGAAGCAGGAGGT
Source organism: Rhinopithecus bieti (assembly GCF_001698545.2). Classification (NCBI taxonomy): domain Eukaryota; kingdom Metazoa; phylum Chordata; class Mammalia; order Primates; family Cercopithecidae; genus Rhinopithecus; species Rhinopithecus bieti. Next base: position 312,137 of record NW_016814625.1, read on the forward strand.
GGGGGAGGCGTCCTAATCCTAATCTCTCATTAGGAGAGGCACACGGCGTATTGATGAATCGGAGGTGGCAGGTGGTATGGACAGAAGTCTGGCCAGCCAACCCTGTTGTTGCCCTTTTCATGGACAGGGAGAGAGAGGCAGGGAAGTTCAGGAACCCTCCTGTGTTTTGGAGGACAGGGGTATATCCCCTGCTGAGGGCTTGTAGCCACATAACTCCATGCCCGGAACATGACCCTCTCTTCTTTTTCAGACACACAAGCCCCACAGAGTAGACTCCACACCTTCCTACCTTTGTACTCATGCTGTTTCCCATCCAGGTGGCGTCTTTTTTTCTTTTGTCCACCTGGCAAAACCTGATTTATCCCTTAAGAGCCAGCTCACATGGTAGGAGCCTTTCTGGTTTTCCTCAGGTAGAGGGAAGAGCCCTCTCCTCTATGCTGTTCATACACAGCATTATTACAAACACTTAGGACACAGAGGTATCCAGAGGTATCCATTCATGGATTTCTTTCCCTTTACCAAGGTAGAGTTCCTCAGGGGTGTGCCGCTGTGTATATTACCCATCGTTGAATGCTTAGCGGGGGACCTGGCATGTGACCGATGTCTGCTGAACATCTGTGAAGTGAACTGAAGTAGATGTTTAGTAGCCAGGCAGCAGCAGCGAGGGCGTCACCTGGCAGTTCTCTTCTAAAGAAGATGGTGTAGGCTGGGAGGGTCAGGAACCCCACTTTTGCACCAACCTTCCCTTGGAAGAGAGGACACCCTGTTCTAACCCTTCTGTGGACTTCCGCATGGCATGTAGACCATTCCAGATGACTTGGCTCTATGTTCTCTGCCCTCGAGACAGCTCTTTTACTGTTTTGTATGCACACTACATCTCCCCAGTTAGTCTGTAAGCTTCACTTGGGCAGGAAAGATGACCGTTTTGTGTCTTTCTGTCTCTGCCTCGGTACAGAGCTCCTGGGAGACCCTCAACAATTTAGTACGTGTGGGTTGAAAGGACCTGAGGATTTGGGTTTCGAATGCAGTTGTTAGATTTCTGGTCTGACTTTAGGAATATATATATAGATATTTGGTCTGTGTGTGGGCAGTCTTGTGGAATTGAGGATTAATTTTTCATGAGGGTTGTGAGTTTGGGAGAAATTCTTCAAGAAAAGGCTTTGGGGCTTGGCACAGTGGCTCACACCTGTAATCCCAGCACTTTGGGGAGGCCAAGGTGGGAGGATCACTTGAGGCCAGGAGTTCCAGACCAGCCTGGGCAACATAATGAGACCCTGCCTCTATTAAAAAATATGAAGAAAAAAGAAAGAAAAGGCTTTAGGATAGCTTTCATAGGAATTTCTTAAGAATATAATCTTCTCTCCACTAATTTTGTTAGAGCAAGTAAGAGGCTTTGGGGCTTGGCATGGTGGCTCAACGGTAGGGGGTGGGTGGCAAGATGACTTTATTTATATTTTTATTTATTTATTTTGAGATGAAGTCTCATTTTGTCTCCTAGGCTGGAGTGTAGTGGTGCAATCTCAGCTTACTGCAACTTCTGCCTCCCGGGTTCAAGCAATTATCCTGCCTCAGCCTCCCAAGTAGTTGGGATTACAGGCATGCGCCACTACACCTGGCCAATTTTTGTATTTTGAGAAGAGAAGGGGTTTCACTATGTTGGCCAGGCTGGTCTTGAACTCCTGACCTCAGGCAATCTGCCCGCTTTGGCCTCCCAAAATGCTGGGATTACAGGCATGAGCCACCTTGCCCAGCCGGCAAGATGACTTTAAAGTGTTATTCTTGACCTTTTCACACCGTCGAGTTCAAGCAGGGTGTTTTTCATATTACTTTATTTCCTCTACTGTGAAGCGTGTTGAAATGTGGAAGTTATTTCACAAAGTTAACACGGTCTTCAAGAGAGAAGAGATATACGTGCAGAGTACACATGTACACCTACATACACACCTGTTTATGTCGATGACAACAGCATGGAGGGAATGAACTTGTGCATGGAGAAGGGGGCTTTTTTAAACTCAAAAGAAACCAGCCCATTGTGTGTGTGTTTGGGGGAGGGGAGCCTGTAAAGCCAATTTACCTTGCATCCCCTTTGGCTTAGAGCTGCAGAGGGCGATGGAGAGCAGACATATTCTAGATTGGGCAGTGGGATGATGGTGATTGCGTTGCTGCTAAATGAGTCTGGGTTTGCAGGATGGAGGGAATGACCTCTCCCCTGAGGGCCTCATCAAAGGGGCTGAGGTTGCAAGCTGTGAATAAGATGCAGAAGGAGCTCTTATCCAGGCCGAAGCACCAGGTTGCTTTCGGCCATAGCGCACCATAACGCATCGACTTTAAGCAGGAGCCTTGGAGAAACCAGCTGCAGCTGGAAAAGAATGCTGCGATTGTAGTGGAGCACGGGGGGGAAGGAGACTATGATGAAATGGGCCCTATTTTCCATAATTAGCAAAAGAGAGAGGTGAGAAGGAGCATAATGGGAATTTCTTGAAGTCAGGGACCCAGCTTAATCCAATTTCTTAAAAACCTCTGGAACATTTTCATCCTAACTTGGGGTGGGCACTGTGTCTTACTCATTTCTAGAACATCCATCCCCTGTGCCTCCCACCAACATACACACGTAGGGGGCTGAGAAGGGGCAGCATCCCTTGGAGGAAGTTAGGGGGAAAGGTGAAGTCGAGGCAGCCCTGTCTGGACCGGGTTCCACTTGGAGACCTGCCAAGCCGCTCACCTGGGCCAGGCATGGAGGGTGGGGAAGCCTCTAGGGGAGAGGCAGTCCATACAGAAAATAAATTACTCAAGGGAAGGGGCAAATATTTAGGACTTGTCCTGCATTCGAGTATGATTTAAGGTGTGGAGCCCCAGACTCAGAACATGAGCGCAGGAGGGACCTCAGAGGAACACCTTTTTTTTTTTTTCTTTTTTTTTCTTTCTTTCTTTCTTTTTTGAGACGGAGTCTCACTCTGTCGCCCAAGCTGGAGTGCAGTGGCACAATCCCGGCTCACTGCAACCTCCGCCTCCTGGGCTCAAGCGATTCTCCCGCCTCAGCCTCCTAGTAGCTGGGATTACAGGCACGCGCCACTACACCTGGATAATTTTTTTTTTTTGTATTTTAGTAGAGACGGGGGTTGGGGGGGTGGGGGGGTGTTCACCATGTTGCCCAGGGTGGTTTCGAACTCCTGAGCTCAGGCAATAATCCGCCCGCCTCGGCCTCCCAAAGTGCTGGGATTACAGACGTGAGCCACCGCGTCCGGCCAGGAGCATCTTATCCACCTCCTCGGTTTACAGATGAGGGAGCTGAGAAGGAACCCGGAAAGGGCATACAACAAATAGGAACCGACTGTGTCCTCACCTGGGCTCACTCACGATGGGAATGAGCCCAGCCTGGGGACGTTTGTGCTCGTTAGACCTTAGAGGGGAGCGACACCATGCATACGGCCCACGGTTATTCCATGTGGGACCCCACTGGCCTCCTCCACCGAGGAAAATCACCCCAGGAAGAGGGCCAGGCGGAAGACTGGAGCCAGCTGTTACCTCCACCAGCCACTAGGTGGCACCCACGCGTCTGTCTCCGGGGAGAGGCGATTTTCAAACGTGGAGGGGCTTCTGGGAGATGTCCAGGTGCTCCGCCCCTTCCTCCCCGTTTCTCAGGAGCCGCCTCCCGGGGGTGGAAAAGGCTGGGCCGCGCACACTGATGGAGAACAGATGGCGGGGGCGGGGCTGCTGCCTCTTCCCTCTCCCGCCCCCACACAAACACTGTGAACGCTGCTCCCTAAACCCGCGGTTGGGCAAGGGGGCCACAGGACCCATCGACGCCACGCGGGCCTATCCGGGCTTGAACCCCTCCCCTCTCCCATGGCTGCTTCCTAGTTCCTTGGGCCATTCTTCTCCTTGGCTGTTCCCCCTGAGGCCCAGCCAGGAGAGTGTGTGCTATGTTCACTCTGGAACAGGAGAGATCCCCCTGCGCATCCCTGTGACCTGCTGGCCAGATGCAGGCCCCTGCGGGAGCCCTGACCCTGCACCCCACCTCCGTCATTCCCTCGCTCCTCCTTCCCAGAGACCCGGGCCAGCGGGGCCAGGGCGATGTCTGGTGCTGGGGAACCGCGCGGCGGAGCAGCAGCTTTGCCAGAAGGGACCCTTGGCCCAGGAGAACTGGGTTTCTCGGCCTCTTTGAGCCAGAGGTGCCCAAGATGGAGGAGTCCCCAGGGGGACTTTCTGAACCTTACCTCCGGGCTGCTTGCTCGGCCAGGACCATGATCAGATGTCAGTCCACGGCCCAGATGTACTCAAGAGTGGCGGGTGGGGGAGGAGAGAGAAGGGGACACCAAGTCTTTAGACACATCTGTGTTTCTGGAACAAAGGGAAACCACAGAAGGCCAGGAGTTTGGGTGTGCACTGGGTGTCTTTCAACTGGGTGGGACCAAACCGAGCCCTTGGAAGTCTCGCTCCTGAGGCTGCAGAAGAATAGATGGTTTTTCCCTGCCTCGAGGGTGGGATAAGGGAGGCAAAGCTGGGAGCAAGAAAGGGAGAGAGAGAAAATGAATGGCGGGCACAGGCGCCTGGGCCCCAGCCTTCAAGTGCGGTCAGAGCAGATCCGGTGGCGGAGTAGGGCCTAGATGACCACGGACTGCAGGAGGCGGAAGCACATCATGAGGTCCAGCGGGATGGGCGGCTTCAGGTAGTTCCCATCCAGCCGCAGGTAGCGCAGGTGTGGAACGTTCTCCAGGTCCGAGGAGAAGTCATGGAACGCCACTAGGTTGTTGGGGCAAATCTGGGTTCCGTTGATTTCTACGGAAAAAGAAGACGAGAAATCAGCGGGGAGTGGAGGCTGGCGGCCAAGATGAGGAAGCGGAAGGGGGAGGACACCCGAGAGCAAGGACTGTAGACTTCTCTCTGAAACTGGCTAGCTTTGGGAATGTGTGATCACAGATGAGCTGCCTTGACCTCCAGACTCAGTTTGCTCATTTGTAAATTGAATTAAGTTGGAATTGATCAACAACTGTTATTACAAGTTCACTCTAGAGAATTGGAAGTAAATTTTGAACCGGGCCTTCAAGAATAGGTAGGATTACAACAGGTGGAGACCTGGGGGATGGTGTTCTGATAGAGGAATCTTTGAATGAAGTTGTGGAGGCCAAAATTCTGCTTGTGGGCGAATCTGGGAATAGTAATAGTGCAATGTGGTGTACTAAGGAGAGTAAGCTGGGAAGGTAGTTAGGCTTTCAGACAGTCTTTCACTAAGAGGCTTTTGGTCTCTGGTCTGAGGAATGGCAGTGAACAGGACTGTCTTTATGAGAGCAATGTTATTAATAGGATACTTGAACCATGGTATCCTGGAGTGTTAAATCTGGAAGGGTCCTTAGGGATCCCTATGTTCAGGTTTATGCTGTACAAAGATGAATCTGGCTACAGTGTGGAGAAGCTATGGAGTAAGGTGAGATCTGAAGCCAGCAGATGGATGTGAAAATCACTCTGCAGGTTTTCCTTTGAATTGGATGTGAGACATGAGGATGGGCAAAAGATGGTAACTGAAATAGGGATGACAGGAAGAGGAAAGAGGGTCTGGGGAGAGCTCTGGAGCCCCAGGGACATGATGAGCCTACTGATTCTGAAGGGTCTGTGGCCTGAGATTCCATTTCCTCCATCACATCTTGTTAGATGCCGGTGGCACCAGGCATGCCAGCATTTAAATGAACTGTTTTATTCTCCCTAAGCCTTGCCTCATTTATGGAGGAGGAGGAGGAGGAAGAGTAGGCATCATCTTCATTGTAATTGTCTTCCTCTTCCTTTTCCTCCTCTTTCTCCTTCACCATTGGAGTAGCAGAAGTGCCCTGACACAGGGGTTTTCTCTTATGAGCTTGGGGCTGGCTGTTGCCTATCCACACTGATGCTGAGTTCTTCAATCTGTGAAATGGTAAGAGTGGTGCCTGCCCTGTAATCAGGGGAGAGAATGTTGGCAAAGGCATTTTGCAAGCTGTTTGAGGACAGTACCAGTGGCAGCATTACGGTCATTGTGAAGAACGTAATTGTCACACTGACCTAGGCCCCACTCAGCCCATTCTGTCTGTGAAAGACACAGGAGACAGGCTGGATGGGGTGGGCCCATGTGGCTGAGGTGTGAGTTCTCTCACTTCAACCTTAGAAGGCTGGGATATCTTCTAGCAACCTGTTCTTCCATAATCTGGTAGAAACCTATCAGCCATTTATTAATCAAGGTATCCTTTCTGTCTGTATTTCGGCCTCATAGCTTCCTGGGGGTAATGTGTTTTATTTTAGTGTACTGTCTCCAGGGTAAAATTAGACAGTCTTCCCCTTTTCACATTTTTTTTTTTTTGTAAGATTAAAAAAAAATCCTCCCGTACTTCTTGAAATTATCCCAAATGAGTGAACAGATCTATTCGCCCATTGTTGGTGTCCCTCTCATTCTTTGGCTTGGAACCTAAGGATCCCCAAATATCATTCTAAGGGTCCTTCTCTTCTCCCTGAATCCCTCTCTTTCCTTCTACTGCTGCATCCCTTGTGTGAATGTAGGCTGATTTTGTTCAAGGACCAGAAAATATTATTTCACTTCTAAAACTTTCTGCTGATGCTCTACTCAGAGTTGAAATTTTTGATTGAAGCAAAACTGCAACTTCCAACCTCCTCTCCTGAGCTACAACTGATACTCCAAGTTCAGGACCCTGTAAATGTCAGTCAGGCAAACTCTCCCTTAAGTCCACCTAAACATTGCACACTTCCACATAGATTCAGAAAGCACCAGCATACAGACCTTCTTTTCCTGACTGCCACGTTTTTACCAGTTGCGTACCCTGAATAAAAACCCAGGCTCAGGGTTGGGAAGAAACATCCTCCCACAGGGGCAGGTTTCTGCAGAGGGCCGGCCCAGGACATTTCAGGATAGGTATTAAAATGTCTCTGTTCTGTCTTTAGTATAATGTCCAGGAGTATATTCCATGTCTACCCTACCTATAGATCCAGTTGCCAAGGAACTGGGACTGAGGAAAAATGGAGGAAGAAAACCTATGGCCCTCCAGGTATGGTATTCTGGGCACTTTCTCCATATTAAACTATTACATCCTCATATCACCTTCATGATAGAAGGTATTATTACCATTCTCACTTTACAGATGAGGAAACTTCCCAGAGAGGTCAAATATCTTTTCAAGGTCGCCCAGATAGCAAGTGGCAAGGCCATAAATTGAAGTCCAGTGCCAAAGTGGATGCTTTTTATACCACCCCACCCTGAGACTCCCTAGAGAGGGTGGAGGTGCTACACAAGCCAACATCCTTGCCTTCGGCCCCACCCTGGCCCACCCCACTCACTCTCGATGCTGTTGTTGTTGAGGTACAGGTGTTCCAGCCTGTTGTTGATGGCAGGCACACTGCTGATCCTGTTGTGCGACAGGTGGAGCACGAGCAGGTTGGAGATGTTAAAGGAGTTCTTGGGGAGTCCCCTGTCTGTCAGCTTGTTGTAGTTAAGCCGAATGAAGGCAAGATTGGGAAAACTCTTGAAATATCCGTTAGGGATGGTCTCAATCTTGTTGCTGTCCAGGTAGAGCTGGTGAATGGCGGTAGGGACCCTGGGCGGCATCTTTCTCAGGATATTGTGGGCCAGGTTGAGCTGCATGAGGTTCTTGAGGCCCTGGAAAGTGTCGGGCTTGAAGACGCCGTCGCTCAGCCTGTTGTGCTGGAGATCCAGGAGCAGCAGGTTCTCCAGCTTGCTGAAGACGCCAGGTGGGATTCTGGAGATGTGGTTCTGGCTCAGCCTCAACTGCTCCAGGTTCCGGGGCAGGGCTGAGGGGACCTCTTCCAACTGGTTCTTCTCCATGTAGAGGAACACCAGGCCCGGCAATTTCTCCAGCACCCTCTGGTCTATCTTGCGGATTCGGTTGTTGTCCAGGTTTATCCATCGCAGGCCTGTGGCATTCTGGAAGGACTCCAGCGGGAGCTCAGTGATGAAGTTGTTCTGGAGATAGAGGTAATGGATGCGGGGTGGGATGACAGGGACCTTTCGCAGGTTGCGGCTATCACAGTAGAGGGCAGATGGGAAATCAGGGGGGCAGTAGCATTCGCGAGGACAGTCAGGGAAGACAGATGGAGGGCCTGGAGGGAGGGGAGGAGGCAGGTCTGTTGGCTCTGCTGGTTCATGAGGCTGAGGAAAGCTGGGTGTGGGCCTGGGCCTGGGCCTGGGTCTGCGCCCGGGCCCAGTCCCGGGTCTTGGTCGTCTTGTTGACTGGCCTTGGGCCACCGAGGCCAAGATGAGAAGTGGGAGGAGCCAGCAGAGGGGTGACCTCATGATCCAGGTGATACACCTGCAGGGAGAAGACACAGGAGGTCCTTAGCCTTGGGCCCTCAGTAACTAGATGTCATGTTTTTGAAGCCAGAATTGGGCAGAACTAGAGCTCCAGGGAAGATGGGCAGAGCTCGGGGAGCTATGGAAGCATCTCCTTGTTTGCCTATACCCAGCAGGTGAGGGAGTAACAAGGGTTTGAGGCTCTGGATTCCTTGGCCATTGGCTTAGCCACTTGATGTGTTGAGCCTGCTTTGAAGAGGGCAGGGGGCATGCTGGTAGAAAGCACACTGGGGGCTGGGCGCAGTGGCTCACGCCTGTAATCCCAGCTCTTTCGGAGGCCGAGGTGGGTAGATCACGAGGTCAGGAGATCAAGACCATCCTGGCTAACACGGTGAAACATCTTGTTTCTAACAGAGATGTTAGAAACATCTCTACTAAAAATACAAAAAATTAGCTGGGTGTGGTGGAAGGCTCCTGTAGTCCCAGCTACTCGGGAGGCTGAGGCAGGAGAATGGCGTGAACATGGGAGGAGGAGCTTGCAATGAGCTGAGATCACTCCACTGCACTCCAGCCTGGGCGACAGAGTGAGACTCTGTCTCAAAAAAAAAAAAAAAGCACATTGGGGCTGGGGCTGGGGCGGTGGTGTACACACCTGTAATCCCAGCACTTTGGGAGACCAAGGCAGGTGGATCACTTGAGGTCAGGAGTTCGAGATCAGCCTGACCAACATGGAGAAACTCCGTCTCTACTAAATACAAAAAATTAGCAGGGTGTGGTGGTGGACACCTGTAATCCCAGTTACTTGGGAGGCTGAGGCAGGAGAATCTCTTGAACCCAGGAGGAGGTTGCAGTGAGCCGAGATTGCACCAATGCACTCCAGCCTGGGCAACAAGAACAAAACTCTGTCAAAAAAAAAAAAAAGAAAGAAAGAAAGAAAAGAAAGAAAGAAAGGACACTGGACTTGGAGTCAGGAGTCCTGGGGCTTGTCAGAGAAGATCCTTAACCACTCTGGCCCTCAGTCCTCCCATTCACAAGCTGAGAAAATCATCAGTGTCTTCATGAGAGGGGTATTAGGATGTATGAACATCCTAATGGATGTATGAACCATAGTCCATAGTTAGGACTATGTACCATAGTCCTGGTTAAATCCAGAAAAATCCTTAAAGATCCCATAATATAGTGGTTTTCCAACTCTGCCTTCATTTCTGTGGAGCACCCCTGTGGGGAGAAGACTGAGGAGATGGCCCTGGGGTACCCTCAACCCATCCCTATGCCAACCTCAGCAGCTCTCTTTTTAAAAAACCTATTATATATAATGAGGTTTACCCAAAGCATTCATTTGGTGTGGGGAGGGAGGGGGACATGTTTCTTTGCTGAAAATGGCTTGAAATCCACCTATCAACTCTAGACCCCACCGTTTACAAAACTGAGGACTGGAGGGAAGAAGTGGCTTGCCAAGGCCAGGATGCTATTTAACAGCAGACCCAGGACAAGAACCAAGGCCTCCTCCCTTCCAGAGGAGAGCTAGTGGGATCTTGGGAAGAGAGGGAAGTGCTGCCGACACCTTTGCATCCACCCTGGCTCATAGATGCTCTGGGCCTCCTCACCCCTCTCCCTACTCCCTGCACTTGGCTCAGAGAACGCTCGTCTTTGCCATTGGGAAACATGCCAAGAATGTCTCCCCAGATGTGGAGGCTCCCAGGAAAATAAACAGGGAAGGGATTGAAAGATGTGGAGAAAACACTTTCCTTTCTTTTGATCAGATATTGCTTCTCCCATATCCTTTGGAGTTGGTGGTATTGAGGTGGGATATCAAGAAGAACCTCCCACTAGCCTCAGTGACATTGAAATATGCAGCTGAAGGATGTTTTGGTGTTGCCTTCCTTCCCATTGGCCCCGATGACCCTCCAGATAAGGCCATGTGGTTTGAGTTGAACTGAAACTGGGGAAATAACAACAGACTCATGACTGCAGACAGAAATAGGCAGCTCCCACGGGCATCCCCCTGGCCTAGGCTAGGAAGGGTCCCTGGAGGGAATGCCCTATACCTTCCCCTCTCCAAGGCTATCATTCCTATGACACCTCCAGCCAGGATCCACATTCTCACATTGCTTCAACTGGCCCTCCTTGCCTCTTCCTCAAAATTGGGGTGCCCCTTCCACTGCTTCAAGGTCTGGACACACTGGGGATAGAAGCTTCTCTGAGATAGGGTGGGCTGGAGTATGTCCCCAGCTTGCATCTGGACCCTGTGATCACTGTGCTGATTCAGACACTCTGCCTCTCCTGCCTTCCCTCTGAACCCATGTCAGCTTAGACTCCTTTCTTGCTTGACCCAGTGCCTGGCTCCTTGCTGGCTTTGATCAAAGGAAGACAACAGAAGCCACTCACAGCTGCTAAATTCTAGGACAGATGCTCAGGAGAAGCTGAATGTGACAAGAAACTGGAAAGAGAAGAGCTTAGCTATGGATGGGTGGAGGGTGTCTCACCGCAGCTTATGCGCAGGGACACACACACATACACCCTTGACCCCCCAGTCTTCACACTCTCACACACACACCTCTCCAGGTCCCATCACATAAGCAAACTCACTCACTTATCCTCTGTGTGAATATGTGAGCCCTTATGCAATACACTGAGTATCGGAAGGAAAGGAGGAAGGCAGGAGGGAAGGAGGGCAGAGACTGTCCTTCAGCCTCTATTGCTTCTCCACCTCCCTCTAAGGTGGTCTCCTCCAAGGCAGGCCTCTCCAAGGGGGTCCGGAAGGCCATTTTTCCTGGCCTCCTATCACAAAGGATCTTGCAGTTAGGTTTTTGGCTTAATCTGTTAAGGATGTAACATTCTCAGAGATACATTGCAAGGATTAAAAAGAGAAGGCATTAATTGCAAAACTTTAAGCTTGAGTCTTGTTGGCTGAACCCCACTTCACTTGTAATTGGTGAACTATGAATTAACATTGTGTAAGTTCTGTTATTTTCTGGAAAACAGAACAGTCATCTTGCATATAAATTAAGGGGGTGGTTAAAGCATTAGTATTCGAAAACATTTCTAAAAGCCTCAATTTTTATGACCCTGATTAAAAAAAAGTTTTTTCTAATCACCCAGAAGCCTAGAAATGAGCAAGAAATCTTTCGTACTGTGAAAAGCCCTGTCCCAAGGAGGCTCCCAGCACTGGCGGGGTTTTCCTGTATCCCTTCATTGCCTTTGTCACTGAAAGCATATGCCAGGGACTGGGCACCAATTTGCCCAGGGCTTCCAGCAAAAGCAGTGAGGCATCGTGGGCTGTGACTTGTGGCTGAGTGGGGTGGGCCGGGGTGAGGGTGGGTTTCCTTGGCTCAGTGCCAGGGCAGCCTGGTCTTCATCGTCAGGGGTGAGAGGAACAGGCAGGTCACTCATAGCTCCACCCAGCAGGCTAACCATGCACGCCTTCTCATCCACAGTAAACACAAGCCTTCCTCTTCGCCGTGTGCAGCACCAGACCCTTTGGTAACTTGTCTTTTCACTAGTCCTCTGACCTGTTTACAAACCTCTGGGCCTACCCAAGCTGCTCCCAGAGCCGATAGGAGGTTCCCCAGGAAATCGCTCCCAGGAGCGAGTTATGTGGGGAAGCTGAACGTGTTCTCCTCCCCTTCCCTCAGCCCCAGGGCTGAATCAGAACCCTTCCAAGTGCAGGGATGCTTCTTTCTTAAGGAAATAGCGTTCATTTCTAAGGCTTTTCTCATGGGGTGATGCCTCTTCCTGCTGGAGCTTTGCCGTGAGGCAGAATGAGAAGTTGTGACAGCTGACAGCACAGCCATTCTCTCTGGCAGGGCTCCGTGATGTCCTAGGTCTCTAAAGCCAGAATCCATGTGACAGACTGAGAGTACCTGGACTCCATGGGTAGTCATAGTCCCTCCTACAAAGCCTCAGAGCCTCACTCTATGCTCCCCTTCTAGAAAATTCTGTCCAATCATAAGATTCCTTAGGATGGGTCCCTGTGTGTTTTTAAATTTTTCTTGTGCTTTCGCAAGTGCACCTCTCCACCCACAGCTTTCTACTGGGCTCTGCTCATTGCTCAATCAGTGAAGGTTTGTTGACCACCTACAACAGCCAACTGCATGCAGTTCTGCTCTCCACCATTGGTTCTGGAAAAGCTGCTGCTTAATGGAAGAGAAAAGCAATGCTTTGCCCAACCCAACACTCACTCTCTACATTTGAGAATGTTTCCTAAGAGAATTTTAATTTCTTTTTTTTCTTTTTTCACTTTAAACAAAAATGAGATGGGGGTCTCACTATTTGCCCCGGCTGGTCTTGAACTCCTAAGCTCAAGTGGTCCTCCCACCTCGGCCTTTCAAATTGCTGGGATTACAGGTGTGAGCCACTGTGCCCAGCCCCTAAGAGAGTTTTAAATTCTAATTTCAATTCCAATTATTGTGGATCTGGGCTTGACTCCTGGCTCTGACTCCCCAACCCAGGCTTCTCATCTGTGTGAGGATCAAATGAGATCATGCATTTGAAGGCATGTTATAAAGTGCAAAATATCTGCAAGTGGCAGAGGCTTACTTACTCATTTATTTGTTTATAAAGAGCAGATTATCCAGAAAGACGCTTTGATTTTTTTTTGTTGTTTTGTTTTGTTTTTTTGTTTGTTTGTTTGTTTTGTTTTGGTGATACAGGGTCTCCCTTTGATCAGGCTAAAGTGCAGTAGTGCAATCACAGCTCACTACAGCCTTAACCTCTCTGGGCTCAGGTGATCCTCCCATCACAGCGTCCTGAGTAGCTGGGACTACAGGCATGCGCTACCACACCAGGCTAATTTTTGTCTTTTTTGTAGAGATGGGGTTTTACCATGTTGCCCAGGCTGGTCTCAAACCCCTGAGCTCAAGTGATCTGCTCACCTCAGTCTCCCAAAGTGCTGGGATTACAGGTGTGAGCCACAGCGCCCCCATGGACTCCTTGATTTTTAAAGTGGGATAGCCCCCTTCCCTATCTCTCTCATTAATTTATTGTTAAAACCCAGGACTGGTGGAATGTTTCTGCTCAGAGCAGGGATGGGTGGAAGTCCTGATGGATTGGTCAAGTCATTAGGAGCAGCTATTTAAGGCTAATTGGCTTTGTATGGAGAGGTTGAGGTTGGGCTGGGAATGAGGTTGGGTTTGTCTCCCAGGGCTAGGCAGGGTTAGCAGCAGGGTTACTCTGCACTCTGAGCTGGCATTCTTCTTACTTGTCAGATCTCCTGTCTAATTGGTCACCCCTAAGCCTCCATGCCTTGACCCAGAGCTACCCTGCGGTAGAGAATGGGGCTGCTTCTGACCCAGCACTGTGCCTGTGAACATTGGAACATCCCTCTCTCTTTTTTCCCTTCTTTCTGTTCTCAACCTAGATGTCGAAAGCCATCCTGCTCTCTTTATCTCTTCCTATAGTCCAGAAGGGGGTTGAAAGCAGGGAGAATCAAGCAGTCTTTGCCAATTTATGAGCACAGTTAGCAGAGGAGTGAGCCTGAGGCCCTTTCAAGGCCCCCATTAGGACTGATATGGTCCTGAGATAACAAAGGAGCCTTATGGGGCGTGATGACTTCAAGACGCCCCTTTCTAGGAAGGTGAAATGATAGAAGGATGAGCTTGCCTGGGGCAGTGGGAGGAGAGTCTGCTAGGTGCATACTAGTTAGAAGAGAAGATTCTCACCCCTCCACCACTACCTAGTGATGTGAACCCTGTTCTGGGCCTCAGTTTTCTTATCTGTAAAATGGGAATAACAGAATCTTCCCTATACCTGTATTCCCTACCCAGTTGTCAGAAGCAAGTGTGGTTAGCAGCTTTAAAATGCACTACAGATCAAAAAGTGCTAAAAATAAAAATAACACTATTATGGAGAGACCATCTGTCTCCCCAGTGTCTACCACAAGGCAAAGTGTAAACAGAATGAAGATTTTCTGGCCTCAAGCCACCAGTCTAGAAGAGCAAGTTTTCCATTCTGAGTGGTGGGGAAGAAACCAGGGTGAGACGACTTTTCTCTGACAGCCTGCCACCTACCATATCCTTCTCTGCCCCGCTCCCCCAGCATCTCCAACCCTTGAAGAAAGCCTAGAAGAGTGTCTGATGCCTCGAGTAGTTATAGATCTGAGACCCAACCCTGCAGTTCTTCAGATGCTTAGCTGGGTAGGCTTAGGCAAAGCAATTGCTTTTCTCCTCTGTAAAATGGGCATATTAACACATTCTTTTCTGTTTTGAGAGTTAAATGAGTCAATACACGCAAAGTGAGTGTTCTGTGAATGTTAAGGTTTTGTTGATACTATTTCAAAGTAATGGGGTCTCTTTCCCTCCAGCCTGGCTAGAGGGCAGCCCCCATGCACTGCTCAAAGGCAGGGATCCTTGCGGGTGGGGTACCAGCTCTTCCACACAGAGCAACTTCCTCCCCTTTGTGGCTTTGTGAGATCACACTTGGGTCTCAGAAACGACTAATTGAGGAGACTCTGGAAGCCCCCAGCCACCTAGGGAAAGCTTGTTCTGTCTTTCTTTTTTTGTCTTTTTTTTTTTTTTTTTTTTTTTTTTTTGTCTTTCAAAATGGCTTTATTATTTTGCCTTCCCACCAGCAGTAAATGAGAGTTCCTGTCATTCACCACCTTCTCACCCATGTGTTCTGCAACAGGTGAGGGGACACTGGCCAGAGAAGGTGCAAGTCTGCCTTCCTCAGCAGGCCGTGGAGTTCCACTGTGATTCGTGACTTCTCCCAGCCTTTTGCACCCAGCTTTTTGCCCCTTCCAGCCTTGAAATACTTCACTCACATGCCCAATAAATGGGGTTGCCCACGAGGGAGGTGGAGGGGGAATGAAGAAAGTGTTCGGCCCACCCTTTGTGAGAGCCCAGACAGGCGGCTGCTGGGCAGGAGGAGCAGAGACCTAGAAGGGTCAGGGGAAGAGCCCAGCACGTGCTCCTGGGGTCCTGGGGCAGGCAGATGAGCAGGTGAGGGGAAACAGAAGCTCTGTGGAGCCATCTTGGGGGAACTTGCTGACTGGAATGTTCCTCTGTGGTATATATGGCTGCTTGTGCTTGCAAGGAGGAGAGAGGGAGACAGCTCTACCCTGTTTACTCCCACTCCCCCAAAAAAGGGATGGCCTATTTGGGACACTCTGGAGCTCCTTTTCCAGGACACAGTCCTTCTGCCCAGCTAACAGTGCCAGAGTCTTGGGCTTAAAAATTACAGCAAAGCTCTCTCTCAGGCCCCTGATTCTCAAGCTCTGGTGGACCATCAGAATCTCCTGAAGTATTAAACCAAGACTCCTGGGTCTTGATTCAGTAGATCTGTAGTGAGAGCCAACATCTGTATTTTTAGTAAGCCCTCCACACTCCTCCCTCTCCTGCCCTCGGGTGATTGTGAAGATCAGCTGTGTGTGGGACCCTGATCTCCCTCCACCCTGCCTGCCTTGGGACAGCCCCTCTCTATTAATGGAGAGGAATGAGCAGGGGAGCAGGAGAGGGGCCACCCTTCAGTTTTCCCCTCCCCAACTGCTTAAGGAACTGCCGCCCTTTTTTTTTTTTTCTCCTCTGCCACAGGACCTTTTGCCAACCTGAATGGTTGGAATAATTTCAGAACGGCTTTAAATAAAATATTTTCTGGCTGCCTGCAGGAAAATAAAAAATAAAAAATGAACTGTCCACAGAGCTGGGAATTAGGACCTGCAAGGATTGAGAACTGGGTTGCTTTTCTTTCTTTCCAAAAGCCAAGTGGTTTGGCCCAGTGAGACAGAAATTCAAAACTGCTGAGAAGACCCTGTGCAGGTTGGAAAAAGCCACTTTTCTGCCGCTCCTACCCAGTCAAGCCCTAAATAATGAAGAAACCCTTCCAGCTCCCACTCTTGCTTATCTCCTCCCTATTCAGCCTGGACTTGGGATGCAAGATTTTCTTCTGGCTCTGCCATCTCAACGGGAAGACGTACTTTGCCGTTGTTCTTACAGCTGGGGAGGTGTGTGAAAGGGTGAGAGACAAGATGCGGGAAACATGTGTGCCTGTGTGTATGTGTCCGCTGGTATCTGGTGACGATGTGGTCTAGCTCTGCATGTCAGATGCAGAGGGCAGAGGTGAATGGACAGGATGTCTTCATTTTGTATGGCCATGTGGGGTGGTGGTAGTGAAAGTGCAGCCTCCGTGTGATGTGTGTGACTTCCACAATGTGTGACAATACACAAAAGGTGCAAAGAAATGGGTTCTGGAGTCCAGTTTCTATGGAAACACCTGATCTGTAGACACTTTGTGCAGCGTGGCTCACTGTGCTACAACAAACATCTGTAGCAGAAAGCTTAACTTTTGCAGCAAGCAAATATAGGGGTATAGAGTGATGAAAAGAAGAGGAAGAGGCTATAGGAAAGAAATTAGGAAGACTAAATTTGAACTCATTTGAGAGGAGAAAGAGGTGGGAGGAAGGAAGGAGTAAGAGAATAGAGACTAGATCAGTAAACGGACAGATCAGGAGGAAACTTACTGGATGAAAGATTCTTCCCAGTCTCCTGCCCATCTCCCGACTGGGCTTACCTGCACACACTCTGCCTCTCCTCTCAGCTCTGAGTTTAGTCCTCCTCTTCCACCCCCTCCCTTCGGCGGAGCTGTGGCAGCAGAGAGCCAGCTAGAAGATCTGATCTCCCAGTGGTGTGTGCGTGCTTGTGTTTGCCTGACTTTTCTTCCACCAGATCCTATTGGGGTGGGGAGGTTAGCTTAGGGGGAGGGAGGGGCAGATCTTAGGGAGGGAGGGGAGGAGAGGAGGGAGGAGGGAGGGAGGAGAGAAGAGGAGAGAGGGAGGGAGCTTGGGAAAGGAGGAATGACAATAAAGTCTTTATTTGGCAGCCAAAACTCCCAAAGACTTCATCCACACACCATTCCCACTAACAGACTCATTTTTAATAACATTTCCTTCTGCTGCTGCCACTTCTGAAGAGGGGTTGTTTGACCCATGTTTGGAAAACAAGCCAAATTAACAGAGGGAAAAGGCATGAAAAGCAACCTCTGTGTAAGCCAGGACCGGATGGCTGGGTCCAGCACTAGCCTGTTTAATTCCTCCTGACAATTGCCTTGCCTTCTGGGGCTGTTGCTCCATGGTGTTAAATTCCTAAACCAGTGAGGGGTTTGGGATGCTTCCTCTGAGCAGTGACAGTCTTTCCCTAAGTTATCTTCTCCAGGAGGTTGCAAAGGGAGTGGAGTCTCAGGCTGGCATAGGAGATAACTTGGGTTTGGCTGCCAGAGCTGTTCTGAGAACCAGAGAGGGAGAAGGCTGGCCTGAGTTGCACAGCAAAGTTAAGGCAGAATTAAGATTTAATGTAAGACCTAAAGTCACTGTTCCTAGCTCATGTGGACAATGCAGTGGCTTCTTTCAGCTTCTCTATATCACACTTAGGTGAGATTTAGGGGCTGTGTGGTCATCACACAAAGTGATGGGAAATCAAAATTTCCCCCGTGCATATCAACACCCCAGAAGACCCATTCAGGTAACACCATTACCTCTAACAATCCTCTAACAATGCCCCTCAGTTAAGAAAGCACAACACACTTGCAGTTAAGTAGATGCCCATCAAAATTTCCTGCCATGGCTGGGCATAGTGACTCATGCCTGTAATCCCAGCACTTTGGGAGGCAGAGGCAGGTAGATCACCTGAGGTCAGGAGTGCCAGACCAACCTGGCCAACGTGGTGAAGTCTTGTCTCTACTGAAAATACAAAAAATTAGCCAGGCGTGGTGGCAGGCGCCTGTAGTCCCAGCTACTAGGGAGGCTGAGGCAGGAGAATTGCAGAGGCAGATTCTCAGTGAGCCAAGATAGTCCTGCTGCACTCCAGCCTGGGCAACAAGAGTGCGACTCTGTCTCAAAAAAAAAAAAAAAAAAAAAAAGTCCTGCCATCCCAGGTGACTACTTAGAAAATGCAATACAATTTTCTTCTCTATTATTGGTTCCATGGAGAGCTGCAGAGCCCAGTGACAAGGGACTGCCTGCCTGCCCTCCCCAATATGGGGTAGAGGACAGAACATTAAAATTAGGGTCTGCAGCCCTGGGCTCAGCCACTCACAAGCTATGTGATCTTAGGTGAATCACTTGATCATGAGGACCCTGTTTCCTCATTTATAAAATGTGGATAATATTGACCTCACAGGGTTGGGAAGATTAAATATTGTAAATGTGAGAGCACTTTATAAACTGGGAAGATAGTACGGTTTAGGAAAGGGATTGTGGTGAATGCTAATCAGCCTAAGAAAAGAAGGAAAAATAAAACCCAGACCTTTCTCCAACCCCCATTCCACCCCAGATCTCATGGCTTCACACCCTGCTGGTGAGGTCTTGCTGGAAGACAGCACAGATCCTCTCCAGGTTCACATTAACCGTGGCTCTGCCAGGCTGCTCATGCACTTCAGTTCTCATGCAGATGGGATATGGCGTCTTCTGCAGGCTGGGAACATCAGACCTCAGATCTGCTTGTTTCCCTTGGTGTGGTGGGTGGTAGATGATAGAGTGCACAAAAAGACTGGCCGGGCACAGAGACTCATGTCTGTAATCCCAGCACTATGGGAGGCCAAGGCAGGAGGTCTGTTGAGCCCAGGAGTTCAAGACCAGCCTGGGCCACATAGGGGGCCCCATTTGTACAAATAATTTAAAAATTAGCTGGGTGTGGTAGTGTGCACCTGAAGTCCCAGCTACTTAGGAGACTGAGGTGAGAGGATTACTGGAGGCCGGGAGACTAAGTCTGCAATGAGCTGATTACGCCACTACCCTCCAGCCTGGGTCACAGAGCGAGATCCTGTCTCAAAAAATGAGGTGAGCAAAGTACAGTGAGGTGCAGGGAGGATGGGTAGAGTGCCGGTGGGGATAGAGAGACTACAAGGAGTGTGGACTATGGGCAGTGGCAAGGGTATCACCTGTATCCATCTGTATGAGATCCATCCAAATCCCAAGAGTCTATGCCCTTGGGAATGGATGGCCAACTTCCAAGCCCTGACCAAGCCAGTTATCTCCCTTTCCCCCTCTCCTATCTCCCGCATCCCACGCTATGCAGAGAGAATTGGAAGTAAGTATAGATATGGCCAGCAGGATATTCAGAAGTGTCCAGAATAGAGTTTGCTAATCAGTGGCTTGTGGACTTAATATAGCTTGAGTACCTAATATTTTTTTTGACAACACATTAATGTTTTAAAAGTTTTGTGGAAATTTTAAAACATATACCTATTTACACAGGATAGTATTAATATCCCCATTACCTAATACCTAGCTTCAACAATTACCAACTCATGGCCAATCTTGTTTCTTCTGTGTTCCCCACTCCCACAAATGCTACTGGTATATTTTGAAGCACTGGTTTTTTAAAAAATGGATTTGAACACCTTAGGCAGGGCAAGCACTTTCCAGTTCAACACAGTCATCATCCTGGGAGCCAGGGGGCCAGGTTCTTGTCCCGCTGCATGCTGTGTGACCTTGAAGATGTCCCTCTCCCTCTCTGACCTCAGTTTACCATTTATAAAACACGAGGTTGTACCAAATGACCTCTCAGTGCTCTTCTGACAATAGTGTGAAGAGAGAGTATAAGGTTTGGGGTTAGGAAACCTGGATTAAGATGTCAACTCTGCTGTTCTCTAGCTACCTGGTGAGCAGGCCTCAGCACCTGAGTCTTGGTTTTCTCATCTGTACTTGGAAGTTAACAACTCTGCCGCATCTCTCTCCCAGGGTACACCCAAGATAACACGGGGATCACCGAAAGCAATGGTAGGGGAGTAGTTTGTGATTCACTGGCGTCATGCACCCTGGGACCATGTGAATCCTCCAGGAAGAGCCTCCTTTACTCTCCTAGAGTCTCGGGGACACCAGTGGTGTGTCTTCAACCCAGGGGAGGTATTTATCTCTTGTTGGTGTGGCCAGAGGACAGTCGCAGGCACATGATGTGAATGCTGGGGCATATGGTGAGAAGTCCAGATATGCACATTGCTGCTGCTACTGCCGTCTGGTCCTGGCAGAGGGCTAGGGGCAGCAGGGTTAGGAGACAGAACGCAAGGAGGGCCAGGCAGCAGAGGGAGGGGACTCTCCAAGATGGTGGATTTCAGCTGCATTTGCAAAGTCGGGACCTGCCCACACTTCCCACCCAGACTGAAATCCATCAGGGGGGCTTACCATTTCTTTGACCCTCACAGTAATTGCTGCCTTGGTTATAAGCAGTGAGTGCTTAAAGCAAGAGAAGAAAGGACGCAATTGTGTAATACTCTTTCCATAGAAGTACAGGAGGGAGGTACTCAAGCTCCCCACCTCCCCCGTGGTGGTCCTGAGACTCTGCCGGGAAGGAGCAGTGTGGGCCTGAAGAGTTTGGCTCTAACTGCTCAGTGGTCATCAGGACCCACAGAGGCTGGCCCTAGATGGACCCTCACCCTGTACTAGTTGAGGCTCCCAGTCCAGGGTGGCTGGGATCTGGGCAAATGCGTAACAGGGGAGAAGCTGTGTAAGTCCTGCGGCAGCCCGTCCCACCCTCCAGCCTGGGGGGCCTGGGTGGCCTGGGGTGAGTGGGCCCCTGCTGGGCAGACAGCATCCTGTTCATCATGGTATAACCCACAGCACCCACCAACGGCTTGGCACGCCCTGGGTGCTCAGTAGGGGTCTGTTTCATTGAATTTAAGAGGGTTGAACAAGGAGATTCTGTCACCCTCTTTTTTTGAAAAAAGGTTATTATTTTTTGAATAGGTAACACATTCTCTTGATTGAAAATCTAAGAGGTATAAGAGCTTGCACAGGGAAAGTCTTTTTCCTTGCCTGTCCCCTCATCACTCAGTTTCCCCCAGAAGACAGTGCGCCAGTTTTTTGTGTCTTCACAGATTTATTTAATGCACATGCTAGTAACAAATAAGCAGCTATGCACTTTTTTTTCACTTAGTGGTACGGGTAGATTTTGAAGATGATCATATTGGTACTTTTGGTGATTGTTTCTCTGCCTCCACCGCCCAATATTTATTTATTTGAGCAGTCTCTCTTGGTGAACATTTGGGCTCCTTTTATTTATTTATTTATTTATTTTTATTTTTTTGAGACGGAGTCTCGCTCTGTCGCCCAGGCTGGAGTGCAGTGGCGCCATCTCCACTCACTGCAATGCAAGCTCTGCCTCCCAAGTTCACGCCATTCTCCTGCCTCAGCCTCCCGTGTAGCTGGGACTACAGGCACCCGCCACCGCGCCCGGCTAATTTTTGTATTTTTAGTAGAGACGGGGTTTCACCATGTTAGCCAGGATGGTCTCGATCTCCTGACCTCGTGATCTGCCCGTCTCGGCCTCCCAAAGTGCTGGGATTACAGATGTGAGCCTCCGCGCCCGGCCTTATTTTTTGTTGAGACAGAGTCTCCCTCTTGTCGCCAAGCTGGAGTGCAACGGCGCGATCTCCGCTCACTGCAATCTCCGCCTCCCAGGTTCAAGTGATTCTCCTGACTCAGCCTCCCAAGTAGCTGGGATTACAGGCGCCCGCCACCAAACCTGGCTAATTTTTGTATTTTTAGTAGAGACGGTGTTTCACCATGTTGGCCAGGCAGGTCTTGGTCTCGAACTCTTGACCTCAGGTGATCTTCCCGCCTTGGCCTCCCAAAGTGCTGGGATTATAGGCATGAGCCACCTCGCCTGGCCTGGGCTCCTCTTTTTTTTTTTTTTTTTTTTTTTTGAGATGGAGTCTTGCTCTGTTGCCCAGGCTGGAGTGCAGTAGCACAATCTCAGTTCATTGCAAGCTCTGCCTCCTGGGTTCATGCCATTCTCCTGCCTCAGCCTCCCGAGTACCTGGGATTACAGGCACCTGCCACCACACCCGGTTAATTTTTTGTATTTTTTAGGGGAGACGGGATTTCACCACATTAGCCAGGATGGAGGGCTCCTCATTTTTAAGGTATGCAGTGCTGGAGTTGGAGTCTCACAAACTTGGTTGCAGGCCTGGCTCTGCCTCCTCTCCATGCTAACGGGGTGGCCTTGGGCTACACAGCCCTTCCTGAGCCTCAGTTTTCTCCTTTTATGTGTCAGGTATTCAAGGCAGTCCACCAGCTCAGTAGTGACAGAAATACATCTTTATCCTATCATTTCACTTCTCTAATTTCTGGATCCAAGTGCTCATTTCACCGGGACAGTGGAATACTCCACTTCAGTCCTTGGTACCCGTGGGGGGCCACCCAGCAACTTCAGGCAGGTTTATTCAGTGGCAGCCCTAACAGGGATGGAGAGTGTCTGTGGGGAGGGGACGTACATGGCTCCTGGCTGATGCTGCTGCGGGGCACACCCTCCATCCCACTGAGACCCCTTCTGGCCTAGCAGCCCTCTGACACTTCCTAGGCTGCATGTAGGGGACAGGAACTTTCTGCAGGGCTATTTCCTCTCTGGAAACATGCTGGCTGCCTGGCACTCTGCCAGAGGCAGGCTCTCCGATTCCCTCTCTCAGGGCTCTCATTCTCCTCCAGCTCAACCCCTTTTACATGCATATTAAAGCCAGGGGCCCTTTTCTTTTCTAGAGAAAGAAGTTTCCGTGTTCCCTTTTCTTCTGGCCAAGACACTGTGTCTATGCCCAGAAGCCCCCAAGAACCTAGGCTTATGGAAAATGAAGCCAAAGGCACATGCAGGCAGCTTCTGCTTCCTGCCTCCCCACAGATCTGATGTGCTTGTTTCCATGAGAGGAAGGGACAGGGCACAGGCAGCAGAGGAAGAAATAAAACTTATCTGTCGGCCACACAGTGAGCACAGCTGGACCGGAGAACCCCTAAATCCCTCTCTGCGAATTGTCGTGATCCTGTTGAGGGGTTGTCAGCTTGTGGACCATCAGGGCAGTCCTGCGAGAGAGGGCTGTTGACACCTGGTAGGAATGAGGGTGCTGATACATGAATGCTATAGACATGGCGTGTAGGCCTAAGTGCAAAGGCTACACCATCAGCTGGTGTTAGCAGACAGCACTAGCCTGGGACTGTTCAGTAAGCACTGCTCTGGGCTTCCCCAGGTCTCCCAGAAGCCAGGCTCACGTGAGTGGTGATGGCATTTTGCCTTCCAAGGTGAGGTCCTCCTAGGTTCTGGGGTCTCCCAATCACATCATCCTGAAACCCCAGCCTAATTTAATTTTATGTTGTAAAAGTCACAAGTCACAGCAAGTCACAAGCACCTGGATCAAATATCCGGGTTCCAGGTATCATCCTGAGCAAGCTTCCAAACGCCATCCTGCTCCATGTAATAGATTATTGGGTAATGACACTGCCTCACACAGGCACAGTCCCACTGCATCCTGTGACGATGGCCAGTCTGTGGACATGTGTGGTCAGTTATGCCCCATGTCACAAGGTCTAGGAGGGCAGGAACAATGCAGCCCTGCCAGGGACCCCCACACATGACCTTGGGGGATCCCACATCCATATGTGCACCAAGCAATGTCTCTAAATTGAGTAACAGTAACAATAATAAAGCCTCTTGAGAATTATTATAGGCAAAGCGCCCTTCTTAGCCCACTGCGTGTATCAGCTCTTTGGTCCTCACATAGCTCAATGAGGCGGGGACTGCTCTAATACTCATTTAACAGGTGAGAGACTGAGGCACAGTTAGTTTATGTTTCAAAGGTCGCAAATCTAGTAATGGCAGAGATAAGATTTGAACCCAGTTCGTCTTCCTACAATGTTCTTGTTTGTGTATATGTATACTGTTGTGATGAATGAAATGCAAATTATTTAAAATCATCTTTAAATTCATGTAACTTTGTGTTATTACGTATTCATGATCATCACATACTTTTTTTAAGTTGAAAAGAAATCTTTACACTTAAAACTGTTAAGAACCACTGATCTAGGTTTCAGTTACTTCTTCTTAAAAGACGGAGTTGCTTTCAACTGTTCTCTTCACCCCGCTCCCCACGCCCCAGACTCTCCAAGTCCAGTCAGTTCTGTTTCCTCCATGGCTTGACAGCTGGTCCCCTCTCTCCTGTCATGGCACTGTTTTCCTCTAGACCCTGGCCCACTGCTATGGTGTCCTGATGGGTCTCTCTGCCCTCCACCCTCCACCTGGCTCTTCCTCAGGCATAGATCTGACTAGGTCACCTTGCATGGTTCCCTGTCCCCATGATCATTGTTCTTGGCCCACAGCACGTGTTAGATTCACCTAACTGTTCCTGAAAGTGCCTGAGGCCCCAGCCCTAGAGATGCTAGTTCAAATATATGTGCGTTTTCCAGACTGTCGTCATGAGTGATTCTGATCTGTGCCCTTGGCTGATACCCAAGCTCCATGGTCTGTCTCCTGCTTACCTTTCCAGCCCTGTTTCTCAAAGTCTAGACTCTAAGCATGTGTGTGTCTCACAGCAGCCAGAGTACTCCAAGCTATTTCACCTCTACATGCCTTTGCCCACTGCACCTTCCATGTAGAAAGCCCTTCTTCGCTTACGCCTGTAATCCCAGCACTTTGGGAGGCCAAGGTGGGCGGATCACGAGGTCAGGAGTTCAAGACCAGCCTGGCCAACATAGTGAAACCCTGTCTTTACTAAAAATACAAAAATTAGCCAGGTGTGGTGGCATGTGCTGTAGTCCCAGCTACTCGGGAGGCTGAGACGGGAGAATGGCTTAAACCCGGGAGGTGGAGGTTGCAGTGAGCTGAGACCACGCCATTGCACTCCAGCCTAGGTGACAGAGTAAGACTCCATCTCAAAAAAAAAAAAAGTAAAAAAGAAAAAAAGAAAGCCCTTCTTCCCCCAGGTGTTACACCTTCTAGGATGCCCTCCCAACAGCACTCTCCTCTTTGACCCCTGGTCTCTCCGTTTGCTGCAGCAGTCCCCCAGTGGATGGCCCTCCCAGGAACCGTGCCACTTCCTTGCCCTTCTCTGCTCTCCTGTCTGCCTTATCCACAAGATCCTAAGGGCCTGTGCCAAATCGGATTCCTACTTGGAATCCCAAAACCTACATGGTTCTGACACACAGTAGGCACTCAGGATCCTGCACTCGGGCCCCAGCGGGAATCAGGCAGTGAGCCCAGAAGCACTGAAATACTTTCTCCTCTTAGTGGGTTTGAGTAATTGCAAAATCCTCCTGTTTTTATTTTTTTCCTGAAGCCTTCTCATCTTCTAATCTGTTTTCCATGACCCAACAAGTGTGTTATTTCCCCAAACACGAATCTGATCATGTAATTCCCTTGCTTAAAATTTTGCAATGTCTCTCAGGTATTTATAGAACAAAATTCAAATGCCTTGGCATGACATTTGAGACCCTCCAGCCTGACCTGACTTTCTTGCCATTCTAATTTCCTCTCATAGTTCCTGTGGAACCAGAGAACCAGACTCATGGGATCCTGGTTCCCTGGGTTTTTTGTTTTGTTTTGTTTGTGAGACAGAGTCTCGTTCTGTCACCAAGGCTGGAGTGCAGTGGCATGATATTGGCTCACTGCAACCTCTGCCTCCCAGGTTCAAGCGATTCTCCTGCCTCAGCCTCCCAAGTACCTGGGATTATAGGTGCGCAACACCATGCCTGGCTATTTTTTGTACTTTTAGTACAGACCGGGTTACGCCATGTTGGCCAGACTGGTCTCAAATTCCTGAACTCAGATGATCCACCCGCTTCGGCCTTCCTAAGTGCTGGGATTACAGGCATGAGCCACCACACCTGGCTGGTTCCCTGGGTTTTTATGCCTCCATGCCTTTGCCCAATCTGAGTTCAGATGTCCTTCTTTCTCCTATTCTCCATTTGGGGGAACTCCTATTCATCCTGCAAGGCCCAACTCAAATGTTACCTCCTATGTGAGCCTCTCCTCAGTTCCCACAGGCAGAGTGAGCTCACTCTTGACTGTGCTACCCTGGGCCACAGCTCTGCACAGCACAGTTTCTTCTTGTTTCCACATCTGCCTTCTGTGTGATTGAAGGGTCTCCAAGGCAGAAACTCAGCTCCTGGCAAATAATTAAATAATAATGATCAGGATAGCTAGCCCTTACAGAGCACTTACTATGTGCTATGCGTGTGCTCTACAGGGCATCAGCTGATTTAATCCTCATAACAACCTCAGGAGTAGGGGCTATTATTACCATCCCCACTTTACAGATGAGGAAGTTAAAGCAGAGTGTTATTATACAGTCAGTAAGTGTCAAGGTATTACAGTAAGTGTTGAAGCTGGGATTTGAACCCAGGCAGCCTGACTCCGGGATTCACACTGTCTATGCTGTCCTGATAAATGCCCTCAGAATGAATGGGAACCTGCAGGCTCTGACCTAGTGAGTGTGTGTGTATGTGTGTGTTAACAAGACATGGTATGACTCTGTCCCTGCCCACATTAGCTCTGATGTCATACTAGGTTGGAAGGGTGTTCTCCGGAGGCCTGGTACAGACTGTGGCTTTCAGTGAAATAACAGAATCATCACCTCTTCCAGCAGGTGTTACCCACACCCACCCTTGCCCACTCCCCTCATTTCTCCTACGAGCCTCGAGCCTCGGCCTCCTTTCTTTGTATTTCTGCTTTATTTTGTTTTGCTTGGCCAGTCTGGAAAAATGACTGGTTGGCCTGCAGCTCGGGAGTGGTGCCTGGTCTCCCTCTTGGCCTCTCCAGGCCCCTCCTTCTAGCCCCCATGCACAGCCCTGGCCTTGTTCAGAGCCAAATCACAGGGCTCGGGCTGAGCCACGTGTCTGCCCACCCCGCTGCCTTCTGAGTCTGTGAGCCTCCCGACTCCTGCCCCACCACAGGCAGAGGACCCAGCCAGAGGCAAAGACCAATACCAAGAACATGCTCAGTCCGTGCACGCCCTCCCCAGCCTCCCAGGCTTGGAACTGCTACTGCAGGATGTCACCAGCCATGGTCCCTGCCTGTCTACTCCCTGATCCCTCCTAGGCTGGCATTCCTCCCTGGCAGGTGGCCCACCTGAGCAGACCCCTCTGTTCCATGCTTACTCTGCCTTCCACTCGCATGCACTCACTTACGGATTTTCCCTGAACCCCTACGCCCACGCGTCACAAAACCTGGCTCTGCCTTTAGACCTGTGGAGTATGCCCCAGGCAGAGGGGCTGTGTCTCCCAGGTCAACCTGGCGTTTCCCAAGAGCACCAAAAGAAGGGAGTCTCCCAGTTGATGGTGTGGGAAAGTGGGGCCATGCTTGACTTTATCCTTGTTCTCCCTCCCAGGTTGGTGCCCAGAGAGGGTAGCAGGGGCCTGGGGGCTAGTCAAAGTGCTCCATGGAGCAAGGCATGCTTGCTTCTGCTCTAAAAGCTGACTCACAGCCTCAAATGAGCAATACAGATGCAGACAGGATGATCTGAGGGCACCAGGACCTATAACGACTGTCTGACCCCAAAGGTACATAGTAAAGGATAAAGACGTTTTATGGCTGTGGCTCGTGAAATAGCATGATAGAGGATCCAGAGCATTGTCATGAGGCGTCCATGCCAAGAGACACTGTGTTTCCTTCTAGTGTTTATGCTGGCCTTGGCGTCATCAACAGTGGATTTAGCCAAGAGAGCTCAGGGCCGAGGCTGTGAGCTCGGAAAGTAGTTTATTGGGTATAAATGCTGCCCCTTCCATCCAGTCACCTCTCTGCAGTGCACTGCAGCCACCCCAGCCATGCCTGAGACCATCCTAGGTGCCCTTTCTTGAAAGGCACTCTGGGGTGGGACTAGGGTCCATGCAGCAGCAAGACCAGACCCTCCATGCCGCAGCAAGACCAGACCCTCCATGCCATGGCCTCCTCCCCACATGGTCCCTGGGAGCTGCCCCTTGCTAATCTCAGGGCCTCAGGGCCAGCTGTCCCATTCCAGGAGGCCATTCCTAAGACAGAGCAGAGCTCTAGGGCTGGAAACAGTGAGCAATGGAGCATCCCATCTTGGCCCACCCCAGGTGTGGGGAATTTTCAGGCCCAGTTGAGCCAAACCACAGAATGAAGGCAAAAAGGCAAAACATGTTTTGGAAGGTGGCTGGCAGCCCCAGCTGTCTGCTCCATGGGCCAGGGCTTCATGAAAGGCTGTGGAGTTACTGAAGTAGTGTGGGACCTGGGGAAAGGCGACCCAGGACAGTGATGGCTCTGCTTTCTTCGAGGCCCTCAGAAATGAAGTCTCTCCACCCCACTGTGCCTCATTCCCCCAGTCATGGTCAGCCTAGCACTTCAAGCTAAAATGACCTTGTTGGAAAGTTCCTCCTTCCATCTACCTTGCCTCTCTCATGCTGGAATTCAGGCTCCTTTCTATTTAGATCTATATTGGAAGACAGAAAAGCCCTCTTCCATCTTGAGTGGAACTTGGATTTGAGGAGAGCTTTGGACTCCTTGGAGACAGGTGCCAGGTGAAGGGCAGGTGTTGTCCTTAGCACTATTATGCCATTAGCATTACTCATCTGCTGGGCTCCTGCTAAATGCAGTAGCCTTCTGGGCGGGCAGCCACCCTTCCTCCTGTTTTTTCTGGAGAGGGAAAAAATGGGGAGGTGGGGAGGTGTGGGGAAGCGTGGGCAGAAGGAGGAAGGGAAAGACAGAGAGATAAGGGGAGCCATCGACCTCTAAATCCAGGTTTCTGATGGGCTCCCATTGCTGTCTCTACTCAGGGAGAGGGTGGGCAAAGGGGAATTTGGTTCCTGAGGCTGTTACACTCTGATTACTGTGGACCCAAGACCCTTTGCCTCTCTCCTCCTTCCTCCCTTCTCCTCCTCCTTCCTCCCTCCTCCTCCTCCCTCCTCCCTCTCTCCCTCTTCAGCTCTTTCTCCTCTTTTCCTCTCCCTGCTTTTCTTTCTCCCTCCTCTCTTTGCGCCTCCCACTTTTCTCCTATTCCTCCATCTGCCAACCCTTTCCTCCCCTCCAGCTGCGCACTCTATGCTCCCTCCTTGCTCTCTGCTTCTTCTTCTCTCCTCTGTCTTTGGGCTACTCTAGTGGCTGAGCTCAGGGAGGGGATATGAAATTCATTAGCTGCCACATTGCAGTGGGATTAAATCATTCTGGCTGCTTCTCCGGCATCACTCTTCTCTCTATAGGGCCCTCGCAGAGCTACAGGCGCCTCCTGGAGCCCTTCAGTCCCGCTCCCCGGTCTTGCCTTGACTCTACCCCAGCTCCTGTTGCCCAGAGCCAGGCCCCATCCCTCATCCCAAGCCCATGGTGGGTGGGCGTGGAGGTGGCTCAAAGCCTGCTCACTCCAGCTTCTCCTCTAGAGGTTTCCCTCCCAGCCTCTAAGCCCCGAATTGGGCCCTGATTTGACCAAGGGAAACCACGCTTTTTCTTTTCTCCCTTGGCCCCTGAGCCTATCTTCGGGTGCCCTGCTGCCTTCCTGTGCCAGCTTCTGTGCCACCCCTGCCAGGTCCCTCTACCGCCCATCTTTTTCCTCCCTGGTCACTCACGCCTCTTGCCTGACAGCTTCTGCTCTCACAGAGTCCTCAAGCCACCCTCAGAGGAGTGATCTAAATTACTCTGGCTTCCCCTGTAGACTAAAAGCTCGATGAGGGCTTACAGTATATCCCAGCACCCTGCAGGCCTGGCATTCATTTGACAAATATTTATTGAGCACCTACTATGTGGGAGGCACTATAGTAAGCTCCGAGGGTATAGCTGGGAACAAAACAGACATCATTCCTGTCCTTCTTAGGTGTTCAGTCCAGTGGAAAATATAGGAATAAACAAACACATAAATCAGCTTAAGCATAAATCAGCTTAAGCATATCACAACTGGTGGTGTTATGAAGCAGGGAAAGGACCCGTAGTAAGTCCTTAGTACATATTAAAGGAATGCATGAATCATTAATTAACTCCACTTTTTTTTTTTTTTTTTGAGACGGAGTCTCGCTCTGTCACCCAGGCTGGGGTGAAGTGGCGCAATCTTGGCTCACTGCAACCTCTGCCTACTGGTTTCAAGTGATTCTCCTGCTTCAGCCTCACAAGTGGCTGGGACTACAGGTGTGCACCACCACACCTGGCTAATTTTTGTATTTTAGTAGAGACGGGATGTCACCATGTTGGCCAGGCTGGTCTCAAACTCCTGGAATCTTATGATCCACCTGCCTCGGCCTCCCAATGTGCTGGGATTACAAGTGTGAACCACCGCACCCGGCCAACTCCACTTTTTTTTCTGTTTCCTTTCCTACTTTGCTTTCAAGCCTGAAAGCTGGTCTGGTCTGTGCCACCTAAAAATATCTCTAATTGTATCCTGTCCTAAATTATTCTCTCATTTGTTCCTCTTGTATTATTAGTTTTGTCTCACAATTAATAATACTAATAAATTTCCATACATTAAATGGCTATTATGTGCCAGGCAACGTATTAAGAACCTTAATGTATGACCTCATTTTAATTTTTATTTCTATTTTAAAGGAAACTGAGACTCAGATTAAATAACCTGTCAAAAGTCACGCAGCTAGCACCCAGAGAAGACGCATGTCTTATACTTCTTCACTGCCCCATGGGGCCAGGGGCACCCAAGATCCCACAAGAGAAGCTGGAGAACCAGGCTGGTGGGGATTGGGGGACCTGGAGACACAGCCCCTGCTAGTTCAGCAAAAGTGAGGTTGGCACCCTCCCTGCTCTGTCAAGGATTCTGCCCTGGCGCCCTCATACACACTCTGCCACCCGAAACAAAACAAAACAAAACAAAAAAAACTCTGACTCTGATCTCCGGGCCATGCCGCCCACCTCCCAGTGCCCCCACCATCTTCACCTTTATGTTTCCCTGCTGTCCCTCCCTTCCATCAAGGTCTGCCCACAAAAGCAGCAGGAGCAAGGCATTCTGGCTCCTTCTCTTCTTGTAAGACAAGGCTTCTTTTCTAAAAGGCTTCCTTGGGTTTATCCCATCCATCTCCAGCTCGAGCCCCTCAGTTCCTCCAGACCCATTTCTATTTAGCCCTGGATTTATTCTGATAAACAATTCCACCCCACGTGATACCTACTGACCCATCTTAATAACTATACACGCTCATTAGCACTGCATTTATAAAAAGGGACTTTCCCACCATCTAAAATTAAACTCTGGGCTCCGCAGGTGGCTGGGATGGTGAACATCACCTAGTCTTTACACTCTCCGTCAAGGGTCCAGTGCAGGGCCTCTTGCCACTGTATAATTCATTCTTCACCAGAAGCAAGAGTTCTTACTTTTTAAATCAATTTTTAATAATTATAATTTGCATAGAGTAACAGGTTACAAATAGGTATCCATTTGAAGTATACAGCTTGACAAACTTTGACACATATGTATATATATATACCCATGCAACCACCACCCCAATCAGGTGCATTGAAAAATGTTTTAAATTGACAAAAATTATATATATTTAGGTTATACAACATAATGTGTGTGTATATATAACATGAATTAATTCCACTTGTTTTTTGTTTTTGTTTTTTTGAGATGGAGTCTTGCTCTGTCACCCAGGCTGGAGTGAATATACAATTACATAATATATAATAACAATATACAGTATATACAATCACACACACACACATTGTAGAATGGCTAAATTGAGCTAATTAACATATAAATTATCTCACATACTTCTCATTTTTTGTGGTGAGAATACAAAATCTGTTCTCTTACCAACTTTTAGTACACAATATATTGCTATTAACTACAGTCACCATCATGTACAATAGATCTCTTGAACTTACTCTTCCTCTCTAAGTGAAATTTTGTATCCTTCGACCAACATCTCCCCAACACTTCCACCCCCATCTGGCCCCTGGTCATCACCATTCGGCTCTCTGCCTCTATGAGTTCAACATTTTCAGATTCCACGTATAAGTGAGACTGTATGGTATTTGTTTTTATGTGCCTGTCTTATTTCACTTAACATAATGTCCTCCAGGTTCATCCATGTTCATGCAAATGACAAGGTTTCCTTCTTCTTTAAGGCTAAATAATATTCCACTGTGTACGTACAGCATATTTGCTTTATCTTTTCGTCAATCAATAGATACTTAGGTTGATTCCACATTAGCTAGTGTGAATAGTGCTGCAGTATACATGGGAGTGCAGATATCTCTTCGACATACAGTAGTCCCTTCTTATCCAAAGTTCTGCTTTCTGTGGTTTCAGTTACACACCATTAACAATGGCCTGAAAATATTAAATGGAAAATTACAGAAATAGACAATTCATTCTTTTTTTTGAGATGGAGTCTCGCTCTGTCCCCCAGGCATGCAGTGGCATGATCTCGGCTCACTGCAGCCTCTACCTTCTGGGTTCAAGCGATTCTCCTGCCTCAGCCTCCTGTGTAGCTGGGACTACAGGTGCCCACCACCATGCCCGGCTAATTTTTGTATTTTTAGTAGAGACAGGGTTTCACCATATTGGCCAGGCTGGTCTCAAACTCCTGACCTTGTGATCTGCCCATCTCGGATCCCAAAGTGCTGGGATTACAGGTGTGAGCCACCACGCCCGAATGACAATTCATAAGTTTTAAATTGTGTGCTGTTCTGAGTAACGTGATGAAATCCTGCACTCTCCCGCTTCATCTGACTGGGGATATGAATCCTCCCTTTGTCCAGCATACCCACACTGTAGATGTTACTTAGGAGCCACCTCAGTAATGAGATCAACTGTCTCGGTACAGCAGTGTCTGTTTTTACTTAATGTCTCATTTTACTTAATGATGGCCCCAGAGCACAAGAGTAGTGATGGTGGCAATTCAAGTATGCCGAAGAGACACCATAGAGTGCTTCCTTTAAGTGAAAAGGTGAATGTTTTCAACTTAGTAAGAAAAGAAAAAATATTGTAGGCTGAAATTGCTAAGAGCTATGATAAGAAGGAAGCTTCTATCTATGAAATTGTGAAGAAGGAAAAAAAAATTCATACTAGTTTTGTTGTCACACCTCAAATTGCAGAAGTGATAGCCACAGTGCATGACAAGTACTTAATTAAGTACTTGTCCCCTGTCCCCCCATGGATAAGCAGGGACCACTACACTGATTTCCTTTCCTGTGGATATATATCAGTAGTAGATTCCTGGGTCACGTGGTTGTTCTATTTTTAAGTTTTTTAACGAATCTCCATGCTGCTTTCTGTAATGGTTGTACCAATTTACAATCCTAGGGGTTCCTTTTTTTCCACATCCTCACCAACTTTGGTTATCTCCTGTCTCTGTGTGTATGTGTGTGTCTGTGTGTGTGTGTGTGTTTGATAACAGCCATTCTAATAGGTGTGAGGTGATAGCTCGTTGTGGTTTTACTTTGCATTTCCCTGATGATTAGTGATGCTAAGCGTTTTTTAAATATGCCACTCAAATGTAAAATATTTTCATCACTATGAAAAATGTCATGTCATGTCACTTTCAGTGGGATTCCCCAAAACCTTTCAGTGGCATTCCCAACCCAAGCCTTTCAGTGGGATTCCCCAGTTTCTAGTAATGGTGGACAAGGTTATTTGGACCAAGTCTACCACTGAAAACAAGTAAAACTGACAGATAAATTAAAAAAAAAATTTTTTTTGTTTAAAAACAAGCGCTAACAAGTGTTAGTGAGAGAGAAACAACCAACCAGACAAAATTAAAGGGAAATAATGGAAACCTCAGAGATGGAAGCTAAAGGTTTGCCCCGAGGGTATTTGCTGGTCCCAGTAAATTTCAACTATTGTTTTGATGCCTGCAAGGGAAAGAAGATAGAAATCAAAGCTCAGGCTGGGCCAGCTTGGTGGTTCTCGTCTGTAATCCTGGCACTTTGGAAGGCTGAAGTGGGCAGATCACTTGAGTTCAGGAGTTTAAGACCAGCTCAACCAACATGGTGAAACCCCATCTCTACTAAAAATAAAGTTAGTCAGGTATGGTGGCAGGTGCCTGTAATCCCAGCTATTTGGGAGGCTGAGGTGGGAGGATTGCCTGAATCCGGGGGTGGAGGCTGCAGTGAGCTGAGATCGTGCCATTGCAGTCCAGCTAGGCAACAGAGCGAGACTCTGTCTTAAAAAAAAAGAGAAAAGAAAAAGAAAGAAAGAAAGAAAGAAATCAAAACTCAGGGTTTGAAGAAAGTGGAGAGATATCCATCCCTTCCATAAGCAAGGACCACAAAGGACAACACCCTTGGAGCAAAGGTGAACCCAGATTATACCAGGCTGGCAACAGGAAGGCAGAATTCTCATCACTGTGGTCCAAGGAACCTCAGTTCCTCGCAATTGATTTGAGGTGGTTTTAGATCAGCACTGGCCACAAGTGTTTGGCAAAGAGAAAACAAACAAAGCCAAAAAAAAAAAAAAAAAAGTTTCTCTAGAAGAAAGTCACCCTCATTCCTTAGATTTCAAATTATTCCATCAAATTATTTTCAAGTATGATGAGCAGGAAACAAACAAAATAAGCAAACATACCAGAAATAGACACCGTGCATAAGAACCCACAGATACAACAGACATGAGAAACTAAACCGTAAAAACATTAGGTTTTATAATTATCAGACACAGTATAAAACAATTATGATTACTATGCTTCGAGAAATAAAAGTCATGCTTGCAAATTTTACAGTAAATAAGAAATTATAACATTTGATTTAGATTTGGAAAAATACCAAATCAAACTTCTAGAAATAACAGATTCGATTAACACAAATAAATGCTCAAAAGATACAGCTGGAGGGAATTTAAAACTAGAAGACAGAAGAAATTATCCAAAATTTAGCACAGAGGGACAATAGAATGGAAATGATAAAAGAAACATAAAGAGCCATAGAGGACAGAGTGAAAAGAACCAACATATGTTTAATTAGGGTTCCAGAAATAAAAGAGAGAGAAATTGTCAGAGGCAATGTGTAGACAGATAACAAATGAAAATGTTCCAGAACTGATGAAAGAAACAAGTCTCAAATTGAAGGAGACAAATTCATCTCCAAAAGGATAAACAGATATCCCCACCCAGACACATTATTGTGAAACTTGCGTAAATCCAAACACAAAAAACAATATTAAAGATAGATTATCTTAAACAAAATATTTTGTTTGTTTTCTGTTTGTTTGTTTGTTTGAGACAGAGTTTCGCTCTTGTTTCTTGTTGCCCAAGCTGGAGTGCAGTGGCACAATCTAGGTTCACTGCAACCTCTGCCTCCCTGGTTCAAGCGATTCTCCTGCCTCAGCCTCCCTAGTAGCTGGGATTACAGGCACCTGCCACCACGCCTGGCTAATTTTGTATTTTTAGTAGAGACGGAGTTTCTCCAAGTTGGCCAGGCTGGTCTCGAACTCCTGACCTCAGCTGCTCTGCACACCTCGACTTCCCAAAGTGCTGGGATTATGGCGCGAGCCACCGTGCCCGCCCTAAACAAATTTTTAATATGTTGAAGGAAAATAACTGCCCACTTAAAATTCTTTTCTCAGTAAAAATACATTTCAACAGTGAGAGTGAAATACAGATGCTTTCAGATGATAAAAGTAAAGTGGAAAAACAACAACAACAAAAGATGTATTTGCTACCAGCTGATTCCCACTAAAGGAAATTCTGTTCTTCGAGCAGAAGGGAAATGATCCGGGTTGGAAAGTCTGAGAGGCAAGAAAGAATGAAAAGCAATAAAGTGGCAAATGTGTGGGTAATCCAAATGACCATCCGCTGTATAAAACCGTAGCAGTAATGTCTTGTGAAGTCTAAAGTTAAAAAATATAAAGGATTTCTCAAACTTGTAATGTCCAAACTGAGATCTCTGATATTTTCCTCCAGACCTAATCCCATTATATTCTTCCCCATCTAAATAAATGGCAACTTCATTTTATCAATTGCCCAAATCTTGGAGTCATCTTTGGTCTCTTTCTCTCATCTCTCACATCAGCAAATCCTGTTAGACCCACTCAGCGGTGTGCTGAAACTGGCCTATATTGACTCCCAAGAGCCAACAGTTACAAGTTTTAGAAATCTCATCAGCTGATTGACATCCTGCTGGTAGCTTGAAATCAGCCATGATAGGAATATTTACATCACAGAAACCAGCCACCCCTCATTCCCAAGAACCAGTTGTTAAACCTTTGCCAGCACATCACTGGGTTTACCTGCGAACTACATCCAGATTCTGATCACTTCTCACTACCTTCACAGCCACCACCCTAGTCCCAGCTACTATTGTTGCAATAGTCTCTCAAAGCGTTTCCCCTCTTCCTCTCTTGCTTCTCTTCATTTCAGTCTCAACACAGCAGCAAGAACAATGCTGTTACTCCAGTGGCTTACAATCTCAGAGGAAAACCGAAGGCTCTGGGCCCTTTGGCTTCCCCCTCCCCACTCTTACCTCTCTGACTATTAATCCTATTATTCACCCTTCATTCACCCAGACCCTCTCACTCCCTTCCTGTTTCTCAACCAATCCAGCACCCCCCTTTGGGCCTCAGGGTCTTTGTGTTAGGTTAGTTGCAAAAGTAATTGCAGTTTTTTGCCCTTGAAAGTAATGGCAAAACCCCGCAATTACTTTTGCACCAACCTAGTATCCCTACTCCCTCTTTCTGGGTGTTCTTCCTAAGATCCTTCAGGGCTTAATCACATTTCACCTTCTCAGCAAGGCTGTCTCTGGCCACCCTACCTGAAATTGCAATACTCACACAAAACTTCTTAACCCCCTTTTGGCTTTATTTTCTCCCTAGCAGTGATTATTAACACATTATACATTTTATAAATTAACCTTTGTGTTATGTCCTCTAATTAGAATAACAGCTCCATGAGGCCAGGGCTTTGTCTGTTTCTGTTGAGTTATATCTCATATTACCAAAACCAAGTCTGAGATATAGGTGCTCAATAAATCTTATTGTGTTGACCCACCCCAGGGGCATTTGAATTTTTTTTTTTAATCCAAAATGTGTTTATTGAGATGATTTCCCACTCATCTTGATTTAGAGTGCTTTTAGTGCTGCTTCCTCCTAAAGGAACATCCTTCTGTAAGCCTTGCTTTTCCTCCTGTAGGCTGGCAGAGGACAGTGGAGCAGCCAACACACAAAACTACCGTTTGTGCATGGCTAAAGACCGTGGTGATTTTATAGCATCCTGGGCATTTCACATCCATGAAGTAGGAATTGGGGCTCTGCACCAGGCGTTTCTTCTTGTGTTTCCTCTTCTCCTCTTCTGGGGAGGGATGAAGGAGATCCTTTGTGAGAGGCACGTTCTCGTGTGGGTAGGTCATCACCGCCGGAAAGCCTGAATTTTTAAATTCGGGTGGGGTGGGGAAGGCTTTATCTGGGCTTTGTTGGCATCGTGGAGGCAATGTAAGGCCCAAATCTGCAAACTGGCAGCCTGGAGCCCAGACCAGCCCTAAAATGTGTTTTGTTTAGCCCACTAGACATTTTAAAATAAACTAAATTAGTTGTCAACATTCAAGAATGGGAGATTTCATCTTTTAAAAATCCAGATTTCCAGCTTCTCTGGAAAAACCCAAAGTTCTCACAATCCAGAGGCTTTGTTCCCACCTGGCAACAATCAGCAGCCCAGAGCGGCGCCTGCCCTCCCGCCCCAGCCTGCGCCCCACCAGCTCCCTTCCTGCATGCGCTGGGGCCTGCCTGCTCTCCCGGGCTTGGGCCTGTGTCTGTCTAAATGGTGAGGTCAAGTAGCAAGACCTCTGAATTGAAGTCAGGACCTCTGAGTTTGGTTCCTGATCTGTAAATAGAGATAACAATGATACCAACCCAGAAGGTGGTTATGAGACCTGATGAGGCATCTATGAAGGGACTGTGTGAGCTTCAAAGCCCAGAACACCCTGAAGGGATCACACTTCACGTCACGTCCATTCATGTCAACACATCAGGGGCTGTTGATGTCTCTCTGTACAGGCCAGGCCTGCCTGAGGACCCCACCCAAATATTCCATGCAACCTCATTCTGCCTCTCAGGTAACATCTGGCTCCCGTGCAGACCGTGACCTGCTCACCCCTCTCTGTCCAAAGACCCCTGTCCAAGGACCCCTACCTAGCCCCCTTCCTGGCATGTCTGCTCTGCCATGCTGTCTTAGTGGCAGAGCTGTGGGGTCTGTGCGTTCTCTCTGACAAGGCTCTACTGTCTTGGGCCAGGAGCCATGCCAGTAAAGCCCCGCAGGTTGAGGCCAGAAGATAATCTACAGGGTCCTGTGCAGGCGGGCCCTGAGAGGCAGATGAGGGCTGTGGCCCCTCCGCTCGTGGTGCCCACACGCACTGCCGCTGGAGCCGTGTGGCTCGCACCGGGCTCGCTGCCCGAGACCAGGCAGGCAGGAGTGTGGTGAGGTGGGTACCACTTCCCCACCCGTGGTGGGTTTGGGGCGGGAACGCCGACCGTTATTGGAAGGCTTCAGGAATGTGTGGGGAGGCCACAGGAATGCCAGGGGAGGGGGAGATGGAGGGATGGTAGGGAGGCCAGTGTTCAGGGCTTCCACATGCCACGTCTTCGGGGCTCAGAATCTCAGCTTTGAGGAACCACGTGGTCACTTATTAGCTGTGTTGCCTAAGGCAAGTCACTTCATTTCTCTGAGCCTGGTTTCCTCTTCTGTGAAGACTTATTTATTTATTTATTTATTTATTTATTCATTTGAGACACAGTCTCGCTCTGTCACCCAGGCTGGAGTGCAATGGTGTGATCTCGGCTCACTGCAACCTCCCGTCTCCCGGGTTCAAGCCATCCTCCTGCCTCAGCCTCCTGAGTAGCTGAGATTACAGGCATGCGCCACCACGCCCAGCTGATTTTGTATTTTTAGTAGAGACAGGATTTCACCATGTTGGCCGGCCTGGTCTCGATTTCTTGACCTTGTGATCCGCCTGCCTGGGCCTCCCAAAGTGCTGGGATTACAGGCATGAGCCACCGCGCCCAGCCTGAGTTATTTTTGCCTACTCCCCAGTGTCATGAGAATCCAGTGAGACTCAAGTGAATTTAATTAATAAGAGTGGCTGCTGTTTGGCAGGCACTGTTCCAACCACTACACATGCACGAACTCGTTCACTCCTCACACAGGCCCACTGACGTAGAGGCTGTTATTATCTCCATTTTACGGACGAGGACACTGAGGCACAGAAAGGTCAAGGAATTTGCCTAGGAAGTTATAGTTTGTAAGTGGCAGAGCTGGGGTTTGAGTCCAGTAAGTGTAGGTGCAGAGGTCAGGGCCCTTGCCAAGCTCTTTCAATGTGTTTTCTCTGGAAAACATTGCTGAGACAATCCTAATATCTACATAAAAATATAAGGGTGGGGACCGTGCAGTGACTCACACCTGTAATCCCAGCATTTTGGGAGGCCGAAGTGGGCGGATCACCTAAGGTCAAGAGTTTGAGATCAGCCTGGCCAACATGGGGAAATCCTGTCTGTACTAAAAATACAAAAATTAGCCGGGCGTGGTGGTGGGCACCTGTAATCCCAGCTACTCATGAGGCAGGAGAATCACTTGAACCTGGGAGGTGAAGGTTGCAGTGTGCCAAGATCACATCACTGCACTCCAGCCTGGGCGACAGAGTGAGACTCCATCTCAGAAAAAAAATAAATAAATAAAAGTAAGGGCAAAATATTCACACAGATGGTGGGAGATTATTTCACTGGGGAAAGGAGGATTTGTTAACTCACCAGCAAGTGGAACAGTCAGGATGTCCTAAATCTCTTGAGCCCAGGGGGTTGCCTGCTCCTATGGGCAGTCTGGGATAGATGAGGCTCACAGCTCCCTGGGGAAGCTGGGACTCACAGACTAGGAAGAGAGAAGGAGTCTGGAATGGAAAGCCTGCTGTGTGTGAATGTCTGAGAGCCACGGGAAGCTCAGAGAGGAGACACAGCAGGCAATTTCTGGAAAGACTTCTGGAGGAGGTGGTCCCTGAAACAGAGAGTGAGGGTGGGAGTCCCCCAGGGGCTGTGGTTATGGTATGGTTTGGGATCCTTCCTGCTGATCTTTACCACTGTTTCCTGAACCCCACTTGTCCTTCCAATGAACATCTGGCTGGGAGGGGTCCCGCCATTACTTCCATTAAATCTATTAAATCCATTAATTCCATTAAATGGACAGAGGTAAGAGGCAGTGGTCTCTTTCAGCCTAGTGTTAACTGTGAATGGGCATGATCACCTGCCTCCTATGCTTCATAATAACAACCTGGTTATTTAAAGTGCTCTCCTGATCACTGTCCTCCCAGGAGAGCAGATAGTAGCTGGAGGCTGCATCCTGGGGCTGGTGGCCAGGAGGAGGAGGAAGCAGGAAACAAGAATGCCATCTTCCCTCCCTGCTGGCCCTCTCCACTTCTGTCCTATACCATTGTTTCCCCCATTTTGGGCAAGGAGCCAGCTCAGGCTAGACTGTCCCGGGGCTTCCTGGGTGGGTTTCTCACAGTGCCCGTCTGGTTCTGGCACCGCTTGAGAAGGTCTCCCTGGATACAGTCAGAGCAGAATGAGACACTTCTCAGCCCTGTGCTCTGGGGGTGTAGAGTCTGAGCTGAAGAGTCAAGCCTCTGCTGCTGCCTTGGTCTGTCCTCCATTTGTTTGTCTTCACACTCACCATGCAAGGTCCTAAGGTAGGGACAGAGTCCTATGCATGTCTCTCTCTTATGTCCCAAAGAGC
This sequence comes from Rhinopithecus bieti, assembly GCF_001698545.2. Lineage (NCBI taxonomy): Eukaryota > Metazoa > Chordata > Mammalia > Primates > Cercopithecidae > Rhinopithecus > Rhinopithecus bieti. Next base: position 352,759 of record NW_016814625.1, read on the forward strand.
CAGTAAGGTTCTGGGCATATGAAACACTTTTACTAAAACCTACTATATTAGTTAGGATATAAGTTCATGCGCTGTGACAGAAACCACAAATACAAATGCTTTAAGCAAAGCAGTTTATTTGTTGCTGGTGTAAAAAGCATGGCAAAGCACCACAGTGTTTGGCTCCCTAGAGTCAGGAAGTGCTAAGGTGCTTTCTACCTCGTTCTCCCCTCTTTTCTAGCTGACTCTTGGTTTGCATGGCCCAAGAGGGCACATCCCCATACCAACTTTCCAGCTGGCAGGAAGGGAAGGGTTGTCAGAAGTAGCAAAGACCACCACTGTATATATCCTGTTGGCCACTTACTCCAATGTCCACACCTAACCCCAAGATAGGCTGGGAAATGTAGTTTTTATCCTGAGAAGGCATATTTTAGGACACAGCTAGTAACCTATGTTATACTCACTAACTGAAAAGTCTGAACATATTCAAAAGATAAAGTCATGTTATGAAATGAATCCAATTCAGATTTTCCTAAAACAATCAGCTCTCTAGCAAGTATTGTTCCCTTATTCATTCATTCATCAAACATTTCCTCATCTATAAATGGGACTGATAGTACATCTCCTGGGGAAACTGAGGATACTGAACTCACGAATACATGTAAATCTCCTAGGAGAGAGCCTGGCACATAGAAAACGCTGCCTCAGGGTTCACTCATAGTATTATTCCTTGGCATTGTCCTGAGTGCCGTAAGGATTAGAGGGTTGACTGAGACAAGATCCCTACTCTCAAGGAGTTCATCATCTATTGCATCAAAGAAATATGAACACAAAGAACATCTCTACAACTGTAGTTCTCTGTGCAGGGTGTGCCTCAGTGTCCCCTGGGGCTTCACTCCCTCATGGTTTTGATTAACTAGGGTGGAGGCAGGGCTGGAACATCTGCATTTTATTAAAATCTACAAGAGGCTGCCCTCTAGTCTGATGGGTGGTATATGAATGTGAGAGCTCTAGGGAGAGGCTAATCTACTCCACCTGGGTCAGCCAGGGCCAGGGTAGGCTTCCCAGAGGAGGTGATGCCTGAAGGTTTCATGCAAAACGGGTGGGAACACCTTTTAGGTGGAAGGATCAGCATGCATTAAATCAGTGTCAATTTCCGGAAACCGCAAGAGGCAGTCAGTGCCCATGGAGCATAAGTTCATGAGGGGCGGGGGTGGAAGGACAGGGAAAAGACTGCCAGAAGTTAGAAAACAGAGAAATTCACAGGGGCTTGACTGTAGCTCAGTGGTCATTTTGTTTCTCAGACAGGATCTGACAAAGCTACCATCCCTGTTTGCAGGAAGAAAATGAATATATACACAAAATCTCACATGCAATTTCAGGAGGTTCATAGACACTGCCCCCAATCCAAGCCTATCCACTGATGGTGAAACCACTGTCAAGTGTGACACACTGAGATATGGACTACAAGGAGAACCTGGTAAGGGGGATATTAGCGAGTTCACTTTTGGACAAGTTGAATTTGAGGTGTTTCAAAAAAAAATTTTTTTTTTTGAGACAGAGTTTTGCTCTTGTCGCCCAGGCTGGAGTGCAGTTGTGCCATCTCATCTCACTGCAACCTCCGCCTCCTAGGTTCAAGTGATTCTCCTGCCTCAGTCTCCCAGTAGCTGGGATTACAGGCATGTGCCACCATGCCTGGTTTATTTGTTTGTATTATTAGTAGAGACAGGGTTTTGCCATGTTGGCCAGGCTGGTCTTGAACTCCTGACCTCAGGTGATCTGCCCATCTCGGCCTCCCAAACTGCTGGGATTACAGGTGTGAGCCACCGTGCCCGCCCAAGGTGTTTCAGATTTGACATCCAAGTGGAAATGTCTAGCAGGCGGGTGGGTGTACCAGTGTGGAGTTTAGGTGAGAAGGGTAGGCTGGAGACAGAGATCTGGCTCATCTGCAGGCTGGTAGTAGCTGAAGTCATGGGAGTCGCTGGGACGACCTAGAGGCGGTGGTGGTGTGTGGGGTGAGAAGAGCGTCAGGACTCAAACACACGGGACTAACCTTGGCTGCTTTAAGAACACCTCACCAGGTAAAGCAAACTCTGATTAATAAACTATTTCAGAGTAGGAAAGACAGGGATGCTACCCGTGGGGGTAGGGGATGACATGAGCTAGGACAAAATGAGGGAGGGGTGAAAGGCGTCATTGTCGCTGTTCCAAGTTCAGGTATAATAGGCTTGTGCGATCATTTGAGAGTCTTTTTTGAGCAGACAGGATTCCACAATTCTCTGGCTGAGGAGCCAGCTGCCTTGGCAGGACGGGGGAGCCCAGGAACACTTCCATTGTCCCTCAAGGAAGTTCAGGCACGCTCCTCCTTCCTCTGGAGGGGGTTCCTGAGAAATGCCTATTCCGGTCAGCATGGCGGGACCCGGTGACATACCCTTAGCCGTGATGCATCCCACATGGGAGTGACAGTGGCAGGGCTCAGAGCCCTCCCACCTCTCTCCACTTGCACTTTTTCATGTTTCTTTATGAAAAGCCTCGCCAGAGGATGCAAGCTGAAACACGTTTAGCTAGCGATTTAATAGAGGACCCCCTTTAAAAGAATAAAATTATTCCTTTTGGGGACTGTTATAGAAAATACTGGACATGTGTTCACCATATTAAAAGGCTGTGAGTCTTTAGGAGGGGCAGGAAATTTTTCTGAAGTGCTAACTTACATTCCTCACCAGAATTCCCTCCTCTTTCGCTCATGCTTCCCAAAGCCTCAGGACAGGGTTGTATTAGCAGAGAAAAAAATCAGTGCACCCAGCTTTCATTCCCTTAACTAGATAATATAGATTAGGTAAAAGATTTGGGAGAAGAGTATCGTAAGGCCCCCTCCCCTTGCATGATTGAGATCTCCTAAAACTCAGGTGTACAGGGTGAAGGAGAACAAGAGAACACAGACATTGGTGAGTTTTAGAGAAGTGGGCCCTGCACCCATTTCTTCATTCATGGACCAAACTGAGCCCCAGAGAGGGACTAAATACCAGGAGAGAAGAGGGATGCAAGAACAGGGGGATCTCTGCCTTCTATATCTGGACAGCCCCATGGGGCAACAAGCTCTCAGAGAAGAAGTGCAGCGTGAAGTTCTCAGGCAGGTAGTACACTATGGGAGGAAGCAGATGATTTCCTCATACATAATCTGTTTGTTCCAGCGTGTGGTGAAGCTCCAGAGTCTTTGCTGAGTAGCAGAGAAATGACAGGGAGAGCCACTAACCTGAAGGGACCATGGGGCAGGGACAAGGAGCATCTTTTCCCATCTGATAAGGCCACCAGCCAGGACGAGGCAGAGCGATGGAGGTCTCAGAGGATGCCTCTGTAACAGGTGACACTGAGTTCCAAGACCTGGACCCATCCCACCCTATAAATTAGACACGACCCTGGGGAAAAGGGGGTTGATTCCTGAGTTGACCAAGACAAAGATTCTGCCAGCCTAAAAGACTGAAAAGTCAAAATAAAAATTTAATTTCTATGTATTTTACTTTTCTTTGATTTTGTCTTTTTTCTCTTTTTTGTGTGTTATGTTAGTTTTCCAGTCTGAATATGTTCATAAAAATTTAATTTCTTAAAGAAAATAAAGGAAAGTCACATTTCTTGCATACATAAATTGTGAACCAAAATCCATACATTTAAAATCATGTATATGTATAGATATAACAAACTGGCCTTTAAAAAAACTGGGACTTTTGGAATATATATAAGACAAGTGGTTATTGTACAACAAACCTGAGTCTTTAGGTGTCTTTAAAAAGAAAGGGGAAAAAAAATTCAAGTCCACTCCCTTAAAAAACAAACAAACCAACAAACAAACCAGGAGAAAGAAAGTCATTGTAGTGCCAGTAGTCATTTGCTAAACATTTCACTGAAAAAAAAAATCCCTTGAATCTAGCCATTCATTCATCTCAGGCAAATATGGAAAAATTGGCAGAATGAGCAATGAAGAAAGAAGTTACCAGAATAGGGACTGGGGATGGAAAATATTTTGCAATTCTGCAGTTGTTGCCACTTCTGTTGGTGTAATGGGTCATGAATGCAGCGTGTTCTGGTGCCTGCTGGTAAGGGGGGCCCAGCAGAGACTCCAGACACAGGCTCCCTTGACCTTTGTGTATTTAGCGCCCTGCCGCCTTGATGTCTGGAACAGCCGCCTCACCCCGATGAGTCCTGTCCCACCATCCCCTGCACCCTCCCTAATTTGTGAGGTGGAGCTATGGAACCTTCTGCCATCAGGGGCCTCCCACTGGGACAGGCTGTGCACAGATTTAGAAAATATGCTTGCTGGGGAAGAGCGAGCCCTGGCTGTTTGTTCACTGTCTCAGCACCTCAGAGAGGAGAAGAGGGCTTTGGCTGCAGGAGGAACATTACCAGATCATCTGGACCATAAACACTGGCTCATGCCCCAGGGGAAACTGGGGACTTCCCTAATCCTCAAGCGGAGAGGGTCTACTCTTCCAGCAGGAGACAGGCTAGTGCAGAAGAATGGACAGAACAGAGAAGATGACTACCCATCCCCAGTCTCAGGGTTTCTTGTCAAATTCAGGAATATTTCTGAACTCATTAGCCTATCACCTCTGACCTTGAGGGAATGGAGAATAGAAACACCTTGGGTCCAGGCATTTGTTTCTGTCTCCCTTTCTCCCCAGCTTTTTGTCTTTTAGATAAAGAAACAGAGGAGTCAGTTGTGTAATGATCAGACCTAATCAGGCAATGACACAGGCTCTTTTATTTTTTTTTTTCTTCTTCTTTTTTAAGAGGGGGGCTCCCTCTGTCACCTAGGCTGGAGTACAGTGGTGTGATCACAGCTCACTGCAACCTTAACCCCCTGGGCTCAAGTGATCCTCCCTCCTCAGTCTCCTGAGTAGCTGGGACTACAGGTGCACACACTACCATACCTGGCTAATTTTTCTTTTTTTTTTTTTTTGTAGAGACAGGGTCTCACCATGTTGCCCAGGCTGGTCTCAAACTCCTAGGCTCAAGCGATCCTCCTGCCTCAGCCTCCCAAAGTACTGAGATTACAGTTGTGAGCCAACGCACCCAGCCAGGCAATGAGAGTTTAAATAGCAATGTCTAACATTTTCCAGCAATTAATGTATGCCAGGCCCTTGATGTGGTATAGTCTGTCTTCTATAATTCCCTTAACAGCCTTGTGAGGTAGGGACAATTATTAGTTTCATTTTTCAGAAAAGAAAGCCAAGGCACACAGAGGCTAAGTAACTCAACTAAGGTTGTATAGCTATTAAAAATTAGGCTGGGATTTAGACTTAGGTCCATCTGACTCCAGAGCCCACATGTTAACACCTACACTCCACTATTTCCTAGAGAGAATGCAAAGAGATGCATAACATAGAGAAAGCTAGGGAGATAACGGGAGTAGTGTGTGAAATAAGAGGAGGAAGAAAATATATTTTAAAATTGTAGATGGTATCTTTAGGAAAAGGTAGAAAATTCCATTGTTGAAAATGGAGATGCTGTTCCTATGTTTGGCAAATACAGACATGGAGGTCATGGTTGCAAAAAACTGGTGGAAAAGGGAAATTGGAGTAGGTACATGGAGGTCATGGCTGCAAAAAGCTGGTGGAAAAGGGAAGTTGGAATAAGTGAGTTGGAAGGTTGGGACTGCACCAACAACTTCCTCTAAATAAAGGAGGGAGCTTACTTCCTTCTCTTTGTCCCAGCCCAAATCCAATTCTAGACTAATTCACAAACCTTCTGATGAACCATACTCTCCACTCTATCTAACCCCACCAAACTTCAGACCGAACACACCAGCTTCCAGGAAAACAGCAGGATGGACAGAGCCCTGAATCACAGCTCCTAGGGAAGATGCCAAGGCTCCCCTGTTTCCAGAAGCCAGTGGAAGGAATGATACACAAAGGAAGAGAGCCAACCTATTACCTGGCTATTCCACCTGGGTGATAGCCTGGCTCTCTGTCCAGTCCATCTGTGGACACCTGTTCAAAGTTTTGCTCTTCAGATCTCCGTGAAGAGTCTGAAGGGACTGAGGGGCTCCGTGACTCTCCAAGGGATAGAAGTTTTGGTGAAAGATTGAGCAAGGATAACTAGCTGCTTGGGAGACAGACCTGGCTTAAAATAGGGCTGACTTCTCCGATTGTCCTGTCCTTTGTGCAGCAGTTTAGTTAAAGAAACTTGCCAACAGGATACCCAGAGGACACGGGGTAGTGAGGATCTTCTCAGAGACAGTGGAGAAAGCAGAAAAAACAATGGACCAGGAGTGAGGAAAGCAAACTGCCCCCAGGCCCCAGGCCTGCTTACTGTACTGCCAGTGGGACCTTAGGTAATCTAACTTAGCTAGGGTTATTGAAAGAGAATATCATAGCCCAGATGGCTTAAACAGCAGTCATTTATTTTCTCACAGTTCTGGAGACTGGAAGTCCAAGATCAGGATCCAGCATAGTGGAGTTCTGGTGAGGACTCTCTTCCTGGCTTGCAGACAGCCGCCTTCTCACTTCTCTCTTTTCCTCTTCTTATGAGTTCACTGATACCATCAGATTAGGACCCTACCCTTATAACCTTATTTAACTTTCATTACCTCCTAAAAGCCCTATCTCCAAATACAGTCACATTGGGAGTTAGGGATTCAACATATGAATTTGAGGGGAGGAGGGGCACTATTCAGTCTATAGCACGCTTTTTCTGAGCCTAAGTTTTCTCATTTTCATAGTGTCTTGTTCTCAACACCACCTACTTAAGGGGCATTACCTGTCCTCCTTCATACCAGTTGTTTTGCTCTTGTGTGAAGATAATTTAACTTTTCACTTTCAGAGTTCTTTTACCTAAGCTGTTCACTAGAGACTCCTAACTATTCTATAAGAGGGGAAAAGAACGTATTAATAAATGGTGCCAGCCAAGTGTTGCTGCATAAGACACCACCTCAAAAGTTAGTGGCTTAAAACAACAAACCACTTTATTACATCTTGAGATTTTGTGGGTCAGAAATTTGGGCAGGGCTTGGCTTGGTAGTTCTTCTGTTCCATGTGTTTTTTCCTGAGGTCACTTCGGTATTCAGCCAGTGATGGGATGATCAGGAGGGTGCAAGACAGCCTCACCCACATGTCTGGCACCTTGGCAGGCTGGCTGGGAGGCTGGGCTCAGCAGAGACTACTGACCAGAGTGCATACTCCAGCACGGCAGTCTCAGGGTAGTCAGGCTTCTTACAGCGAGGCCCAGGGCTCTCAGAGAGTGTTTAGAGCCACCTGGAAGGAACCTGCAAGCTTTCTTATTACACACCTTGAAAGTTCCAGAATATCACAAGTGACACATTCCACTGGTTAAGCAAGCCACTAACGCCAACCCAGATCTCAAAAGAAGGAATAGCAAACATTTTGGGCCCTCTTCAATTTACCACATATCCCCATTTTCTAGAAGGAATAAGTGGAGCACACAGTGCTCCCTGACAGCTTCTCAGTCACAGAGTCCTTAGATACTACATTCATTTCTTATTGCTCCTGTAACAAATTACCATAAGCTTAGTGGCTTAAAACAAGACAGAGGTATTCTCTTATAGTTCTGGAGGTCAGAAGTCCAAAACGTGTCTCATAGGAGGAAATAAAGAGCTGAGTTTCTTCTGGAGGCTCTAGGGGAGAAGCTGTTTCCTGGTCTTTTCCAGCTTTTAGAGGCTAGTTGCTGCATTCCTTGGCTTGTGGCCCCATCCTCCATCTTCAGTGCATCACTCCAACCTCTGCTTCCGTCACCACACCTCCTCTCTGACTTTGACCTTCTTGCCTTCCTCTTGTAAAGGTCATTGCAATTACACTGGGTTCACCTGGATAATCCAGGATAATCTCTCCATCTCAGGATCCTTCATCACATCTATAACATTTCTTTTGCTGTGTTAGATAACATGTTTACAGGTTTGGGGGATCAGAATGTAGACATCTTTGTGGGACGGGGTGGGGATGGGGGTGCATTATTCTATCCACCACAGATGCTGAGCCAGAACTAAAACAGGTCCCTAGCTCACAGCTCACGAGGTGCCTCCCCTGTTAGCATGAAAAAAGGGCCATATCAGGTAGTGATCAACTCAAAGCACAGCATAACTGACCAACCCCCAAACGCAGGAGCTTGAAACCGTAAGTGTTGATTTGGACACAAACCTACAGTAGGTTGCTGGGTGATTCTTTTCATCTCCCCTGGTCTTGCTCATATGTTTGTGGGTCAGCTGGGATAATAGATAAGTCAGCTATCCTGGACTTACTTTGCATGGCCAGGCAGAAGTGTAGGAGTCCAGGAAGAAATGTGCAAGCACTTTTTAAGGCCTCTGCCTGACTCACATCTGTTGACGTCCCACTGGTCAAGGCAAGTCAAGTTGCTGGCCAGTGTCAGGTAGGAAGGCATTATAAAATTTCATGGCAAAGGGTGTAAATACAGAGCAAAGAACTGGAACGCTGAATTATTTTCCTCTCTATCTCAGGCCCTCTGTGATATGGCAGTTTCATCACCAGGTGTCAGTAAATACTAAGTTGACCAAAGAGCATTTGCTATGGGCTCAAAAGCATCAGAGACCTTGTGGCACTCTGTATTTTCCTAAGATGGTCACACCAACACACTTATCCCAACCCACCTGCTCTTCTTGTAACTGATACTCCTCCCACTCAGAGGCAGGGTTTACATTCTCTTAGGTCATAAAAAAGGGCTCAGCTTCTGGCTGGCTCTCTCTGTCTCCAGATGCTCACCTTTGGAACCCAGCCACTATGTTGCAAGGAGGCCCATGCCACATGGAAAGATACACTTGAAGAGGAACCAAAGCCTTCTCCCAACAGCCAGTACCAACTTGCCAGCCATGTGAGTAGGCAGCCTTGGAAGTAGATTCTCCAGCCCCAGTCAAACTTTCAGACACTGCAGTTTTGGCTGACATTTTCACTACATCTTCGTGAGAAAGACCAAACCAGAACCACCTAGCCAAGCCACTCCAATTCCTGATCCATAGAAACAATGTGAGACAGTCCATGATTATTGTTGTTTTAAGTCATTAATATTCAAGGTGATTGTTATGTAGTTTTAGCTAATATAGACCTATTCATGAGGCTTAGGACAAAATAAGGATAGACCCAGTTTGGGGGCTCCAGGAACCTAGAGTCTCTAGGTGACCAAGCAGACATTAATGGAATCAACAGCATATGGTAAGTATTTAATCCAGTCAGAATACACTAGCAAGAAGGGTGGGTCAGGGATAAGCTGACCATATCTTTCCAGCTCAAAACTGGGGCAATTGACTAATGGTAGACCATTGTAGCTTGGAATTGGAACAAAATATTTGAATCAGGGCTGACCGCAATAGTATATAAGATATATGGTCACTTTGTCCAAATATTGTTCTGCCCAGCTGGGGCTTTGAGTGATCTGGAAGAGCTCCCTGGTGTGACAGCAATTAAGATGGGGAAGCAATATGACTATCTGATGGTTTCTGTCCATTTCCCTCTTTCCTGCCTGGGAAAGCGGATACTCAGTCGTCGTTTCCTTTCCTGTCTCCAGGGAGGGTCTTGCCTAGCCAGGTTGTATATGTAGGGTTTTTTTTGTTATAGAATTAGGAGGAAAAGAGAGAAAAAAAGGAGAAGGGTTGTGTGGTTAGAGTTGGAAAAGGAGTTTGGGAGGTGGGAGTTTTGGAAAGGAGAGGTGCCGGATCAGATCTGATATGTACAGAAATAAATGGGAGAAAAATTAGGACCTTGAGATGTACTGTTCTGGCCTACCCCATCCTCTTCATTGCATTGGAGAAGGTGTACAGATAACTTGAGTTTTTAAAAAATATTTTTTGGTTGCTGGACTGAGTTTATTTGGTGACAACCACTTTGAGACTGGACCATGTGGGTGATGGGGCTCCAAGTGTCTCTGTGATGAGTAGCAGAGAGGAATGGGGTGTGGTGGGTGGCTCTGGGCATATGAGACAGTCGGTCAGCGGCTATGAGGGGAAGAGGCTGGAAGCCAAGGAACTGTTCATTTGTCCCGGAATTGGAAGTCAGCGTGACTTACGACCTGCAGAATTTGGGCTGTCCTGGGTCCAGCTGTGTCCAGATGAGAGCAAGGAGCTCAAAGGCTCGGGGCTTTTAGAAGCCTTGTTTGTGGCATCACTGCCCACTCTGGTGTAGCTCTCTAGGTGACCAAGCTTGGGAGGGGCTTGGTACAAGCTTGACCTTCTGTTTCTCAAAACAGAGGGAGCTGGGGCTGGAGGGAGAAGAGGTTTGCTGGGCGTGACAGTGAACTCAGAAGTACAGAATTAAAGACAGGAAGGAAAGAACTACTGAGAGAGAGGGGCGCGTAAAGAGCTGCCTCAGGTTCCTGAAATATTCCAAGGGATTGTGAGTTCCCCAAGAGCAGGGACTGACTGTTATTCATGTTTGTTCTTCAGACTTTACATCATGCCTGACATATAATTGCTCCATAAATAATGTAGAGGGAGAAAAGAAGGGAGGCAGGGAAGGAAGGTGGGAGAGAGGCAGGCAAGGAGAAAGGGAGGGAACAAGGGAGGAAGGGAGGCAGGGAGGGAAGGAGGAAGAGAAGGAGGGAGTCAGGGAGGATGGGAAAGAAGGAGGAGGAGAGAGGTTGGTTGGTTTTCTAACTTCCTCTCAAAATTATTTGGCTACCTAATTGAAACATAAAGTTATTCTCACTGACATCTAATTTCTCCTGGAGCCAGAGCTGGTATAGGGGATCCCGATGTCAGTCTTAAAATTCTAGAATTCTGGAGCTCAAGTCCTCTTGTCTCCACTGATCCAGCCTCCTCTCTCTCAGGTGAGCTGCTGACAGAGTAAGGTTAGGAACCATTTGGAATCGCACAGACCTGGATTCAAATCCCCACTCCATCACTTTAGTCTTGGCTACTCAAGCAAATCACTTAAACTCCTTACAGAGGCCCAGATTCCTGTAACAGCGGCACGGATCCTTGCTGCAATGAGGATTAAGCAGAATGTGTCACTGAAAATGAAATTAAATGAGAAGCCCCTAACCCAGTCCCTAGTTCATGGATCTCAGGAAGGGCCTGCAGGCTTCCTTCTCTCTGGTGGATAAATGCAGCCCCTGCTCACTTTCCCTGCCCTTTGACTGTCCCTTACCCTCTGATCCCTCCAAGCTGCCCTTTTCCTCCATCCTCCTTGTCTCTAACCCTGTGTCCTCCTGGCCTTTCCTGGTTTAGTTACTGCTCGCTGGAGCTGCTTTCCCCTGCTGCATCTGTCTCTCGCTCCAGCTTAGGCTCCTTGGTAGGGTACCAGCAGTGTGCCTCCAGGAGGCTCGTGCCCTAGGAGGTGAGGGACCAGAAAGCAGCTCAGAGATGAGCCAAGAGGGATAGGACTGCCCATCCCAGAGCTTCTCCGGGGGTGAATACCCATGTCTTTCCAGCAGCTACACACAGCTGGTTATTCAGGAAAAAACAAAAAATAAAATTTAAAGATGTAGGCTCCTGCATCCTACAGCATTCCAGGGCTCTGCCTCAGTCAGGGAGAACCTCACTCCTCCTGCAGCCTTGCACCTCAGCCCCTCGCCTTAGCCTCTGTGACTCCTTGGCCTCCATTCCCTCTGCCTCTGCTCTCCATGCCTCTGCCTGGAGCAGGGACCGTCTCTGGAGACAGTGAGTGGGTCCTGAAGGTGGGAGAATTTCACAGGGTGCCCCAGCCCCGATCTGGGCATTTAGACTAATCTCAGGAGAGTTGAATTCTGTTCTTAAAGTTGCACTGGGCAAGATATGCCCATAAGAAGGGGGTGGGTGCCTGCCTCATTTGACAGAGGATGACACAGGGACCCACAGCTGACCTGAGGGCTAGTGTACCACGCTGTCAGGCAAAAACCCAGAGAGCCCAGGTCACATGTCAGAGAAAGGGCTTTAACACGGGATTCTTAGACCATGGAGCCCAAGGCTCACCCCCATGCAAGGGAAGGAACAATACACCATGGGGACAAAGGCTTCTGAGCCCTTTAGTTAATGGGACAAAAGCCTTCAGGAGGAGTGAGATCACAGCCTGCTTTCTGTCCACCGTGGGGCACCCGTGCACTTCGAGGAAGGCCCAGGAGGAGCTGCCAGCACAGCTCTGTCCAGGGTGAGGAGTGAGTGGCTTGCAGAGGAGCCGCTCCACGATGCACTGGCAAGCCCCTGTCACATTCCAGAGCACAGAGGATTACGAACTCCCAGATTGGCTCAAGGCATGTGGGGCTGGCACGCAGCCCAGGCATTTCCTCCCCTCCCATCCCTCTTTCTCGTTCTCTTTCTGCATCCTGGGGCTAAAGGTTCTGCTGGAGCTTCCATCTCTCTTCTCTGCAGAAGGAGAATAGGGAAAGGAATGGGTGTCAGCTGGGAGAAATTTCCACTCAGTTTAATGTTGCTAGAAATCCAGACATCTCTAAAATATGGGCTGAGGACCCCCACGTGCCCAGCACTGTGCCAGCCAGCCCCAGAACACAGAGATGAAGAAGAGCTATCTATTGAGGACAGAGGAGACTGCTTATGGATGTGTCCTTGACAGCCACATTGGCTGGGCACAGGGAAGAGATCAGAGGAGGCAACGTCAGTGAGGGTTCTGCACCACTGTACCCTGCAAGCTGCCTGAGGGTGGGTCCACCTCTGCTTCTTTGCCATCGTTGCCTAGCACAGTGCCTGGCCTGCTGGAGGAGCTCAGTACACATTTGCTGAGTGAATTAGTGGAATGAGGTAGTTCAGGAAGGCTTTCTGGAGGACAGAAAATCTGAACAGGGCCCAGAGAGGATGGGTGGAATTTGACCAAGCCAAGTAGAAGGGAGTGTATCCTGTGCAGCAGAGAGCCCTAAAAGAAGAGGTAAGGAAGGGGGCAGTCCACAGTAGGCTGTTCTAGACAGGGGCATGGGGAACAGCTCCTTTGTTACTCTCAGGATAAAGCCAGGCCCCCTGGTTCACTCACAAGATCCTTCTCATCTGGCTCTGCCCACCCTTCAGTACCGCCTCTTCCCACAGCGCCGTGGTCCTCTGAACTCCAGCTGACTCCAGTATTTATTTGCAATCCCTGGGACAAGACCCTTGCTGTCTCTCCTCCAGGCCTGTGAACAACTCTCCTCCCCTCTGCCAGGAAGGCTTCCACCTGCACCTCTCCCTGTCTCTCCCACTCCTCCTGACACCATTGATCTCTCCTGACACCAGTGGTCTCTCCTGCGAGGACCTCACCTTCTGAAGTTGGGTTGGTCGCCGTTCCTAAGTGCAACATGCTGCTCTCTGCTTGCCGCATGCTCACGCCATCCCCATGAATTGTTATTCTTGGGCTGTCTCCCCCTAGACTGGTCCTAGACTGGACCATGGTCATGCTCCTAGACTGGTCATGTTCCAGTGCAGCAGACTCCCCACCCCGAGATGACCAATTACAGAGACAATTAACTACGGCTTCAGCAGTGTGTGAGAGGCCGCCAGCATTAAGGGGGGCAACGCACAGCCGTCAAAACAGAGATCACACAGTCCCAAACAGCCTCGACCCTGGCTCACATAAACCTTCTCATCTCTAAGTGGAAGAGGCAGGCTGATGCAGGCATAGCTTTCAAAGCTTTTCCATAAGATGTTAGTGATTTCTGATCACACTTGGCAAGCATCCTTTGTGGCTGTGGATTTCTGATTAGCCTGTAAACTCCTCGGAGCTGAAGATCAAGTCCAATTCTCCTCTGTATTATCAGTTAAACATCACACCGGGCACATGGGAGGCTTAACAACGAATTATTTCTTTATTTGGTTAATTAATTACTCATTGATCAAACTCACTTAAGGCAATGTCATTATAATTTCCAGTCTCGACTTCAATCTTGAACAGGCTGCAGGAAGGGTTCTCACACCTAGAGCTCATGCCCAGAAGATTACATAATGGCAGCAGCAGGAAATGAGAAGCTACAGTAGTAAATGGGAAGTCAGTTTCCAGCTAAATTCTATATGCTCAGAGATAGAAAAGGCTTTAGAGAGCACCCAGCCCCCACCCTCACTTTATAAGATGGGAAACTGAGACTGTGATATGGAAATTATTTGTCCAAGCTCACAGGACATCATTTACTTGTTGGATCCAGTTGTTTGACCTTGGTCTTTGAGGTTCAGTGTTCTCTCCATTATAACATTTCACCTTCCTCTACCACCAGTAAGAATCCTCTAACTGCTTATTCCCAAGAAGGAGCCTGGTAGAAAGACCATGGATATTTGTGTCAGACCTGAGTTCAAATCCTGATTCTGCTACTTAATTGCCATTCAACGAAGACAGCCTTGTATATGACTCAAATGACTCACTTGCAAAACAGAGAAATAGCACCTACTTTGGAGGGCTGGAGTGTGAATTACAGGTGGGACAATGTCTGCAGCATGCCCAGCCCTGTGCTTGATACGGTGACTCTCAACAAACGTCAGTTCTGCCCCTTCCTCCAGTTCTTGGAGTTGTTTTGCCTTCTCTGTCTTTTCCCTCTTAGAAAATCATAAGGTCTACTTACAAGAGCCTCTCAGAGGTCTTTTGGCCTCTTCCCTGCATGTATTTAGGGCTGATCTCCCTCTTCTCTCTAAAGCATTTCATCCTATCCTGGAACTTCTAAGGAAGGCATTTCACAGTATAACTCATGCTAGTGGATAAAAGTTGGTAAGGCCTCTCTTCTTCCTCCCATCTAGCCCAATATTTCCTACTACAATTTAGGAATGAAGTCATTTTCTCTATTTTGCTTTCCAGGAGGATGCAAAAATATTTTTTTTCCTTCTTTCTTTTTCCACCGTATCTGTTCATTTTTTTCTTCAATATCCTAATTTCTCCTCCTTTTCTCCTTCCCCTGGGCTTTAGGAACTACCCCTACCCCTCTCTCTGTGCCCCTGTCCCTGTCTTTTCTTTTCAGATGGGCAGCAGACTGATAGCCCACATTATTAGGGCGGCCCTTCCCACATCCCACTCCCGCCCAGACATCTCAGCCCTGCTCAGTGTCCGCCTCTGGCGGAGACCTTATCTCTGCCCACCACACCGCAGCTCCTGCTGCTGTCCTGGACAGACTGAAACCAAACAGCTGGAGTGAGCCTGCAGGATCCTGCTGGCTGGCTGACCCAGCTGCCTGCTCCCAGGAGAAGTAGGATGAGGGAACAGGTGGAAGTTGAGGCCACCTTCCTAGCTCCTCTGACAAATGGTAGAGCCTCCTCCCATTCCACAGGATGGGTGCTACTAGCTCTCCTTGTCCCAGACCCCTCTCCTTGACTGCGCTGGCCTCATTGCCAGAAAATTCCAGGGCAGGCAGAGGCAATCTGCCTGGAAAACAAACCCGGTGCCCAGCCACTGCAGGATGGGCCAAAGGATTTCGGTGGAATCCCAAAACTCGCAGCGCCTACTGAATCTCGTAAATCAGGAGGGGCTTGTTGCTCTAAGCGGCCTGACCTTTCTTGTGCTGGCAGCAACTTGCTTGCTTTTTGCTTCATCCCCGCTCTCTGTCTGGAGTTGGGGGGCAGGGTAGGGGATAAAGGGGGTGGGAGTGGTCAGGAACAGAGGGCAGGCAGCCGGAGGAGATTGATGGGCTGATTGAGCTGAGCATGAACCGTCCCTCTGCCTGGCTGTGCCCTTCGACCTGGCACAGACTAGAAGGCCTCACTGGTAATCCAGGCCAGGCCAGGCTGGGGAAGAGCAATGAGATATATTCGGTGCTTTTCAAAGCATCTTCATTTATTAATTCATTTTATCCCTCTGGCAGCCCTGGACAGACATAAGGTAACAGGCGGGCCTGAGGGCGGCAGAGGGCCCTGAGTCCGAGCTTGCATCCCTCCCAGCACATTGGCTCTCCAGGCCCCTGCAGTCTGCTGCCTCTTGCATTGGGGACCACCCCCATAGAGAACTATGCTCCAGAGAGGAGACTTCCAGAAGCTTCCACACGCTGGCCTCATACTGAGGTGCTTGAGAACATGGACTCTGGTTCAAAATCTGGCTCTGCCCTCTACCAACTGTGGTACCTTGGCCAAGTTCCTTAGCCTCTCTGGGCCTCAGAGCTAATACCTACCTCACAGGACTGTTAGGGTGACTAATAGAGTTTTTTTTTTTTTTTGAGAGGGAGGGTGGCTCTGTAACCAAGACCGGGGTGCAA
>NW_016814625.1:369604-387541 GCF_001698545.2 Rhinopithecus bieti
TTTTTTTTTTTTTTTTTAGACAGAGTCTCACTCTGGCAGGCAGCAGTGCAATGGCATAATCTCGGCTCACTGCAACCTCTGCCTCTTGGGTTCAAGAGATTCTCCCACCTCAGCCTCCTGAATTGCTGGGATTACAGGCACCTGCCACCACGCCCGGCTAAGTTTTGTATTTTTAGTAAAGATGGGGTTTCACCATGTTGGCCAGGCTGGTCTCAAACTCCTGATGTCAGGCAATTTGCCCACCTTGACCTCCCAAAGTGCTGGGATTACAGACATGAGCCACCATGCCCAGCCTAATTGAATTAATACTTAGGAAGTACTTAGAGCCGTACTTGATACATAGTAAGTCCCGTGTTAGTGTTTGCTAAATAAATTGGTCCCAGCTCTGAAATATGGGATCGCACAGCTGCCAGCTCATCGTGCAGGTCTGGATAGCCCTCATGGGCTCCCTAGACCTCTTCTTCTCCAAGTCCTTCATTTGCTCAGTAAATATTTATTGAACACTTACCATGTGCCACTTAACATGGGTTGGCTGTGTGAACAAAACAAAATGGTCCCAGTGTTCACAGGATTTATAATCAATGAACAAATCAATACATAATGTCAAATCGTGCTGTATACTACTAAAGAATCAAAACATAAGTCACTGCAAGAGAATAACAGGCCAAACCTACTTGGGTTTGGTCTATATAGGGAAATCACCTTTGAGCCCAGATCTGAAGGATGAGAAGGAGCAGATATAAGAGTTGGGTGGTGGGAAAGAGCATTGCAGGTAGAGGGACCAGCATGTGTGGGAGCCCCTGGGCAAGCAAAGGTATGACATGTAGCAGAAATGGGAGGAAGGCCAATGTGGCTAGAGCCAGGGACTGAGGGCTGTGAGAGAAGAGGTGAGGCGGGGTGTGGATTTAGGATGTGAGGTCACGTGCTAAGCAGAATGTAAAGGATGAAGGGGCTTTAAGCAGCAGTGTGGCATGGTGCCATTTGGCTAGGCGAGCCTGTCTGGCTGTCAGGTGGCAGAGCGGCTTTGTGGTGATGACAGATTGGAGAGAGAAGGGGTCTGCAGTGAGCAAGGCAAGGCTTGCCACTGCCTTACATTGGAGAAGTGGCCATGGGGATGGCAAGAAGTGGGTCAAGTCGAGATGTGTTTTGGAGGTAGAAGGCGAGGCTTAGGATTGTCATGTGTAGGAAAGCTTTCAGGATTTTAGGGGGTGTTAAGCTTGCTGGGACTCAAGGAGCTGGCGATGGGTGGGTGTGGGGGAACGGATTTGAGGGTAGAATCTAGGATGACTCCCCACGTTGTGGGCTGGATCACCTGGGAAGATGAAGATGGAGAATGTAAGGGAAAGAGAGGGTTTCCTTTCTTCAGCATCCCTAAACATTCTCTTTTGAATAGGCTCCATCACGTCTTCTGAAGTGCTGATCTTCTTTTATTCTATGAAATAGAAGACTCCTGAAAATGTGTTCTCGTCAGCACAGAGTGGAGAAAGACTGTTGCCCGTCTGTGCTAAATTCCATGCTTCCATTCCATCGGGTTCAGGGTCTGGGTCCAGATTAATTCTGTCTGTACCACTTGCCAGCCACAAGATCTTAGGTAAGTTAC
This sequence comes from Rhinopithecus bieti, assembly GCF_001698545.2. NCBI lineage: Eukaryota > Metazoa > Chordata > Mammalia > Primates > Cercopithecidae > Rhinopithecus > Rhinopithecus bieti. The sequence goes on from NW_016814625.1 coordinate 371,205, forward strand.
TTAAATCTCTCTGTGCCTCAGTTTCTTTTTCTGCAAAATGGGGATAATAAGATAGTACTTCTCCCCTAGGTTATTTTGAGAATAGCATGAGATTGTGCTGAGCATACTGTAAATATTCATATAGCTGAAGGGCCAATTTCATTTTTGCCACCTCCTTGAAACATACTATCCCTTAAGACCCCAAGAGCTTTCCTGCATCTTCCATTTCTGAGCCCTGCTTTCATCAATCTGTGCTCACGCAGTTGAATTTTTAAACCCAGGTTCAGGGCCTGACATTTATCCCTGTTAAATCTCATCCTGTTAGATGCAGCCGTTGGCGCCAGCCTGTCAAATTCCTTTTTATTTTGATGAGGAAGAGGTAGCGTGATGCATGCTAAGTTCATTTTTGTGGCCATAAAAACATTCATGGATGGTGTTTTTGCCATCTTGCCACCTGGTGAGTAGTCCCCTAGCCTGGGGACGTGAAGGCAGGGACCAAGTTGGGCTGAGATGAGGGAGGCGAGGAGGTCAGCTTGGCCCGAGGGCAATCCAGCACAACCATCCTGGTTCCCGTCTCCCAAGTCAGGCACTGGCTTGGAGTTCTGAGACGCTGGACCAGAGAGACCTGTTCAAAGTCACTTCATGGGTTGGCCAGTGACAAGCCTAAGGCACAGGCCATGGCCCAGCTGGCCCAGCTCTCTGTCCACAAGGCCCCACCACTTAATGATCTGACCTCTTTCCAAACCACCCTGTCACATTCCCTGACCTCGGATCAGAGAAGAATGTGGGCTAGACATGTCTCGCTCCACATGGCCCTCTGGCCTCTCCACTCCCAGAGCGTGCATGTACCCGCATGCCTCTGAGCGCAGCACCCCCCAACTCCCTCCCACTCCACGCACACACCTACTGTGTCTATGCCGGGCGAAACAACACAGCCCCTTCCACACTGGTTAAGGGGGGTTGTGCTCTGACCCACTCATGCTCCTCCTCTGACCTTTCCAAAGTCTCTGTCCCCACCTTGGAACTGGTCTCACAGCAGCGGCAGGTGGCTTTGTTGTTTATGCTTAACCACATGCGTTACTGAGCCTTATTCCTCTGGGAGTCTCTCTCCCTAACTTCCTAAGGGCAGGTAGGTCTCCCCCTTAGGCCAAGAGCTCCCTGAGGACAGGGGCTGTGTATCCTGTGACTTCTTCCCTTGCTCTCCGAGCACCTACTGGGTTCAGTTCATGGGGGGAGCTGGACTTCAAGGTGACCCTGGCACTTAGCAAAGGCCCAGAAGGACAGCCAAACCTAGAAGCCCTGAGAAGCAAAATAGCGCATTGATTCTGCATTCCTCCCAGACTTCGGGGGAGTGGAGGTGGAAAGACACCTCCAGCCAGGCACAACAACGCACCTTTGGTACCAGCCTCTGGGACTGATGGACTCATTGGTCCAGTGCCCGCCACCACTCGCCCTCTTCCATTAATGCACTCCTTGTTCACGATGTATGCTGCGAGGTATTTTTCCAGGCAGTAGTTTCTTGGGAGAATTGAATTTCCCTAATAAGTAGCCTTGCAAATAACTCAGAGGACAGGGAGAGAGAGGAAGCTCTCGCTCTAGATTCTAACACAGGGAAATCCACAAATTAACCCTCACTGGAGCAACCTGCCCAGACTAGAGAAGGGAAAAAAGGTTCCTTCTCTACAAGGTTCCTTCTTTCGCTAGTTACACGTGTCTCACATAATTCTTGGTTAATTTTCTCCGCCAACCTGTTGGTATGGCTTGGAGAAGACTGGGGGAGAGAGGGACTGAGATGAAAGAGAAGAAGAAAAGTGGCTCACGCCTGTAATCCCAGCAATTTGGGAGGCTGAGGCGGGCAGATCACGAGGTCAGGAGTTCGAGACCAGCCTGACCAACACGGTGAAACCCCATCTCTACTGGAAAAAAATAAAATAAAATAAAATAAATAAAAAATAGCAGGACAGAGTAGTGCATGCCTGTAATCACTGAGACAGGAGAATTGCTTGAACCCGGGAGGCGGAGATTGTAGTGAGTCGAGATTGTGCCACTGCACTCCAGCCTGGGCAACAGAGCAAGACTCCATCTCAAAAAAAGAAAGAGAGAAAAAAGAAAGGTATAAACACTTTATATTTGTATAATGCTTTGTATCTTTTCAAAGGACTTTGCCTCTATAAACCCAATACTCATTACATGCTATCAGTATAGACCCATTTATTCATCAGACTTTTAGCGAGAGCTTACTATGTGTTGGGCCTTATGCTAGGCACTTAGAGGGATGTTATAGGAAATTAGACCTGAAGGAGATAAAACCTTGGATAGGGAGACAGAATAAACAAATGATGAGGATTTAAGGTGGAAAAAGGGATAATGGGGATCAAAGGAGGAAAACACCAACCCTGCAGTAGAGTAGAAACAGCAAGCACTTTACAAAGAAAATGATAGCTGAGCTGGGTTGCTTCTAATAGAGGAGGAAAGGAGGAGCTACAAGGAAGAGAGTCCTTATTTTGCGTAGCCCAAGTCTCCCTGCAACTGACGCTTATCAGTAGAGAGCAACCAGCATGGTGAAAGGCATAGAAACCACAGTGTACTGGGAAAGGGTGAAGGAAATTTGGAGTTTGAGCTGGAGAACAGACTTGGAGACAAGGGACACCCTTGCCATTATTTGAAGGACTGATGGATTTATGTATTTATTTATTTATTTATAGACAAGGTCTTGCTCTGTCACCCAGGCTGGAGTGCAATGGTATGATCATGGCTCACTGCAGCCTTGAACTCCTGGGGTCAAACAATCCTCTTGCCTCAGCCTTTTGAGTAGCTGGGACTGCAGGTGTGCACCACCATGCCCAGCTAATTTTTAAAAATTTTTTTGTAAGGACAGGGTCTCATTATGTTGGCTGGTCTTGAACTTCTGAGCTCAAGCAATTCTCCCACCCTAGCCTCCCAAAAATGTTGGGATCACAGGCGTGAGCCACCACATTTGGCCAGGACTGATGGAAATAAAGACAAAGTAGATCCTCCCTGTGACTCCAGTGGGGAGATCCAAGGCCAGTGGGTGGGAGGAAAATATTTTAGCTCGAAAGAGAAAGACAGCATGTGATGCAGTGCAGACAAAGTAACCACGGGTGGTTTCCCCTTTCCCTAAGAGGGCATTTGGCAATGTCTGGAGACAATTTTGGTTGTCACAACTGGAACGTGGGGTGCTACTGATATCTAGAGGGCTATCTAGCCAGGGATGCTGCTGCTACACATTTCACGGTGCACAGGACAATAACCCTCCACAGCAAAGAATCATCCAGCCCCAAATATCAGAGCGTCAAGGTCAAGTAACTCTGAGGCAGTGGAAAAAGCCCAAGTTTGGGGTTCTAATCTCTCATACCAGCAGTGCCATTTACTAGCCTTGAGACTGTGGGCAAGTTAATCAGACCCTCTTGTTATCAGATTCTCATCTGTAAAATGAAAATAATAGAACCAAACAAAACCACTGAATCCCAAATTCAGTGGGTTCTTTCTGAATAGTGCCCAGCAAAGTCCCTTCTATAGAGAACGTGCTCTGTAGTGCCTGTTATTAAAACACAAGGAAGATTTTATTTCCTTTATATCATGAAACTGTCTAATAATTGATCAGGGTGCCAGAGAGGTTATGAGTTGTAACGAGTTTTCTGTACCTGGGAGTGCTCAACTTCCTGCAGGGACGTTATAGAGGGTTTTTTGGAGTAGGTGTGTCAGTCACTCAGTCCTTCTGTTCTGGCATTTTCTTGAGGGGATCAAGACATCTGCATTGCTTTTTTGTTTGTTTGCTTGTTTGTTTGTTTGTTTTGAGACGAAGTCTCACTCTATCGCCCAGCTGGAGTGCAGTGGAGTGATCTCAGCTCACTGCAACCTCTTCTGCCCAGGTTCAAGCAATTCTCCTGCCTCTGCCTCCCGAGTGGCTGGGATTACAGGCACCTGCCACTGTGCCTGGCTTTTTTTGTATTTTTAGTAGAAGCGGGGTTTCACCATTTTGACCAGGCTGGTCTTGAACTCCTGACCTCGTGATCCACCCACCTCAGCTCCTCAAAGTGCTGGGATTACAGGCGTGAGCCACCGCGTCCAGCCAACATCTGCATTGTTGTAGGGGATCTCTCAGAGTGGTGAGAAAAACTATAGGGAAAGGATGCAAACCTTCTGAAAGGTCAGAAGGTTCTGCAGAGCCCTGGGGGAGAATGGCTGAAGGCAGCTGTTCTATAACCCTGAGGCAGAGGTCAAGGAGCAGCTACAAGGAAGTGTGGGGGGAATTTATCTTAAACAAGCTTGTTATGTTGACCAGGAACTGACTTTTGATCATCCAAGTGCGTGAAGTTCCCTGAAAGGGGAACGATAAATGTTAATTACCTACAGGTTGTGTTGGCTCCACGTTTTGGGCATTGTGCCTGCACCGAATAAAAGCCAGCAGTTCCAGCTTCTCAGGGCTGCACTGTGGCCACTTGAGCTGCTCTTACACTGCATACCTGTGTCTGAGTGCTCATTTCATCCATCGGCCAGGGTCTGTGGGACAGAACTGGGTGTGAGGTGCCCCACGTGAGGAGTGGAGCAGCGGATCATGACGGAACCCTCGAAAATGAAACTGAAGTGATTGTGCAGTAAGTAATTGGTGCCTGCTGGGGATTTCCAAGTTCAAGGGGATTTTCTAGCTAGGGTTTCATCATGGTACAACAGTTATCCCCTCAACAGCAACAGTACATAAAGGTATTGAAACAATTGCCTAAAGCTAGCGGAGCCTCAATCTCCAAGACCCAGTTAAAAGAACTGATGCAAACTGTTGTTTTCCACAACCCATGGTTCCCAGAAGAAGGTACACTAGACCTAGAGCTCTGGGAACAAGTGGGAAGAAATCTTATATGATGTGTGCAACGGCACCAGGTCCCAGTAACATCTTTAATGTTATGGGTCCTAATACGATTGCTTTGGCCCTGCTCTTCACAGAAGAGCCCAAAAAGGTAAGCGAAGAGGAACCACTACCCACTTTAATGCCTCCACCTCCCTCAGCCCTGCTGTTACTGGGTAAAGATACCAAAGAGGAGATGGAGGTTTTCCCTGAGCCCCCTCCCCAAGTAAACTGGGAAGAAGACAAGCGATATACTACAGTTATAGGACCCTGCCTCAGGCAAGCAGCATTGGAAGAGGACCTCTTGGCCTGCCCAGTGATGCAAGATCAATGAGGCAATTGGGAGCATAAGCCCATTGCATTTAACACTTTTAAGGAAATAAGAAAAAGCATTAGAGAAAATGGGACCACTGGCCCATTCACAAGAGGATTAAATTGAGGCAATAGCAGATAACTACCATATGACTCCATGGGACTGGCTAAAACAACTTTAGGAGGCGAGTCAATACCCCCTCTGCAGGGCAGAATATGATGAATTGTGTGAACAACAGCCTAACCAGAATCAATTGGCTGAACAAAACATACTGGCTGCTGTGCTCCAGGGGAGGGGTCCCTATGTTAATATACAACAACAATTAAATTTTGTACCCCAAGCCTATGCACAAGTGTCCTTATGCGCCTGCAGGGCTTCGACCAAATTTCCAAAGACGGAGTTCAACAGGGATCTTTTGTAAATGTTCAACAAGGGCCTCAGAGGCCATTTATTAAATTTATCAATCAGTTAACCCAGGCAATTAAGAGCGCACATGGAACCTCGACCATTCCATGGGTATCTTGTATAACCCTCAAGGACAAGCTATATTGGAATGTGCCCATTCCACCCTTAAAAATATGCTTTAAAAAAAGGGGAATATGAGTAAGGACCCTACAACACTACTAGCACAAGTCTTATTCATCCTTAATTTCTTAAATTTAGATAATAAATTTCAGTCAGCCATAGAAAAGCACTTTGCTAAAACCTCCCAAGATATAAAGCCTTCAGTGTTATGGCAAGATGTAAATAGTAATCTATGGTGCAGTCCAAATGATTTGCTAACATGGGGAAGAGGATATGCTTGTGTTCATATCCCCTCAGATCCTCTTTGGATTCCAGTGCAATGCATCAAAGCATACCATGGCATGGCTAGGACCCAACCCAGTACCGGAAATGAAGAACGTGACCCTGCAGGACCTGCAGCCCTGGACAATGCACCTTCCTCAGACAACACAGGCCCTGGATGGGGAATGTGAAAAAGACAACTGGGGGATGCTGAATAAGACAACTCAGGAGGCTAAGCAAATCACAGATACCATTCACTACAGGTAATCTGTTCCTTGCTATGCTATCTGTTGAACATTGCAACTCTTGTAGAGATGCACAGCCAGAATACAAGCTGTAACTGCTGCACCTGTCAAACCTGTCGCTGCACACATCTGTATGCTTCAATCAACTAAACCTGATGCAAAAAAAACAGAAAAGGGGGAGATGCAGGGGGTCGCTCAGAGTGGTAGGAAAAACTACAGGGAAAGGATGCAAAACTCCTGAAAGGTCGGAAGGTTCTGCAGAGCCCCTGGGGAGAATGGCTGAAGGCAGCTGTTCTATAACCCTGAGACAGAGGGCAAGGAGTAGGTACAAGGGAGTGTGGGGAAATTTATCTTAAACAAGCTTGTTATGTTGACCAGGAACTGACCTTTGATCATCGCACGCATGAAGTTCCCTGAAAGGGGAACAATGAATGTTAATTACCTTCAGGTTGTGTTGGTTCCAGGCTTTTGGCATTGTGCCTGCACTGAATAAAAACAAGCAACTCCAGCTTCTCAGGGCTGCTCTCTGGCCACTTGAGCCAGGCAGTCCTCTAACTGCTCTTACATTGCATACCTGTGTCTGAGTACTCATTTCATCCATCGGCCAGAGTCTGCGGGACAGACCCAGCACATTGTAGCCCCAGCACCCCATGAATTGAAGGGATTGTACTTTTCCAGAAACCAAGAACTGATTGAATGAGGGCTGATCAAAGTGGTATTAGAATCTTACTCCCTGCCTCTTAAATAATGCTCTACCCTTCCTAGCCCCCCACTCCTTGGTTCTAGCCTTTAATAACGTGAGAAACTGAAGAAGGTCCCCAAAAAGTCATGCAAAGGACACAGAGGTCAGAAAAGGAGCGAAGAAGAAAAGGAAGGTTAAGGGTAGGAAGTGAAGCCCTGTGACAGGGGATGTGGAGCAGCAGGACATTGGCCCGTTGTCCCCACCGCCTCAGAGGCCAGCAGGAGGAAATGAGCCTCACTGAGGAAAGTCCACACAGAAAGTGGTTCCCAAGGGAAGGTGAGGGATTCCATCTGGGGGAGCAGAAATTAGAATCAGCAACCATACATGAGTCCAGATTCTGGGCTCAGACCTTCGTGGACTGCTGTTGAGGCACAAATGACAAATCTAAGCTGCTATGGAATGGCATGAGTGAGGCAATTGGAAGTGTTCTGAAATCTAGGAAAGGGAAGTGGATAAGCCCCATGGCAGGGCACTCAGAATCTCCAAGAGGCTCTTCTCAGAGAACAAACACCCCGCATGAAAACCTATTTGAGAATTACCCCACTAAAATGATGCTGGAGTGTAACTGCCTGAGAATGTTAACAAATGATTTAAACTGAAAAGTTTTATTTTAGGTGAAGGAACAGATCCAGAGAGGTAAAATGAATTATCTAAGATCATAGTTAGTGGCAGAACTGGAACTAAAACCTAGGGATATATATATTTGTTAAAAGCTTTTTAAAACAGCATGGCTGAGAATCGATCGCATCAGACTCTCCTGTGTGCCTTGGTAAATGCAGATTCCTAGACTCCTCACTAGAGCTAAGGAAATAGAGTCCTTTGGGATGAGCCTTGGAAATGTATTCTTTTTTTTGTTTTTCCCTTACCAAGCTCCCAAGAGCTAGAAAAGGAAATGTACCCTTAAGCTCACCAGGTGAGGTGACTCATATGCACATTAAGCTTGACAGCCAGCTGTTTAGATAGGTTTGCTGATGGTAGACAGATGGAGTCCAAGACCTCTGAAGTGCCTCCCAGTCAAGGAAGCTGGGAATCTATGATGTAGGTACAGCATAGGGTGGCTGTAGCCCCCTCCCCTCTCTGTGTATAGAGGTCATCTCATGAACCTCCAGGAAGAGTCAAAGAACTGTCACACATCCTAGAGCTGGAATGGGCACCCTCCACACTAACCCCTTTGCATAGCCTGTCTGCTCTGCATGATCCCACAGCTGGTCACTACAGCCTGGAAGAGCTGAGACAGAGAAGACAGACATGGGGAGGGAGAGTAACAATAATAAACAGACCTCAGACAAGAGGCTGCTGCATGGATCTCATTCAACTGTTTACTCAGGACAATAGGTTATCTTGTGGGGCGGGGGGGGTGGGGTCTGCTTTGGCTTGAGTGTGCCCGTCAGTCCAGCCCAGCAGGCCTCTTCCCTGTGGCTGTCATTGCCAGGCTGTCAGGAGAGGTGTCATCATCTGCTTTTCTCTGAATTCCAATCACTGTCTACTGTTGCAGCTGAACCTGAACCTGACTTTTTCAGATGTTGCTCACTGTCTGCTGTTGCTGGTCCCCTATCACCTGATCCACTGCACCACAGAGTATGAGTTTGGGCAGGAGGGTAAGTCCACAAACCCAGGCCATGCAAACTGCCCTGTCCACCCTTCCCACTAAGCTCCAACTGAACCAGATGATATTGTCTGCTCCAACTGGGCTGTTTCCAGTTCCCCAAACACACCCAGCACACTCCCATCCCACACTGAGCCTTTGCTCTTGCTGTTTCCTCTGCCTGGAAGTCCTTCCCCACGTCGTTCAGCATATTCCACTCATTCTTTAGGGCCCTGGCAGACATTGCTGGTTGCATAACCTTCATCTCTTCTCCCCTTCTTCATTTACAGTCCATTGATTTGTTTAAGGAAGGGAGATCAATATGCCATCCTAAAAATACTGCTTCTAAGTGATAATATAACACAGTTCTAGCCAATGGGATTTATACATTTATTTATTTTGGAGACAGGGTCTCGCTCTGTCACCCAGGCTGGAGTGCGGTGGCATGATCTCGGCTCACCGCAGCCTCAAACTTCTGGGCTTAAACAATCCTCCCACCTCAACCTTCTGAGTGGACTGGGACTACAGGCACACGGCACCATGCCCAGCTATTTTTTAATATCTATTTTTATCTTTTAATTTCCTTAAAAAAGGAAGAGACAGAGCTGGCATGTGTTTGGCATGTGTGTTTTGTTTTTCCCCTTCTTGCTCCCTGGAAAGTCTAAGCCTGGGGGTGGAGTAGCCAATTTATAACCAAGAGGATAAAGACCACATGTTAAGGATGTTGGCCTGGAAGACAGAAGGAGCCTAGGTCCTTCATGACATCTTGAGGCTTGCACCGTCCTATCTCCACTCTTCTTATAACAAGAGAAGAACAAACCTCTATTTGTTTAAACCTCGTAGTCAGGTTTCTGTTACATGCAGCCAAATGCAGTCCTAACCAATACAATGGCTTATCTAAATATATACATTTATTTATTTATGTATTTATTTACTTATTTAAAGAGAGATGGGGTCTTGTTTTGTGGCCCAGGCTGGTCTTGAACTTCTGGGCTCAAGCAATCTTCCCACTTTGGCCTCCCAAAGTGCTGGGATTACAGGCATGATCCACCTTACCTGACCTCTCCCTCCATTTCTAATCATCCTGGCTGGATAGGCTCCTCCCTCCCTCTGTGCTCCATTGGCCCCTAGTTCCTCTCCCAGGGCAGTTCTCTTTCTCTTTTTTATTTTCTTGAGATGGAGTTTTGCTCTTGTTGCCCAGGCTGGAGTGCAATGGTGCATTCTCAGCTCACTGCAACCTCTGCCTCCCGGATTCAAGCGATTCTCCTGCCTCAGCCTCCTGAGTAGCTGGGATTACAGGCATGTGCCACCACGCCTGGCTAATTTTGTATTTTTAGTAGAAACGGGGTTTCTCCATGTTGGTCAGGCTGGTCTCGAACTCCTGACCTCAGGTGATCCACCTGCCTTGGCCTCCCAAAGTGCTGGGATTACAGGCATGAGCCACCGCGTGCAACCAATTCTCTTTACTTACATGCTCATTGTATATTTGTCTCAGTAACTTTGATGTGAGCACCTAGAAGGAATGAGCCTTCCTCTTCCTGGTAACTCCTCACAGGAGCACCTGATCTTAGGAGATGCCTGGTAAAGATGTTTGAAAAGAACTGATCAACATTGACCTCTTTCCCCGAAGATCTACCAGGGTCATAGCACTCTGAGGATTATTTTGTGATATTTCCCCCATGGCCTCTCCATCAACTGCCCATACTCCCTAAGTTTGTCCCCTGTCCTCTGTCCAGATCTAGATTCCAGGGCAGTGAGGCACAAGGGAAAACTATCCTATCACGTCTTCTATTAATAGAAAGAGAATTAGGAGAGCAGATGTAGCTTGGCCTCCTAAAGGTCCCCTCCTTTTGCCCTCCCTAAGACTGTCTGAGGGGAAGAGCAAGTTCTGAGGCTTCCTTCGAACCCCTCCCTCCACCATAGACTCTTAGAGCAGACAATGTCATCTGGCTCAGTCTCCAGCCTTTAGGCAGGAAAATTCTGCAGCTTTCAGAACAGACAGAGAAGACTCAGTATCTCTTCAACCATCAAGATGGGACAGACTGTAAGAGGGCCCTGGAGGTAAGATGTTGAGGCTGTTTCCAGGCTTGGTGGCATGCTGCCTGGCATCATGAAGGAGTCAAGCCAGATGCTAGTCTGGGATCTATGGTATGTCTCCTTGAAGGTGTGTCCCCTAAGTAGGACCAGGGCTGGAGGAAGTTCTACATGTTTATCTTCCCAGTAATCTACAAGCTCCTTCAAGGAAAGGAATGCCTTATTCATATTTGTTCTCCCTCCTAACAGGGCACCTGGCACAAAAAAGATGCCAATAAATATTTGTGGGCAGAAGAGAGGAAAGGAGGCCTTAAGTAAACTCAAGCAAATGAGTTGCTAACCAGGACGCAAGCCCTGTCCTTCCCCAGCTCAGCCCAGTGTTCCACTGTGGGACTTGTCTTAGAATGTTGCTCTGGCCTCTCCCTTAACCCTTCAGGCCCTGACTCGGACAATACCTCCTCTTTTAATTCTCCCTGCCCTTTTGCATGCCAAAGCAGAATTCATCATTCTGTTCTCCAGTGGAATATTGGATACTCCATTACAGCCTTTAATCAACTGGATTGAGAGTCTCTGCCTCTTCCTCTTCACCAGTAGTCAGGGACACTAGAGGGAAAGGCTCAGAGCCTGTTCCTCAGACTGGATGCAAGGGCCTCCAGGTTACTTGCAGATACAAAGGTCGCACAGCAAGGTAACTGGGATGAGGGTTGAGGTTAGACAGTTCTTTCCTGAGGTGAGGAGGGACGTGGGGTGAGTGGAGGAAGGTTGCCTTTGAGGAGGGCTGGCAGGAGAAATGAGGCTTCTTTAGACCAGTGGGAATGTGCCATCTGGACAGGCTTGTTTTTCCTAAAAATCATGAGGCAGCTCTGGGCACCAGAAGTCAGAACTGAGCCTGGGAGCAGGATGAAAAAGGTACCTATGCTGTCTCACCAGGGGCTCAGGGCTCCAGCATCACGGAAGGTAGGGTTGGACCTCCGGGGTCTCCTAGGCCAGTGGCTGCTGTAGGGCATCCCTGGGTCACTCCGAGTCCTTAAAGGTAATCATGGGGACCTGAGAGACACTTTCAGTTTCTCCAAAGAACTTGTGGAATTTTCATCATATGGAAAGATTGAATAGGCTAAAGTAAAAGGTTGCTTTTCTTTGCTTTTGGCTAGAATTATATCAGCACAGTGTCCTCATGGGAAAATAAATTATTCGATAAATGCAGTTTGGTGGGTACAGTTTTACGAAATATGGGATCCTTTTTGATGTTAAAAAAGTTGACAACCACTGGTTCCCTAAATCTTTCTTTCCATAGATGAGAAGGATGAGGCCCAGATAGGTCACAAAGCTGGTCAGTGGCAGAACTAGGGTTAGGACCAAGTCAACTGACCCAAGTCAACTGACCCTAGTCAACTGTCCTCTCTGCACACCACGTGCCTCTCTGCTTTCTCTTTTCTTCATTATTCTTCCTGAAGGGGGAGTCCTCTGACTCTGCCACCCCAATACCTATTGCTCTCCAGTGGAACTTCTACAGGAGTCTGATACCCATGTGTTCTCTGGGGTATCCCACCGAGCCCCAGCATCTACTGCCATCAATATTATGTCCATAGCTGCCAGGGGAGTGGTGTCACTGTGAAAGAAAGGAGACATCCAGTACATCCCCAGGGGATATATCAGTCAGATTCATATTTAGTTATGGGTAAAGGAAACCTTGACAAATAGTGGCTTAACCAAGAAAGTTCCTTTCCTCCTTTCCCATTTCCCTTCCCCTTTCTTTCCTTCCTTTCTACCTTCCTTCTCCCCTCCCCTTCCCTCCCCTTCCTTGTTTCTTTGTTTCTTTCCCTTCCATGCAACAAGAAGTCTGGGGGGTGGGCAGTCCCAGGCAGGTGCAGCTGCTCAAGGAGGTCATTAAGGTACCAGGCTCTTTCTCTTTTTCTGTTCTATCATCCTCAGTGTTTAGCCTTTCTCCTCAAGGTTGCAAAGTAACTGCTGCACTTCTGGACATCCAAGCAAATTTCCAGTGAAGAAGAGGGTGAAAAAGGTCGGGGAGAGGGAAAAGCCCACTGCTAGAAGGCTTGGCTCTGATTATTCAGGAAAGGAAGGCCTGGGATAGCTCCCCCTCTCTTTGGCTACAAGTCATCTCATGAACATCACTAGCTGCAAGGGACACTAGACATTTAAGCATTTTCTTTCCAGCCCTTATACTAGAGGAAGGTAATATAGAAGAGGATTGAAATGGGGTAGAGAGAGCCAATATAAACATGGACATCTCCCCTGCATCCTTACCCATCCTCCTCTCCAGCCTTGCTATTACAAGGAGAGGTGACTGTGGGCAGCCAATCTTTCCACTGGTGCTATGGATCCCATGCCATGTCACCTCCTCACCTCTGTTTCCTGTATCTTCAAACTTTTCTGCTCTCCTGGATCTTGTCATTCACTTTTAATACATTTTAAATCATTCCCATATTAAACAAAGTCAAACAACTCTTGGAGCAGTGACTTAGGGGACTTGTAGAAAAATGTTGGGATCTAAAATTGTGTTTGTCAGCATTTGCTGACCTTCAGTGAGTTGCTGCAAGACAGAGACAATCATCAGTCATGCTAGGCCACAGGAGAGCAGGAAGGACACCGTTTATAGCTTCATCAAAAGGCCCTTTATGACTGTGGCCAAAGATTCGTGTCCCTTGCAGACTATAAATCTGAATATGGCTCTTCTCTTGAGTGACAAAAGACCACTCTGTTAGGCTTTGGTTTTTCATCTTTAAAATGGGGACAATAATATATTTGCTTCAAAGGATAATCCTGAGGATACAGTGAAATAATATACACAAGAATGGCTTATCTTATAAAAGATAAACTAAAGCAGAGCTGGGGGTAAGAGAGAAACCCAGCCTCCATGTGCAAGTGCCACATGTTCTTGTGCCAAAATTCAGCCCCATCCCATGTGTGTTCTGCTGTATGAGCCAAAAATGTCCTTTTTCTCTCCTTAACCTTGTTCAGGTTACATTTCTTTCTGTGGAACCCAAAGCATCCTCTCTAATAAATTCATCCATTCCCTTAACCTCCAGTGACACTCACGTCCATCCCTATAGCCCAAACCTTTCTCCTACACTCTGCAGCCATCTACCCACCTCCATATTTGATATTAATACTTGGATATATACAGACCCCTCAAACTCAAAATGTGTAAAATTGGACTCTTCATCTTCCCCATACCCGTGTTTCTTCCTCGTGTTCTCTGTCTTAGTAAATGACATCATAATTTATTAGCTGCCCAAGCTGAAAACTGGAAATCATACTTGGCTTCTTCCTCTTCTTCATTCTCCACATCCCATCATCAAGCTCTGCAACTTACATCTCTTAAACATCTCTATCTTCAATGTCATCCTCTTAGTCTAGGCCATCATCTTTAGCCTCTGTGACCATCATTATTTCCTACCCAACATAATTTCCTTATTTACTTGTCTATAAGAACCCCTGCGTGGCTCCAGGCAGCCATGTGCCTAGTTCTAGGTACTCAGTCATAATGAAGAACGTTGCTCCTCTTTGCCAGATACTCAATTTTCCAGCCTTGCTTGCAATTAGAAGGGCTGTGTGACCCAGTTTTGACCAGTGAAATGTAAAAAGACATGCTGGGCTCCTGGGAAAGTTTTGCTTTACTAAGAAAAAGAATAGAAGGGGTCTACTACTGTCCCCTCCCCCTTCTGCCTGCCTTGAATACACTTATTGTGTCTGGAGCTGAGGCAGCCATCTTGCTACAATGAGGGACTAAACAAGAACATATATAGCCAATATGTGGAGGATGGTGGTGCAGAAGGATGGAAAAAGCCTGGGTTTCTAACAACGCTATCCCTGAGGAGAGCTTATTTCCTGATTTCCTGTGGGTAAACAATCAATGTCATTACAGGTTTTAAGCTATGTTAGGTATTTTCTTACATGAAGCTGAAAGCATTTCTAACCAATGTAATCTCCCTGGCTTTGTTCTCTTCCTCTCCTTTAATGTATTCCTCATATAGTATTCAGAATAATCTTTTACAAATATAATTCTGATGTTGACATTTCCTTGCTAAATGCATTTGATGGCATTCTATCCTTTAGTTTAGTGAAACTTGTATGGCCAGCTTCACCAGCTTGGAATAAAAATGAAGCCTGCCTCTTTTTTAATATTCACAGTAACCACTGGAGCTTCAGTCTGTTCAGATTAGCAGGTGTCCAATATCCCTTTCAGGCCTAATTCGAAGGAGTCAATCTGGCATTCAAATGCCAAGCAAAGGGATAACTTGAGTATATGCCAGGCTGTCATTGGGTCCATCCTTTTGGCCATCATTGACTGTCCCATGGCATCCCATTTGTAGGCTGGTCACATTTGACTGGCCCATTCCCGTCTGACACTTCCGTGACATCCTTGGTTGGTCCATATCCCCTGCACCGGCCATGGTGGTGGTGGGTCCTTAAGAGAGAATTGCATGCCAGTAGTCAGACACTTGGCTATAGGATAGCCACGATTATAGCTCTGTTGGCCTGTGTTCATCCTCTTCCTAAGCCATATCTCTCATGCCAGAGTGACTGGATGCAGAGTGGCTTCCAGACTCAGCCACATGCTGATCACAATCAGCCTTCAGCCCAGAGCTCTTTTAGCTCATAGGATTGAAACCAGGTAACCAGTCCCGGATCTGCTTTTATAAAGTTCACTCAAACTCTGAACTCCACTGTATTAGGATCAAGTGTGCATGTTGGGGGGACTCCCTTAATATGGCTGGACCCTGCCTGCCTCCCCAGCCTCATTTCATGCCACTGTCCTCCATATCTCTTAGCATCAATGATGCTGGGCTTCTTCATTTTCCTCACAAGCATTAACATTTTTCTTGTTTTTAGGTTCAAACATGCTTTTTAAAATTTTTTTATTTTTTTATTATACTTTAAGTTCTAGGGTACATGTGCACAATGTGCAGGTTTCTTACATATGTATACATGTGTCATGTTGGTGTGCTGCACCCGTTTCCTCGTCATTTATATTAGGTATATCTCCTAATGCTATCCCTTCCCCCTCCCCCTACTCCACAACAGGCACCCATGTGTGATGTTCCCTTTCCTGTGCCCAAGTGTTCTCATTGTTCAGTTTCCACCTATGAGTGAGAACATGCGGTGTTTGGTTTTCTGTCTTTGCGATAGTTTGCTCAGAATGATGGCTTCCAGCTTCATCCATGTCCCTACAAAGGACATGAACTCATCCTTTTTTATGGCTGCATAGTATTCCATGGTGTATATGTACCACATTTTCTTAATCCACTCTATTATTGATGGACATTTGGGTTGGTTCCAAGTCTTTGCTATTGTGAATAGTGCCGCAATAAACATATGTGTGTATGTGTCTTTATAGTAGCATGATTTATAATCCTTTGGGTATATACCCAGTAATGGGATGGCTGGGTCAAATGGTATTTCTAGTTCTAGATCCTTGAGGAATCACCACACTGTCTTCCACAGTGGTTGAACTAGTTTACACTCCCACCAACAGTGTAAAAGTGTTCCTATTTCTCCACATCCTCTCCAGCATCTGTTGATTCCTGACTTTTTAATTATCACCATTCTGACTGGTGTGGATGGTATTTCATTGTGGTTTTGATTTGCATTTCTCTGATGGCCAGAGATGATGAGCATCTTTTTCATGTGTCTGTTGGCTGCATAAATGTCTTCTTTTGAGAAGTGTCTGTTCATATCCTTTGCCCCCTTTTTGATGGGGTTGTTTGATTTTTTCTTGTAAATTTGTTTCAGTTATTTGTAGATTCTGGATATTAGCCCTTTGTCAG
>NW_016814625.1:387675-406823 GCF_001698545.2 Rhinopithecus bieti
TGTCTCTGCCAGGCTTTGGTATCAGGATGATACTGGCCTCATAAAATGAGTTAGGGAGGATTCCCTCTTTTTCTATTGATTGGAATAGTTTCAGAAGCAATGGTACCAGGTCCTCTTTGTGCCTCTGGTAGAATTTGGCTGTGAATTCATCTGGTCCTGGACTCTTTTTGGTCAGTAGGCTATTAATTATTGCCTCAATTTCAGAGCCTGTTATTTGTCTATTCACAGATTCAACATCTTCCTGGTTTAGTCTTGGGAGGGTGTATGTGTCCAGGAATTTATCCATTTCTTCTAGATTTTCTAGCTTATTTGCATAGAGATGTTTATGGTATTCTCTGATGGTAGTTTGTATTTCTATGGGATCAGTGGTGATATCCCCTTTATCATTTTTTATTGCATCTATTTGATTCTTCTGTCTTTTCTTCTTTATTAGTCTTATGAGCAGTCTATCAATTTTGTTGATCTTTTCAAAAACACCAGCTCCTGTATTCATTGAATTTTTGAAGGTTTTTTTATATCTCTGTCTCCTTCAGTTCTGCTCTGATCTTAGTTATTTCTTGCCTTCTGCTAGCTTTTGAGTGTTTGCTCTTGCTTCTCTAGTTCTTTTAATTGTGATGTTAGAATGTCAATTTTAGATCTTTCCTGCTTTCTCTTGTGGGCATTTAGTGCTATAAATTTCTGCTGAGACCAGCTTGGCCGGGGATATCCTAACCCAGCGGTGCTAGAGGAATTAAAGACACAGAAATATAGAGGTGTAAAGTGGGAAGTCAGGGGTCTCATAGCCTTCAGAGTCAAGAGCCCCAAACAGAGATTTACCCACATATTTATTAACAGCAAGCCAGTCATTAGCATTGTTTCTATAGATATTCAATTAACTATAAGTATCCCTTATGGGAAACAAAGGGATGGGCCAAAATAAAGGGATTGGTCTGGCTAGTTATCTGCAGCAGGAACATGTCCTTAAGGCACAAACAATAGCTCATGCTATTGTTTGTGGTTTAAGAATACCTTTAAGTGGTTTTCTGCCCTGGGTGGGCCAGGTGTTCCTTGCCCTCATTCTGGTAAACCCACAACCTTCCAGCATGTGCGTCATGGCCATGGTAAACATGTCATAGTGCTGCAGAGATTTTGTTTATGGTCAGTTTTGGGGCCAGTTTATGGCCAGATTTTGGGAGGGCCTGTTCCCAACATGTCCCCCTTATTTGATTTGCAAATCTGATTTGCAAAAGCAGCTTTGTCACGGTGAGCTACTTCTCACAGGAGTCAGGATCCACATCTGCAGACTATACAAAGACAAACAACACAGATTAAAAGCACAATCATCATTGAAATTACAGAGCTTCCAAGTGGTTTTATCCATTTTAATGGGTTACTAGCTGTTAATCTGTCTGCAGCTCCTTTAAGCACTCCGGTTGCTGGCATTAAGGTCAGGTGTGCCTGGGATGCTTTAAGTATTTGTTCTTTTAATTTCGCAATATCCAAAGACAAGTTTATAGAGTGTCCTTCTAGATGCTTTTTTATTCTTCCCCAAATTTTGATCTTATTAAGAGCTATTAATAGTTTCCACAAATCCTTATGTTTAGCTCCTACAAAGGGCCACATCATTTGAGGTGAGGTGCCACTGTACTGCCATGGTTCCAGATAATAGGAACTTTTGCCGTACTTATTATTTCTACCATCTGACTGTTTTGTTCAGACCAACTGAACATACTGTGGCCATGGCATGCAGACTGAGAGGTGCAATTCAAGCTAAACATCCCCTTAGGGGACCAATTAATAATGATTCCATAGGAATTGCTGTGCAACACCTCTGTCTGTTCTGCAATGCAGTCTTCCTAAACAAGTATGTTCATTCATTTTTTCTAACTGGGTCCAATCCTGTTTACAAATAGGTTTTTGAGGGCAGTATGCCTCAATTATAGGAGCAGATTTATTATGGTAAATACTGAGATCAGAAAGGATGTGTAACTGTGTCATAGGGTGATTACATGCAGGCATTCTTGCCAGCCAAGATTGAGAAATATGCCCAGTAAATGTAATTGTTCTCTGTGTCAGCTCTTGTTGAAGGAATACTCATAGCAATGGTGATCACCACTATCATAGATACCATTAAATTATTTATTGTGACTGGTTGTCCTGCTTTCCTCAGGTTTTCTTCTGCCATCTGTGACAGCTTCTTGATCTGTCCCCAGGTGGGTGGCTGTGTTCAACGGGTGTTGCTCATGACAGTTGGGGTTCTCCTCAACGTCAGCCTCGACATGGCTGCAACCAGTGGGTCCTTGGGATCCTCCCGGAATCTCTTCCTTGGCATTTGGCTCATGATAAGGTTTTGGGTGTCTTGATGGTATACAAATTGGCTGTTGATTTTGACCTGGAGAAACACAAGCATAACCTCTACCCCAAGTTATTATTTTACCTGTTTCCCAACTTTTTGTTATTGGATCTCTCCACCAAACCAAGTTGTTCTACCTCTGTCTTTGCAGCTGGTTTCTGTAGATGCTGTTCAGCTGCTGATAACATCTGGCCTTTGGGCAGGCTCAAAAAATTTAAAGTTAATAATGCTAGATTCAATTGTGTATGGGATCTCCCATAATCTCTATTCCTCCCCCCTTTTTTTTTGTTTTTATTTTCAGTTGTTCGTCTGTATGAAATCATAACTGAGCATTTTCAATTAACTGTGTGGAATGAACCACGTATGGAGAATCAGAAATCACATTAATAGGCATATCAAAAACAGTCAATACCTCAATTACAGCTACAAGCTGCGCTTTTTGAGTTGAAGTATAGGGTGTCTGGAAAACTTAAGCTTTTGATCCAGAATAAGCAGTTTTACCATTACTAGACCCGTCTGTGAAACAATGGAAATGCTTAGCAGGCTGCAGGTTGTTTACAGCAGGAATTGTAAATGCTAACCATTCACAGTCTTGCTCAGCTAAGGGTATAGTAAAGAAATAGTCTTTTAAATGTATGCTATTAAAGGGTAATTTTTTGGAATTATGGCAGGAGAAGGCATTCCTGGCTGTAATGCTCTCATAGGTTGTATAACTGCATTGATGGTTCTTAAGTCAGTTAACATTCTCCATTTAGTTGATTTTTTCTTAATTATGAAAACTGGAGAATTCCAAGGGGAAAATGTTGGAGCTATGTGCCCATTTTTTAATTGTTCAGTAACTAATTCCTCTAAAGCCTCCAGTTTCTCTTTACTTAGCAGCCGTTGTTCTATCGAAATTGGCTTATCTGTTAACCATTTTAAAGGTATAGGTTCTGGAGGCTTAACAATGGCTGCCATAAAAAATGATATCCTAAACCTTGGCGGGAACTTTGTCTTCCCACTTGAAGTGGTTCTTTCAAACCTTGCAATTTTTTTTTCTAGTCCCATACCAGGGACATACCCCATTTCATGCATTGTATGTTGATTTTGTGGGTGATACGATTGTTCTGGAATTAGAACTTGTGCTCCCCATTGTTGTAATAAATCTCTCCCCCATAAATTTATAGGTACAGAAGTTATAATTGGTTGAATAGTCCCAGGTTGTCTATCGGGCCCTTCACAATGCAAAATATAGCTACTTTGATATACTTCAGGGGCTTTACTAACTCCAACTATGTTAAATTGAGTGGGTTGAATTGGCCATGTGGACAGCCAGTGCTGTAGAGAAATGATCGAAATGTCTGCTCCTGTATCTACCAAACCTTTAAACTTCTTTCCCTGAATAGTTATTTCACAGGTAGGATGTTTCTCAGTAATTTGATTTATCCAATAAGCTGCTTTGCCTTGTTTATTTGTGCTTCCAAATTCTCCTGTTTGTTTAATTTCACTTTTTCCCATTCCCACATACGGCACAATCAGGAGCTGTGCTATGCGCTTTCCCGGCTCTGCTTTCCAGGGAACAGAAGTAGATATAACAATTTGAATTTCCCCATTGTAATGTGAATCAATGACTCCTGTATGTATTTGTACCCCTTTTAAATTTAAACTAGACCTTCCTAAAAGTAATCCTATTATCCCTGCTGGCAAGGGTCCACAGACTCTTGTTGGGACCTTTTGTGGGGGTTCTCCAGGCAGAAGGCTCACAGCTTTTGTGCAGCATAAATCTACTGTGGCACTACCAGCTGTGGCAGGGGACAGACATTGTACAGGGGTGAGGGAATGGCCTTAGCTGGAAATGACCTGGTTTGGAACAGGGCCCGGGATGGGCCCCTCATGGCATTTCCTGAAACTGGGTTCCCATCTTTATCAAACTTTGAGTGACACTGATTAGCCCAATGTTTTCCTTTTTTACATTTTGGACATATTTCAGACTCAGAAGTTTTCTTTTTTCTCTTATCTGGCGGCCTGACTTGCTGATTATTTCTACATTCTTTTTTAGTATGAGTAGCTTAAATTATTTTAGTAATTTAAAAGGAAAAGGCTCAAATGTAGCTATGATATTTTCCTGTTGATCTGGGGGGTGTATTCTAACAGGGAACTACCAAGCCTCTAAATCACCCTCTTGTCTCGCTTGCTGAATTCCTGCCTGAATAGAACTAAGAGCGGTCACTCCAGGCACTGCTCGATCAGTCACTGGGGCAATTACTTTTTGCCCAGTGTCCTCTGGAAAAGAAAGATCTGGAGGGTCAGGCCACTCTTTTTCTTCAAAATAATAATGAGGGGGTACAGAAGGGTAGGGATGAACCTCTCCTTCCTTTGCTGCTTTAGCTTTAGCTGGCAAATAAACTTGCTCTGTAACTGCTTCTGTTACTTCATTATACTCTCCTTCCTCCTCATCATCAGTGTCAAAAAGTTCCAAGGTGGAACGAACCAGACCCTACACTTGTTCCATTGTTACCCTGATGCTTCCAACATCCCCTTCTTACCACAGAGATTGCTTTAAGAGTACTCGGGTGTCCTCCAGCTAGTTCCACATTCTCCAATCATCGCTCTGGCTATTCTTCGACGTGGATTCGAGCCCCCACATATGTGTCTGCTTGCCGAAGCCAGCTTGGCCGGGGAGACCCTAACCCAGCAGCTCTAGAGGAATTAAAGACACACACACACAGAAATATAGAGGTGTAAAGTGGGAAATCAGGGGTCTCATGCTGAGAACCTCATGCTGAGAACCCCAAGCAGAGATGTGCCCACGTATTTATTAACAGCAAGCCAGTCATTAGCATTGTTTCTATAGATATTCAATTAACTATAAGTATCCCTTATCAGAAACAAAGGGATGGGCCGAAATAAAGGGATGGGTCTGGCTAGGTATCTGCAGCAGGAACATGTCCTTAAGGCACAGATCGCTCATGCTGTTGTCTGTGGTTTAAGAACACCTTTAAGGGGTTTTCTGCCCTGGGTGGGCCAGGTGTTCCTTGCCCTCATTCCGGTAAACCCACAACTTTCCAGTGTGGGCATCATGGCCATCGTGAACATGTCACAGTGCTGCAGAGATTTTATGACCAGTTTTGGGGCCAGTTTATGGCCAGGTTTTGGGGGACCTGTTCCCAACAATTTCCCTCAATGCACTGCTTTAATTGTGTCCCAGAGATTCTGGTATGTTGTGTCTTTGTTCTCATTGGTTTCAAAGAATATCTCTATTTCTGCCTTCGTTTCGTTATGTACCCAGTAGTCATTCAGGAGCAGGCTGTTCAGTTTCCATGTAGTTGAGTGGTTTTGAGTGAGTTTCTTAATCCCATGTTCTAGTTTGATTGCACTGTGGTCTGAGAGACAGTTTGTTATAATTTCTGTTCTTTTTACATTTGCTGAGGAGTGCTTTACTTCCAACTATGTGGTCAATTTTGGAATAAGTGCGATGTGGTGCTGAGAAGAATGTATATTCTGTTGATTTGGAGTGGAGAGTTCTGTAGATGTCTATTAGGTCTGCTTGGTGCAGAGTTGAATTCAATTCCTAGATATCCTTGTTAACTTTCTGTCTCGTTGATCTGTCTAATGTTGACAGTGGGGTGTTAAAGTCTCCCATTATTATTGTATGGGAGTCTAAGTCTCTTTGTAAGTCTCTAAGGACTTGCTTTATGAATCTGGGTGCTCCTGTATTGGGTGCATATATATTTAGGATAGTTAGCTCTTCCTGTTGAATTGATCCCTTTACCATTATGTAATGGCCTTCTTTGTCTCTTTTGATCTTTGATGGTTTAAAGTCTGTTTTATCAGAGACTAGGATTGCAACCCCTGCTTTTTTTTGTTCTCCATTTGCTTGGTAGATCTTCCTCCATCCCTTTATTTTGAGCCTATGTATGTCTCTGCATGTGAGATGGGTCTCCTGAATACAGCAGACTGATGGGTCTTGACTCTTTATCCAGTTTGCCAGTCTGTGTCTTTTAATTGGAGCATTTAGTCCATTTACATTTAAGGTTAATATTGTTATGTGTGAACCTGATCCTGTCATTATGATATTAGCTGGTTATTTTGCTCATTAGTTGATGCAGTTTCTTCCTAGCATTGATGGATTTTACAGTTTGGCATGTTTTTGCAATGGCTGGTACCGGTTGTTCCTTTCCATGTTTAGTGGGACCCTCCGAGCCAGGTGTGGGATATAATCTTCTGGTGTGCTGTTTGCTAAGACCATTGGAAAAGCGCAGTATTAGGGTGGGAGTGTCCCGATTTTCCAGGTACCGTCTGTCATGGCTTCCCTTGGCTAGGAAACGGAATTCCCTGACCCGTTGCACTTCCCAGGTGAGGTAATGTCCCACCCTGCTCCATGGGCTGCACCCACTGTCTGACAAGTCCCAGTGAGATGAACCCAGTACCTCAGTTGGAAATGCAGAAATCACCTGTCTTCTGTGTCACTCACGCTGGGAGCTGCAAACTGGAAGTGTTCCTATTCAGTCATTCTGGAACCTCCCCAAAACATGCTTTTTAAATCTGCCTGAACATATTCCCACCCTTTCACCTAGCTAACTTTTATTCTTCTTTTAGGCCATGGGTCCCCAACCCCCAGGCTGTGAACTGGTACAAGTCCATGGCCTGTCAGGAACCAGACCACACAGTGGGAGGTGCAGGAAGTGATTGGCCAGCAAGCATTAACACCTGAGCTGCTCCTCCTTTCAGATCAGCAGCACCATTAGACTCTCATAGGAGCACAAACCCTCCTGTGAACTGTGCATGCAAGGGATCTAGGTAGCACACTCCTTATGAGAATCTAACTAGCACCTGATGATCTGAGGTGGAACAGTTTCATCCCAAAACTATTCCCCTCTGACCCCCACTGTCTATGGAAAAATTATCTTCCACGAAGCCAGTCCCTAGTGCCAAAAACATTGGGGAACTGATGTTTTAGGCTTCAGGTTAAGTGTTACCTCATTAGACAGGTTTACCTGGCCCTGAGGGTCCCCTTCCACAACACTCACGTATTTAGTAAAGCCTATAGTTTTCACCACCAAGTGAAGTCTGTCCATCTTGTTCACTGCTTAGCAAAGTAATAAACAATTGCAACTCCATAAATGGATGGACAGGTTTTGTCCCCTCTTGCCTAAGTGATGAACTTCTACCCATCTTGCACATCCTCCTCACTCCCAGACCCAAACTGGTTCAACTTCTCTTCTCTGTGTTCCAATAACACATTTTACCTCCCCTATCACAGACTTCATCTTAGTACATCATGATTCCATGTTTACTTATCTGCTTCTCCATCTAGGAGTTGAGCTCCTTGGGTTCTGTGGTCTTGTTTTATTATCTTTGTGTCTCCCAAGAAGAATACTTGGCATATGGCAGCCTCTCAATGATGTTTACTTTATAAATGAATAAATCTGTTGTAAAAAGAGCCCTGGGAACCCTAAAAGTAGAGAGTCGGAAGTTGAGGGAGGGAGGCAATTTTAGATTTAGCTAACGGCCCTGAACATGGCATAGATGAATTCTTCCTGTCTAACCTATTTGGGGAAGTGGATAGAGAGTTCTGTGTCCAAGTGTATATTTGCATACTTACGTTTAACTAGAAAAATAAAAACTGTCCCTAGTACAGGAAGATGGGGAAGGCAGATAGCCTCTGTTCTAGGAGCTTAATTAGCAAGCCACAGGGGCTATTTTGAGAGCTTCCAGTGAGTTTTTGGCTATACTAAGGGAGTTCATGAGCCACGTTTGGCAGCAGAGGTTGGAGAAAGCTAAATTGTTCCACATAAGAAATGAGAGATTTGGATTTTGCCTCTAAGAATAAGACAACAATGAAGAGGGGGAAGGGGATTAGCTGAATAACATGCAAAGAGTCTGCACCCTGAGTTGTGAAGATGATCAATAGATTTTTAACAAGTAATACCAGAAATGTCTGTTGTTTAGTATTATTTAGTGCTTAGTGTTATTGCTATGATGTAAAGCTCTTCATTGCTTCAAAGCTTCCTAAGTTTTCCACATCACAGAAGCCTTGCGAATGTTTTTGCCACATTCTCCACCTGGATGGTGGTGGTGTGGAACAGGGTCAGTCACCAGGAATGGCCAGAGGACCCTGGATGGAACAATTCATCAGAAGCAGGAGCACCCTATGGAAGTTTGTGGAAAACTTGAGATGGACATTAGAGTTTGCAAACTTCAAAGGGTGATGCTGGTTGAAGGCACATTTGCCCTGACCTGAAGGGTCAATGTGACCCCTTCTAGTCTTTATGAGCAGACCCCTTCTAGTCTTTAATGTGTGTTTCAGTGGCAGTGTGTGTGTAAGAAGTGTGGGCTTTTATTGTCTGTATAATTGAACCCTGTGCTTGCAATTATCCTTGAAGGTGTATGTGTTTATGTGCTGCTTTTGGAATGATGTATTGATATGACTGCATGTTGAGTCCCTGTGGGAAAGGCTGCTAAATGGTCATGTGACCATACTTTTCTTCTTCACCTAAGAACACCAAGCCCCTTCCCACTCCATGAGAAGTAGAGGCCTTCCCAGGATCAAACCAGCACTCCCTCTCTGAGCCTCCCCAAGTAACATACACTACCTGCCCCATTTTCTGCTTCTCCCGCCCCTGCCTGTTTCCTTGTCTTCTTCCTCCAGCCCCAAGAATAGCTGAGGCTCTTAACTAAGAGCAAGAAAACAAAAAATCAGGTCACCAGATGTGTTTCATTCCACCTCTCCCTCTCTAGCTATCCTCCCCACAAACCAACACATTCTGAGCGCATATACAGCAAGCACCTGGCATCCCCCCAAACCCAGCTGTGCCTCTGCCTGGCAACAGACCTCACTCAGGTGGAAATTTGGGGTGCCCACACAAGCATACTATATGGTTCATCCTGTCTCTAGCACTATGGTGCAGCTCTTTTGTTCTGCCTAGACTGCCCAAGCAGACAACAGAATGATTTTTCCCATCCGGAATGAAAGGTGATAAGTTGATGTCATCTGTACTGCCAGGTCACCTTCTCTCTGTGTAGACACTGCCTGCCTCAGTGTAGGAGGATACTGAGGTCTCCTGGACGAGGTCCCTGTCCGGGAGCTAGAAAACGGAGAGACCAGCAGTCCTGCCTCAGCTCATGGGCTGGGTTCACTTGAGCTGGTCCTCACCTGGAGCCCAAAATGAGTGTCTTGTGCTTTGGAATGAGCAGACATCTGGGATTCTCATTGGGGACTGTTTACTGGTTCATTTGCATGGCACGTTAACAGCCCACAGCAGCTCACTTTCTGCCAGGGTCTTTCAGGAACAATTTCTTCAAGCCAGCGTGGCCCTGCCTGGGCATGAGCCCTCCCCATCCCTTCTTCCCTCCCCACATCAGCCACGTGGAAGTGACTCATGCAGGCTCTCTGAGCCCCTGCCAGCAGCAGCCAGAAGATTGCCTGGATAAAGTTGGGATGGGCTACTTCAGGAGCAAGGAGCAGTCCAGAGTCCCTTTTGGAATTCCATGGGCCTCTGTGCCCTCTTCCTACTACTACTCCCAACATCACCTGCAGCCCAAACCTCATGCAGCAGCGTCTCCCTGATGCTCGGGAGAAAGTTCATCCTTCCAGGAATATCACACACCGGGGCCTATCATGGGGAGGGGGTAGGGGGGAGGGATTGCATTGGGAGTTATACCTGATATAAATGATGAATTGATGGGTGCTGACGAGTTGATGGGTGCAGCACACCAACATGGCACAAGTATACATATGTAACAAACCTGCACGTTATGCACATGTACCCTAGAACTTAATGTATAATAAAAAAATTTTTTTTTAATAAAAACTAAAAAATAAATAAATAAAAAAGAAAGTTCATCCTTCCTTATCTGCTTCTCTCCTTTCTCCCGTAGCACGTACCACAATCAGGGACAACTGTGTGAGTTATCTTGGCTTTTCCCTGTACTATTATATAAATAACCCACACTTAAAGCAAAATATTCATATATATTATTTTGTTTTATCCTCATGATCACCCTATGAGATAGCTGTTGTATTTCCCATTTCAAAAAAGAAGAAATTGAAGATTAAAAAATTAAGTGAGGCAAAGCATAGAGGATGTTTAGGGAGTGAAACTACTCTGCATGAGCCTATAAAGGTGGATACAATTCATTATACATTTGTCCAAACTCATAGAATGTACAACATCAAGAGTGAACCTTAATGTAAACTCTGGACTTGGGGTGATAATGATGCTGAAATGTAGTTCATCAGGTTTAGCAGATGACTGGTCCTGTGGGGGATGTTGATAGTTGGGGAGGCTGTGTGTATGAGGGGCAGGGGATACATGGGGAACTCTTTGTACTTTCTACTCAATTTTTATGTGAACATAAAACTGCTCTAAAAGAAAAGTCTATTTTAAAATGCCATTTTAGGCAACACAGAGAGACTTTGTCTCTACCAAAAAAAAAAAAAAAAAAAAATTAGCCGGGTGGGGTGGTGTACTTCTGTGATCCCAGTTACTTCGGAGGCTGAGGTGGGAGGATTGCTTGAGCCCAGGAGGTTGAGGCTGCAGTGAACTATGATCACACCACTGCACTCCAGCCTGAGTGAGCAACAGAGTGAGACCCTGTCTCAAAAATAATAATAGTAATAAGAAACACATAAATCTTTTTTTTTTAATTTAAGTTTTAAGTTATTTTAAAAATTTTTCCTTGATCCCCAGAGTTTCCCTTGTTTTAAATGTACTGTATGAGCTTCTGAATGTACTTGGAGATTTACCAGTACCTCTCCTTGCCAGTTGTAGCTCCTCACCCCAACATGTCATCTGTCTGCCCCACCCTCCTCAACCCCTAGACTGTAAGAGCTGTGAGCCTTGACTTAGTTGTCTCTGTATTCTTAGCTTGTGGCAGTGTCTGACACGTAGATGCTGGATAAATGTCTGCTGGGAGAATGCATGAACGAATGAATGCATGGAGGGAAAGGAAGGAGAGGGAGAGAGAGAAGATAGTGGGAGGGAAGAGAGGAAGAGATTAAAAAAACAGGAAAAGGAGACGGAAGAAGAAGTAGAGTGCAGCATAGGGTTGGAAAGAAAAAAGGCATCCCTTGATTTTATCTTATCCCCTTTGTTGTCCTGGGGACTGGAAGGCCCTTCTCAGTTCCTTTCTTTTCTCTCTTCTCCCAACAGGATAAGGACTTTGGCCAGAGCCCTGCCTATCCCCCAGGTATCCCCAAAAAGTCTTTAACTCTTAGACATAGAACTACTCTGTCCCTTTTCTACAAAACAAACGTGTTATTTGGGCAGAAGAGGAAAGGAGAAAGTTTGAAGTGGAAAAATCTTTGGTTTGGAAATTCAGCTGACTGCCCTCATTTGGAATAAAATGTCCTTCAGTCCCTGGCTGTGTGGCAGGCAGGCCCGGCCAACAGCAACACCGGATGCCGGGAGACTGGGAGGAGGCCTGGGGATTTTCAGAGGAGCCGCCAGAGTGGTATGAACTTGGAATCCAGGAAGAGAGTGATGGGGCTCATCTCCAAGGGCTGAATCCCTATCCTCTTCCTCATTTCTTCCAGACAGTGGTCAGTTGTCCCGATGTGTCAGGCAGAGTACTATCCTGGGGGCACAGACAGGACCAGGATAGGCAAGTCCTGAGGGAGAACAGGGGCTGGGTCTGTCATGTCCTGAGCACCAACCTCAGCATCAGACACATGGAAGGTGCCCAAGAAACATCAGCTGGGAAAAAAAAGTAACCCTTGTCCCAAGGGGTTGACAGGAGACCCAAACTTTGCACTCAGGTTGGTCCCAGCCTAATAGTGGAGACAGAACAGATATAAAGAATGCAGCTCAATATTGGAATACCAAGTACAAATAAAAAAAATAATAATAAACCAAGGGCTTATCTATCAGAATAGCACAGCAGACTGGTTTGGGGCCAGTGAGGTGAATTGAGAGAACCTCTCCAAACGGACCATCCTAAGTGGACCTTTGAAGGAGCAGATGGGAATTATTTGGCTGAAGCCAGTAGGATGAGTATCAAAGTGAGGAGTTCAGACTACATAAGAACAAGAAAGGCAGGAGGCTGAATGGGGATGGGGCAGTTCTCCAGGGCTGGAGCAAAGCACAGCTGACCCACCCTGACTGGTGTCTGCAGATGTTGTACAAGCAGTGCTTAAGTGTACGGTGGCTTGCTGGTAACCTGGGTAGCCGGGGAAAATATCACAGTATAGTTCACAGGTTGTGTCATAATCTCCCAGATACATCATTTTCAGCCTTGGTTGTGCTTATGGGGCTAAAGGGTGGAGACCTAGATTTATAAGAGCCCAGAGACCAAAACCATTTCCACAAGAAATTACACAGAGAAGACAAAGGGAAAAACATGGCAACAGGGAAGATGTCAGAGAGGTGGGAGGCTGTGCAGAGAGGGCAGCGCAGGCTGCCATTTGGCCTCTTTTGTTTTGTTTTGTTTTGCTTTGCAGGAGAGAGGGAGATTGGAAGCACCACTGAGAGGAGTCAGAGGAAAGTGTAAGGAGACTTGTAAAAAAAGGTATGCTGGGTGGTGGGGGCTGCCTGATCCACTGTATGTGGGTTCAGGGTTTCAGCAAAGGCCATATAGACATTAAGGCTTCTGGAGGAGATTAATGCTAATGCTTACTTGGACTGTGATCCTGCTGAAATAGACGTTGGAGGAAAGGAAATGAAAAGGCTCCAATTTGTATCTTCCTGGCAGTAAATGTTTCTTATCCAATATCAATTCTCTCCTTTCTTACTGAATAAAACCACAATTTGTTACCCAGACAAAATATGACCTTTCCTTTGCTCCCTTGCAGCTAGGAGTAGCCATGTGACACAGCTCTGACCAGTGAGGCGTCTGCAGGAGCCCCTGGAGGGTTTGGGTGAAGAGTCTGGATTTCCTGATGTGTACCCAACTCTTGCTTTTTGTCATTTTCTTTTGTCTTCGTCCTGCCTGGAACATGTGATCAGGAGGCGGTCATGAGGATGAAAGTCATGTGTGAAGGATGATGGAACAGAAGGACTAAAGGAGTCTGACCTGGACACCCTGATTTCCTGCTGTGTGGCCTGAAAAAGAAGCCACAGTCCCATGGATTCTGTTATCGGCCACTGAGTGCAATCCTACCTGATCCCATGGTCCTCACCAAGGCTGTGTCTGCTTAGGAAATGGAGAATGGTCCCCAAACCGCAGCAGCAAAAATGAGTGGAAGGGTTGAGCATTATTTCCAGCCCTTGGTTGCTCTGGTGATTGGTGCCTGGGAGGGGCAGGACCTCCATCCAACAGACTGTACCAGCAGAGTGGTAAGAGGTAGGGCTTTGAAGATTCAGCCGTGTGTTCTATGGCTGGACTGAAGGCTGAAGGTACATTGCTACCCACCTGCTCCATCCCATGTGCAGACTCCTTCAGCCCCCAACCCCAGGCTGTCACCAGCTCCTATATTCATTTTCTCTGAGGTTGGAGGAAAGAGAAAGGAGACAGCAATGGCCAGACTTCCCTGTGGTTCCCAAACTGGTTATTGTGCTCTGCTCAAGTACTGGCTCCCCGCCCCTCTATACACACACTGGGCCCATGTTCACTGATGCCCATCCTACTCCCCAGTCATTTGCCTAACTAGCTTTTTTCTTTTTTTCTAGGAAACCTCAGAGATGCATTGGACTTGGTCAGCAGACTTGAGTTCTATGCCCATACCAGTCACTGACTGGCTATGACCTGAATTGGACAAGGCATGCCCACTCTAGACTTCAATTGTTCCTTATCTGGAAAAGGAAAGGAGTGCTTTGACAGTGGTTCCCAGACACCAATTTATAAAGATTTCACTGGTCTGTGGCAAAATAATAATAATGGCTATGAATTATTGGGTATTTCCTTTGTGTGAAGTGATTTTCGTATATTAACTCATTTAATCTCATAACCACCTGGAAAAGTACGTATTCTTATTAACACCTTCACATGATAGATGATAAAAATGATAAAACCAAGGCTCAGAGAGGTTAAGTAACTTATCTGAAGGTCTTCAGATGGTAAGTGGTAGAGCCTGGATTTGAACTCAGGTGTCCTGGTCCCAGAGTCCATGTACTAAATCACTACATTACAGCTGCCCATGTGATAAGGAAAGACTAAGGAGGATGACGATGATGTGCACCCATATTGATACACACACAGACATATAATACAGCATATTTGTGTACTGTTAGTGTAAGTTTAATACTGACTTTCTGGGGAAGGACAGGGATATATATATATCCTTTATGTTAAGAGTAAGAGAATAAGTCATATGTTTTACATTAAAAGGTACTTTTCTGAAACAATGACAGAAGGTGAGTATTTTATTTGCTCAATTCACAAAATAGAACTTGTTGACAACCAGTTACTTTTTACAGTATTTTACTTCCAACTTGTAATAGACCGTGAAACTAAGTCGGGAGCCCCTGGGCTAAAGGGTCTTCGAAGTCCTTTCTGGCTTAAACACTGTAAAGACTTCAACCTCTAGGTGAGGTCACACATTCTTGGAGATGTCCTCCCAGATATCAGGCACACCATCTGGGCCCCCTGGTCAGCCTAGCAGGAGAGCCATCACCCCGAGGGGACCTGTTGGTAACATGCCTGTTTAACACTGCAAGTATTTTGAGCCATAGAGAAACTTTCCTTTCCTGTCCTGCCATGGCCTCAGCTTTAGCTACACACCCCTCTGTACTTGTCTACCTCTTGGGATAGGCATAATATATAGAAAGAATCTTAGATTACTCATTACTTGGTAGAGAGATTTTATTGGAAAGCACATCCCAAACATGACCTCCTCCTGCCCAGTCCTAAATCTCAGGCACCAAAGAAGGCCAAGCTCTATCCTGAGTACTATAAGTGAGAAAACCAAAGGCAAAATTGTGAACTATCTTGAGGATATCTGTTCAAAGCAATTGTCCTCCACCTTATATGGATTCTCTCGGATCCTGAAGCAGATTAGAAACAGAACAGGTAGTATTGGGGGCAGTCCATTCGTGCTCTCTTTAAAACCAAGCTGGCAAACTCTCGTTTTGAAACTAACATAGAACAAGCAATTTGAGAGAAGGGAAATTGGTGTAGCCCAATGTTGTCATTTATTTCTTAGTAAGAGTCTCAAAGTCCCTTGTGAAGGAGGAGAACATCCAAACAGTTAGCAGCCAGGGACATTCTTAGGAAGGACAGCGGAAGCCACAGAGCTGCTTCTGCTGTCGGGTCTATATGCCTAAAACTGAGCAAAGAATTCAACTTGGTGGGCTAGACTCTGCCTCAAAAATGAATGGAAACGAAACAAGACTTCAAGTTAGCATTTGTGGAAAGGAGGAAAAAAACATCGTCTGCCTTTTTGTCTCATGAACACAGAAACAAACACTAATGAAGGCTCCCAATCTGGCAGAAATCTAAGGAATGAGAGAAAAAGGAACAAAAATAAAAGGACACCAGACATCCAGTTTCTCAAGCCAGATGTGACCCTGGAAACTGGTGTCATGAGGAAGAAAAACAGCTGTTAACTCAGTCATGTGATGATTCAGTGATACAATTATTTCATCACCAAAAGAGGCTTTGATAACTTCACCATTAGCAGTAAGAGTAAAAATAGAAAAAGAGGAAGGAGGAGCTCGATTTCAGCACTAATCTGATTCATTCACTTTAAAAGACCCAGGCTTGCGGCCTGCACTGGTAATGGAATCTAACTATTAAAAATGGTTCTATCTGGTGACGAAATTTTAAGAAATGTCGAAGTTGGCAAAGTAGATTGCTGTATTTAGCAAAATATTTTCAGCTATGGTGGTCCACTAAAACACCAAGAAAAAGAACAAAAGAAACAAAAATCTACTGGATAGAGTTTGCATGAAATCCACAATCCTGGCCGGGCGCGGTGGCTCAAGCCTGTAATCCCAGCACTTTGGGAGGCCGAGACGGGCGGATCATGAGGTCAGGAGATCGAGACCATCCTGGCTAACACGGTGAAACCCCGTCTCTACTAAAAGTACAAAAAATTAGCCGGGCGTGGTGGCGGGCGCCTGTAGTCCCAGCTACTCAGGAGGCTGAGGCAGGAGAATGGCGGGAACCCGGGAGGCGGAGCTTGCAGTGAGCTGAGATCCGGCCACTGCACTCCAGCCTGGGCGACAGAGCAAGACTCCGTCTCAAAAAAAAAAAAAAAAAAGAAATCCACAATCCTGCAGTTTCAAAGGAGCGGGAATATACTTGCAAATCAATGTCAGACATTTGCATTTTCTGAGCTTTTGTGGAATGGAGTGTTGGGGAGGGACTTTCTGCTTTTTATGGGTGGATCCAGTGAAATGATTGCTGGTCCTGATTAGAGGCCCATGGTTTCAATAATCTAGCATTCTCCCAACTGTGTCTTTAGCCTCTCTTTCTTTCTCTTCGGCCTACAAACAGGCTACAGAAAGTGCTGTCTGGGCTACATGCTTAGATGATCCCATCCTAAATACAACTTTCCATTGACTGGGGTCCCTTTCTAGCTATGACTCTAGCAATCAGCTCTTCTTCCCAGACAAGTTGTTTGGGAGAGAAGTCCACATGCTACCCTGTTAGAACTGCCATATAAAATACAGGATGCCCATTGAACTTTAATTTCAGATAAATGACAAATAGTTTATGTATGTCCCAAGCAATATTTGGGACATACTTACTATACTAAAAATGTATTCATTGTTTATTTGAAATTCAAATGTCAGATGAATTGAAATTTAAGTGAACATCCTGTATTTTTGTTTGCTAAATCTGACAATTGACTCCTAGTATCCCTTCCTCACTTTCTATTTGTTGCTCAGCCCATGGAAACCTGGTTTTTACCTCCACCTCTCACTGAGACTGCTCTCCCCAGGCTCCCCAAGGACATCTTACTGATCAAATTCACAGGGCACGTTTCCACACTCCATGGCAGGGGCCTCTCTGGAGGACTCTGCAGGCACTGCTGGCGTCTCTGTCCTGGTGAAGCTGTCTTCCCTTTTGCTTCCATGATGCATTGCACTGCTTGTTTTCTCCACCTTTCTCTGACTGTTCCTTCCCTGTTTCCTTCACGAGCTGCGCTTGTTAAGCCACCTCTTACATGTTCGGTGCTACCCAGGGCTCTGCCCTTTGGCCTTCAGCACTCTCTACACACAGAGCTGGATTTGCTGCCACATTTCTCTCCCCACTCAGCCCCACTGGCCTCAGCTGCCCTGAGCAGCTCTGGCCTCCTCATCCATCATGCTGGCTGCAGGGCACCAGCGTTATGTCTCGCAGAGAAACCTTTCTGCCCTAGTCCTCCAAGGAGGGCTCAGCTATCAGAGAAGAGGGTCGTTTTCCAAAGGGTCAGAGCATAGGACCCTCCAAGATTGATGGGTTATGAATTATGGATGTCGCATCTGTCAGTCCCCGTGCTCCAGAGCCGGAGAGGATGTCCCTGCCTTCCGTCCCTGAGTTGGCCTCTGTAGCATCCCTGTAGCAACTTACTAGATGCATTCCTGTATTGCTTTTTCACATTTGTTGTCTTTTTGATGATCTTTATTTCTATGCACACACATACACGCGCCAGCACATCCTGTCTGGTTGGGAGCTCTCTGAACCCTCCTCCATCACACTGTGCCCTGCTAGAGGGCAAAGACTGAAACGCCCCAGGGGGAGTGTTTGGTACACAGGTGTGACTATAAGGATTGAGCTGGACATGACCATCTTAACTGACATGGAAAAAGTGTTCAACAAAGTCCAACATCCTCTCTCTCTCTCTCTTTTTTTTTTTTTTTTTGAGACAGAGTTTTGCTCTTGTTGCCCAGGCTGGAGTGCAATGGTGCTATCTGGGCTCACTGCAACCTCCGCCTCCCAGGTTCAAACTATTCTCCTGCCTCAGCCTCTCAAGTAGCTGGGATTACAGGTATACGCCACCACGCCCAGCTAATTTTGTGTTTTTAGTAGAGATGGGGTTTCACCATATTGGTCAGGTTGGTCTCAAACTCCCGGCCTTAGGTGATCTGCCGGCCTCAGCCTCCCAAACTGTTGGCATTACAGGCATGAGCCATCGTGCCCGGCCCCAACATCCTTTCTTGATAAAAACTCACAATAGTTTAGGGACAGAAGGAAAGTTCCTCAACATAATAAAGACCACATAAGAAAAATCCACATCTAACATTTTAATCAATGGGGGAAAACTGAAAGCCTTTCCTCTAGGATCGAGGACAAAGTAAGGATGCCCACTCTCTCCCCTTCTATTCAACATAGTACTGGGAGTACTTGCAAGAGCAATCAGATGAGAAAAGGAAGAAAAGGCATCCAAATTGGAAAGAAGCAAAATTATCTTTATTTTCAGATGACATGATCCTATATGTAAAATCCCCAAAGATTTTTTTAAAACCTGCCAGAACTTATAAATGAATTCAGTAAAGTTCCAGGATACAAAATCAACATACAAAATCAGTAACATTTTAAGATTTAGAAGAGGTTATCCAGGTATTTTATCATAAAGCGCTCATGAACTATGGAAAACCTGTGATTTTTGTAGCTTCAGTAAAACTTCAGTTTCCATGAATTGTTATGAAAAGTTAAACAAGGGCAGGTGCGGAGGCTCAAGCCTGTAATCCCAGCACTTTGGGAAACCAAGGCGGGAGGATCACTTGAGGTTGGGAGTTCGAGATCAGCCTAGCCAACATGGTGAAACCCCATCTCTACTAAAACTACAAAAATTAGCTTGGTGTGGTGGCATTTGCCTGTAGTCCCAGCTACTCAGGAGGCTGAGGCAGGAGAATCATTTGAACCCGGGAGGAGAAGTTGCAGTGAGCTGAGATAGTGCCACTGCACTCCAGCCTGGGTGACAGAGTGAGACTTAAAACAAAACAAAACAAAAACAACAACAACAAAAAAA
>NW_016814625.1:407662-431383 GCF_001698545.2 Rhinopithecus bieti
GAAAACAGGCAAGAAACAAAAATAAAACTTATCCAAATTGGAAAAGAAGTTAAATTGTCTCTGCAGGTAATATGATTTTTTTTTCAATATGATCTTATAAATAGAAAACTCTGAATATGATCTTGTAAGTAGAAAACCCTGAAGATTCCGCCAAAAAACTGTTAGAATTAATAAATGAATTTTGTAAAGCTGCAGTATAGAAAATCAACATACAAAAATCAGTAGTTTTTTTTTTTTTTTTTTTTTTTTGAGATAGAGTCTTACTCTGTCATCCAGGCTGGAGTGCAGTGGTGCAATCTCCGCTCATTGGAACCTCCGCCTCCCGGGTTCATGCAATTCTCCTGTCTCAGCCTCCCAAGTAGCTGAGATTACAGGCACGCACCACCACGCCTGGCTAATTTTTGTATTTTTTTGGTAGACATTTCACCATGTTGGCCAGACCGGTCTTGAACTCCTGACCTCAGGTGATCCACCCACCTCAGCCTCCCAAAGTGCTGGGATTACAGGCATGAGCTGGCCCCAATTAGTAGCATTTTTATACATGAATAATGACCTAGCTGAAAAAGAAATGAGAAACACAATCTTATTTGTGATAATATCAAAAATAAAATAAAATACTTGGGAGAAATAAACTTAAGGAGACGAAAGATCTGCACATTGAAAACTATAAAGCATCAATAAAAGAAACTGAAAAAGATACAAATAAATGGAAAGATATTCTGTGCTCATGGATCAGAAAAATTAATATTGTTAAAATGTCTCTATTATCCAAAGCAATATACAGACTTGACACAATTCCTATCAAAATCTCAATGACATTCTTCACAGAAATAGAAAAAAAAAAAAATCCTACAATTTATACAGAACCACAAAAGACCCCAAATAGCCAAAATAATTCTAAGAAAGAAATACAAATAGGAATCTTCCATTTATTATTCAGGGCTGGGTTTGTATCTGGTCCTATTGGCACATTTAGGTAAAGAAACTTCTTCCAGTAACTTCTTAATGCGTGCTTCCAAACTACTTTTCATGTTAAATTATTACAGTTTCTGAAAGAAAACTGTTAATGATTAGCCATTCTGAAGGCATTCTGAAGCATTACACTTCTTGATTTAACAATAAAATATAGTAAAAGTCAAAAATTTAAAAATATAGTAAAAAATTACTGTATTATAAAACCATAGTAAACAAAACAGTATGATACTGGCAGAAAAACAGACATATAGGCCAGTGGAACAGAAGAGACACCCCAAAAATAATTTCAAACATATATGGTCAACTCATTTTTGTCAAGGGCACCAACAGGACAAAATGGGGCAAGGACGGTCTTCTCAATAAATGATCCAGGAAAACTGAATTTCCACATGCAAAAGAATGACACTGGACCCTTATCTCACACCATATGCAAAAATCAACTCAAAACAGATTTTTTTAAAAAACCTAAATGCAAGAGCTGAAACTGTAAAACTTCTAGAAGAAAACATGGAGGAAAAGCTCCTGGACATTGGCCTTGGCAATAATTTTCTTTTTTCCTTTTAGTAGAGACAGGGTCTCATTATGTTGCCCAGACTGATCTCAAACTTCTGGACTCAAGTGATCCTCCCGCCTCACATCCCAAAGTGCTGGGATTATAGGTGTGAGCCACCACATCCAGCTGGCAATGATTTTTTGGAGATCACAGCAAAGCTCAGGCTACAAAAGCAAAAATAAATAAATGGGGCTACATCAAATTAAAAAGATTCTGCACAACAAAGGAAACAATCAGCAAAACAAAATAGCAACTGATGGACTGGGAAAAAATTTTTGCAAACCATACATCCGATAAGGGGTTAATATTCACAATTTATAAAGTACTCATACAATTCAATTATAGAAAAACAAATAACCTAATTTTAAAATGGGCAAAGGACCTGAATAGACATTTCTCCAAAGAAGATATAAAAATGGCCAACAGATATATGAAAATGTGCTTGACATCATTAATCATCAGGAAAATGTGAATCAAACCACTATGAGATATTATTTCAGACCCTTTAGGATGGCTATTATCAAAAAGTCATAGGATAGCAAACGGTGGGGGTGTGGAGAAAAGGGAACTCTTGTACACTGTTGGTGGGAATGTAGATTTGGTGCAGCCATCATGGACAACAGTATGGAGGTTTCTAAAGAAATTAAAAACAGAACTACCAGAAGACCCAGCAATCTCTGTTCTGTGACTATACCCCCCAAAAATGAAATAACCACCTTTTAAAAATACCTGCACTCCTATGTTCATTGCGGCATTCTTCACAATAGCCAAGATATGGAACCACCCAAGTGTTGATGGAGGAATGGATTTTAAAAACTTTGGCATTTGTATACAATGGAATATTATTAGCCTTTAAAAAGAAAGTCCTGTCATTTGGCACAACATGGATTAATCTGGAAGACATTATGCTCAATGAAATGCATCAGACGGGAAAAAAAAAAATAGTGCATGATGTCACTTACGTGTGGAATCTATAAACAGTCAAATGTGCAGATGCAGATAATAAAACAGCTTTACTGGGATGGAAGCAGGCGGGGGAGGAGTGGGAGGAAGAAATGGGAAGAGGTAGGTCAGAGGATACAATGTAACAGGTGTGTGGAGAGACCTAATACAACATGATGGCTGTAGGTCATAAAATTGCACTGTACTTGGGATTCCTGCTAAATGACTAGATTTTAGCTGCTCTTACAACAAAAGCAACAAAAATCGGTAACTATGTGGGGAGATGACAGAGATGTTCATTTGCTTTGCTATAGTAAATATTTTACTATCTATGTGTATCCCATAACATCATGTTGTATACCTTAAATATACACAGCACTATTCACAATAGCAAAGGCTTGGAATCAACCCAAATGTCCATCAGTGACAGACTGGATTAAGAAAATGTGGCACATGTATACCATGGAATACTATGCAGCTATAAAAAAGGATGAGTTCGTGTCCTTTGTAGGGATATGGATGCAGCTGGAAACCATCATTCTCAGCAAACTATCGCAAGAACAGAAAACCAAACACCGCATGTTCTCACTCATAGGTGGGAGGTGAACAATGAGATCACTTGGACACGGGAAGGGGAACATCACACTTCGGAGCCTGTTGTGGGGAGGGGGGAGGGATAGCATTGGGAGTTATACCTGATGTAGATGATGAGTTGATGGGTGCTGATGAGTTGATGGGTGCAGCACACCAACATGGCATGTATATACATATGTAACAAACCTGCACGTTGTGCACATGTACCGTAGAATTTAAAGTGTACTAAATAAATAAATAAATAAATAAATAAATAAAATAAAATAAAATAAGTAGGATTGAGCTGGGAAGGAGGAGAAGTTTTTCTGAGAGAAGAACCAGGAGGCAGAATATTAAAAAGTGATGATAAATGTACTCCGTGTGTTCACAAAGGTAGAAGAATGTATGAGCATGATAAGGGAGAGGATGTCCTCAACCCACAGCGCTCTGATGCCCTTTATCCAGCAAACTGCAGGAACNAGGTGGGAGGTGAACAATGAGATCACTTGGACACGGGAAGGGGAACATCACACTTCGGAGCCTGTTGTGGGGAGGGGGGAGGGATAGCATTGGGAGTTATACCTGATGTAGATGATGAGTTGATGGGTGCTGATGAGTTGATGGGTGCAGCACACCAACATGGCATGTATATACATATGTAACAAACCTGCACGTTGTGCACATGTACCGTAGAATTTAAAGTGTACTAAATAAATAAATAAATAAATAAATAAATAAAATAAAATAAAATAAGTAGGATTGAGCTGGGAAGGAGGAGAAGTTTTCTGAGAGAAGAACCAGGAGGCAGAATATTAAAAGTGATGATAAATGTACTCCGTGTGTTCACAAAGGTAGAAGAATGTATGAGCATGATAAGGGAGAGGATGTCCTCAACCCACAGCGCTCTGATGCCCTTTATCCAGCAAACTGCAGGAACTGACTCTTGAGGAGGTTAGTCCTCCTAATTGTCTGATTCAATAGATATTTTTCAGTGCTTACCAGTTTGGACCCCTCTGATGCATTGGACCCTGTCAGTCCCTCTTCTCTGCTGCTGTTGTTGTTGCTTAAAAATAATTTCATTGTATAGCTGATGGCAGTAGTTTCTCAGTGATGCGATCATTTTAGCAGAGGGGGGTGATGAGATAAAAATAGACAATCAGTAAGTAACACGGCTGGCAAGTTGTTATAAATGTTTAAAAGTGAATAAAGCAAGGAAAGGTGATAGAGTGTTTTTGGTAATATGACATTTGAATGGAGACCCAAATGAAGTTAGGGAGAAACCCATGGGGACTGCTTAGGGAAGAGTGCTCCAGAGAAAGGGGACAGCACTTGCAAATGAACGAGGAAGTGTGCAAGAAGTTCAGGGTGGTGAAATCAGAGTCCTGGGAGGGGTGGGGATTAAGAGATGAAGTCAGATAATTAATAGAAGTAAGTGATCATGAGTGGCCTTTCCAGCCACATCCGGCATCCAATCAAACCTTAACAGGCATACAAAGAGGCAGGAAAATATGACCCAGGACCGGGCCCGGTGCCTCACACCTGTAATCCCAACACTTTGAGGGGCCAAGGCGGGGGTACTGCTTGAGCTCAGGAATTCAAGACCAGCCTGGGCAGTATGGCAAAACCCCATCTCTACAAAAAAATACAAAAATTAGCCAGGTGTGGCGGTGCACACCTGTAGTCCTAGCTACTCAGGACGCTAAGGTGGGAGAATCACTTAAATCTGGGAGACAGAGGTTTCAGTGAGCCGAGATCATGCCACTGCAATCCAGCCTGGGAGATAGAGCGAGACTCTGTCTGAAAACAAAACAAAAAGAAAATACGACCCAGAATAAGAAGAAAAATAAATTGATTGAAACAGAAATGACACAGATGCTAGAGTTACATGGAGCAGAATATTAAAAAGTGATGATAAATATACTCCATGTATTCACAAAGGTGGAAGAATGTATGAGCGTGATAAGGAGAGATAAGGAGAACATAAAAAAGACCAAATTAAATTCTATAGATGAAAAAATACTGGCTGAGATGAACAGCATCTTAGACACTCCAGAAGAAAAGACTAGTAAACTTCAAGATATACCTGTAGAAACAATTCAAAATGTAATGCCGAGAAGAAGTCTGGAAAAAAGAAACCAACAAAGCATCAGTAAGCTGAGCAACAACATCAGACGGCCTAATATACATGCCATCAGAGTCCAGAAGAGGGAGCAGAAAAAATAGTAAGAGAAAGAATGACTAAAACTTTTCTGAATTTGACAAAACAATAAAGCTGCAGATCCAAGAAGCTCAATGAACCCCCAAGCAGAAAAAAAAAAACATGAAGAAAACTATATCAAGACACATCATAATCGAATTTTAAGAACTAGTGTTAAAAAGAATGTCCAAAAGCAATGAGAGAAAATCAACAGCAGAACTTTAAGAAGCATTAAACGAAGGTTTTTTTGCACAAAAGGAAAATGATACTAAATGGACATTTGGATTTATACCAAAAAAAATAAAAGAAGTTTCTGGAAATGGTAAATATGCAGATAAACATAAAAAATTAATTGAAATATCTAAAAGGGATAATTTATTGCTTAAGACAAAAATAATAGTAATGCATTGTGAGGTTTACAGCATCTATAGAAATAAAATGTAGGGCAATAATAGCACAAAATCTGGGAGAGCAGAAATAGAAATATACTGTTGTAAGGAGCTTATATTTTACATGAAGTGGTAAAATATCACTTGAAAGTAGACTATGTAAGTTAAAGGTGTGTACTATAAACTCTAAAGCAACAAATGAAAAAAATGAAACAAGGAGGTATTGCTAATATGCTAATAAAGAAGATAAAGTAGAATCATAGAAATAATTAACCAACAAGAAGAACAAAAAAGGAAAAAGTGAATTAGGAAAAGATGGAACAAATAGGAAACATTAACAGGATAATAGATTTAAGCCCAGCTATATTAATAATGACATAAAATGTAGTTAGTATTAACACTGTAATCAAAAGGCACAGATTGTCAGATTGGACTTTTTTTTCTTTTTTTTTTTTTTTTTTTGCGAGATGGAGTCTCCCTCTGTCTCCCAGGCTGGAGTGCAGTGGTGAGAGCTCAGCCCTCTGCAATCTCCGCCTCCCAGATTCCAGCGATTCTCCCATCTCAGCCTCCCAAGTAGCTGGGATTACAGGTGTGTGCCACCATGTATGGCTAATTTTTTGTATTTTTAGTAGAGATGGAGTTTCACCATGTTGGTCAGGCTGATCTTGAGCTCCTGACCTCAAGTGATCTGCCCGCCTTGGCCTCCCAAAATGCTAGGATTACAGGCATGAACCACTGCACCTGGTCCATGGGACTTTTTTTAAAAAAAGCAAGACCCAATTATTTTCTGTCTCTAAGATACCCAAGTTAAATATAAAGGCAAAGACAAACCTGGGTACAGTGGCTCGAGCCTGCAGTCTCTGCTACTCAGGAGGCTGAGGCAGGAGGATCTCTTAAGTCCAGGAGTTCAAGGCCAGTCTGAGCAACACAGTGAGATCTTCAACTCCTAAATAAATAAAATAAAAGCAAAGGCAGATTAAAAATAAAAGGATAGAAATGATATACCATTCTAATACTAATCAAAGGAAAGTTGTAATGACTATGCTAATATCAGACAAAGTAGATTTCAGAACAAGAGATATCACTAGGAATAATGAGAGTCATTTCATGATGATAAAGGTGTCAATTCTTCAAGATAATGTAATAATCCAAAAATATTTTTGCACCTAATAGCATAGCTTCAAAATACATGAAGGAAAATCTGAGAGAAATATGAGAAAAAATAGACAAATCCACAGTTATAGTTGGAGATTTCATAATTTCTATTTCAATAATTGATAAAACTAATAGACAGAAGATAGCCAGGATATTGTAGACTTGAGCAGCCCTACTAACCTATTGGACCTGACTGACATTTTGAGAACACTCTTCCATATAGCAACAGGATGCATATTTTTTCTAGTGCTCATGGAACATTTACCAAGATAGACCATCTGGACCGTAAAGTGAGTCACAATAAATTTTAAATGATTCAAATTATACAAAATATATTCTCTGGCCACAGGAGAATTTAATTAGATAATAATAGAAAGATATCTGAAAAATTCCCAAGTATTTGGAAACTAAGCAACACACTTTTTAAAAAGCCATATGTCAAAGAAAAACTCACAGGGGAAATTAGAAAATACTTTAATCTGAACAAAACATGACACATACAATTACATGGGGTGTAGCTACAGTAATGTCTAGAGGAAAATTTGTAGCATTAAACATTAATATTAGAAAGGTAATACCAGATTTATTTTCAATGACCTCAGCTTCTACCTTGGAGAATTATGAAAAAGTACAAATTAAAGTAAAAGAAAGGAAATAAAGATAAGAGCAGAATATAATTAAACTTTTAAAAATAGAAAAAAATTAATGGACCCAAAAGCTAACTCATGGAGAAAATTAATAAAATGATAAAACTCTAGCCAGATTAATTCGGGAAAAAATAGAGAAGACACAAATGATCAATATCAATAGTGAGAAAGAAGGCAGCACCATAGATCCTACAGACCTTAAAATGGCAATAAGGGAATATTGTGACAACTTTATGGCAATAAATTCAACAATTTGGTCTTAACCAATGCAATAAGACAAGAAAAACCAAACAGACGCATACAGATTGGAAAGAAGGTAGTGGTAGTAAAACCGTCTGTATTTTCAGATGACATGATCTTCTATGTAGAAAATCCTAGGGAATCTACAAAAAAGAATACTAGAGCTTTTGAGTGAGTTTAACAAGATTGCTTGAGAGAAGGTAAAATCAAGTGTATTTGTATATACTAACAATAAACAACTGGACATTGAAATGTTTTAAGTACCATTTTAACAGCATCAAAAATAGAAAATAGAATAAATTTGATAAAAGATGTGCAAGACTTTTACACTGAAAAGCATAAAACATTGTTGACAGAGCTCAAAGAGGGCCTAAATGAATGGAGAAATATTTGTGGATCCGAAGAGTCAATACTGTTCTTTGTTTTTTGTTTTTGTTTTTGTTTTTTGAGATGGAGTCTCGCTCTGTCACCCAGGCTGGAGTGCCATAGCGCAATCTTGGCTCATGGCAAGCTCCATCTCCCAGGTTCAAACCATTCTCCTGCCTCAGCCTCCCGAATAGCTGGGACTATAGGCACCTGCCACCACACCCAGCTAATTTTTTGTAATTTTAGTAGAGATGGGGTTTCACCTTGTTAGCCAGGATGGTCTCGATCTCCTGACCTTGTGATCCACCCACCTTGGCCTCCCAAAGTGCTGGGATTACAGGCGTGTGCCACCGCACCCAGACAAAGAGTCAATATTGTTAAGATATCATTTCTCCCATATTGACCTACAATATTACACAATCCCAGTCAAAATCCCAGTAGTCTTTTTGTAGATATTTGTATGTAAAGGGAAAAGACCTAGACTAGTCAAAATAGTTGGGAAAAATAAGAACTAAGAAGACTTACACTACCTAATTTCAAGATTAATTATAAAGCTACAATAAGCAAGACAGTGTGGTATTTGCATTAAAATAGGCATATAAATCAATGGAACAGAACCCAGAAATAGAGCCATATGTACAGTCAATTGATTTTCAAAAAAGACA
This sequence comes from Rhinopithecus bieti, assembly GCF_001698545.2. NCBI lineage: Eukaryota > Metazoa > Chordata > Mammalia > Primates > Cercopithecidae > Rhinopithecus > Rhinopithecus bieti. Next base: position 416,365 of record NW_016814625.1, read on the forward strand.
CCTAAATGACTGAATGAGGAAAAGGAATCTTTTCAACAAATGGTGCTGGAACCATTGGATAACTAAATGCAAAAAAAAAAAAAAATTACTTCATATCATATACAGAATTAACTCAAAGTGGGTCATAGACCTTAATATAATAGCTAATATATAAACTTGTAGAAGAAAACAAAGGAGAAAATCTTAGTGACCTTAGCTTAAGCAAGCAGAAGCAGCACAAACTATAAAGGGGAAAACTTGAGTCGGGCATGGTGGCTCACACCTGTAATCTCAGCATTTTGGGAAACCAAAGTGGGAGAATTACTTGAGACTAGGAGTTCAAGACTATCCTGGGCAATATATTGAGACCCCATATCTACACACACACACACACACACACACACACACACAATTAGCCAGGTGTGATGGTGCACACCTATAGTCCTGGCTACTTGGGAGGTTGAGGCGGGAGAATCTCTTGAGCCCAGGAGTTCGAGGTCACAGTGAGCTATGATCACACCACTGCACTCCAGCCTGGGTGACAGAGCGAGACCTTGTCTCTAAAAAATAAACAAATAAACATATTTTTAAAAATTTATTTTAAAGATCAGTATATTGGACATCATTGAAATTGTATTAGTCGCCTATTGATGTCACAAATTATACAAACGTAGTGGCTTTTAAAAACCTCATAAATTTATTAACTTATAGGTCTATAGGTCAGAAGTCTGACATACAGCTCCCTGTACTAAAAGTCAAGGTGTTAGCAGGGCCAAATTCCTTTCTAGAGGCTATAGGGGAGAATCTATGCCCTCTCCTTTTCCAGTTTCTATAGGCTTCCTACATTCCTTGGCTGTGACCCTCTTCCTTCCTCTTCAAAGCCAACAATGGCTAGTTGAGCCCATCTCATATCGCATCATTCTGACCTTCTCTTCCTCCTTCTTCTTTTGTTTTTCAGGACATTTGTGACTAGTTTGGGCCCACGCAGATCATCCAGGATAATCTCTCTTATTTTAAGGTCAACAGATTAACAATCTTAATTCCATCTGCAATCTTAATTCCTCTTTGCCATGAAAGGTAATATATTCACAAGTCCCAGAGATTAGGTTGTAGAAATATTTGGGGTGGGGCATTATTCTGTTAAGAAGAAAATTTAAAATTTCTACTCTTCAAATGACGTTGTTAACAAAATTAAAAAGCAAGCTGCAGACTTGGAGAAAAGATTTGCAAAACATATATTGAAAAAAGACTTGTATCTAGAAAATATAAAGAACCCTTAAAACTCAATAAGAAGACAAACAATCCAATTAAAAGTTAGGAAAAGATTTGAAGAAACAACTCACCAAAGAAGATATATGGATGGCAAATAAGCACATGAGAAGATGCTCAGTATCATCAGCCAATAGGCGAATGCATTTAAAATCACAAAGAGATACTACTACACACCCTAGAACCAGAAATACCATTTGACACAGCAATCCCATTACTGGGTATATACCCAAAAGATCATAAATCATTCTACTACAAGGACACATGCACATGTATGTTTATTGCAGCACTATTTACAATAGCAAAGACTCAGAACCAACCCAAATGCCCATCAATGATAGACTGGATAAGGAAAATGTGGCACATATACACCATTGAATACTATGCAGCCATAAAAAAGGGTGAGTTCATGTCCTTTGCAGGGACATGGATAAAGCTGGAAGCTGTCATTCTCAGCAAATTAACACAGGAACAGAAAGCCAAGCACCGCATGTTCTCATGCATAAGTGGGAGCTGCACAATGAGAACACATGGATACAGGGAAGGGAACAACACACACTGGGGCCTGTCGGGGGGTGGGGGCCAAGGAGAAGGAGAGCATTAAGACAAATACCTAATGCATATGGACTTAAAACCTAGATGATGGGTTGATAGGTTTAACAAACCACCATGGCACATGTATACCTATGTAACAAACCTGCACTTTCTGCACATATATCTGGAACTTAAAGTAAAATTAATTTTTTAAAAGTAAATACTGTATGAGTCCATTTATGTAAAATACCAGATGATTAAATTATAGTAGCAGAAAACAGACAAGCAGTTGCCTGGAGATGGAGTTGGGGGAAAAAATGTGTGGTGGATTACAAAAAAGCATAATAAAACTTTTGGGAGTAATTTATATTGTACTAGTTTTTATTGCTGCGTAACAGATTACTACAAATTTGTTTAAAACAATACACAATTGTCATCTCAAAATTACTAGGGATCAGCAGTCTAGGCATGGCTTAGCAGGGTACTCTGCTCTAGGGTTCCTCACAAGGCTGCCGACTCATCTCAGTGCGTTCCTGGGGAAGGATCTGCTTCCAAGGTCACATGATGTTTGGCAGGGTGTATTTCCTTGTGGGTTGTTGGACAGAGAGCCTCAGTTTCTCACTGGCTATTGGCCAGGGGCCATGCTCACTTCTTTGCCATGTGGGCATCCCCACAGGGCAGCTCACAGCATGCAGCTTGCTTCATCAAAGCCAGCAAGGGAGAGAGTCTACTGGCAAGATGCAAACTGCACTCTTACATAACACAATCACAGCAGTGATTTATTCTTTTGGTTAGAAAAAAGCCATGGGTCCTGCCCATACAATGGGGTTCACAGGGCATGGATACCAGGTGGAGGGGGGGACAACTGGGGGTCCTCTTATAGTCTGTCTGTCAGAGGTATGGTCATTTACATGATTGTACTGATGATTTTATAGGTATATATTAATGTCAAAATTTATCAAATTGTGCATGTTAAAATGTGCAGTTTTGTCCATCAATTATACTTCAACACAGTTGTAAAAAGCTAAGAAACAGGACGGACATGGTGGCTCACACCTGTAATCCCAGCACTTTGGGAGGCCGAGGTGGGTGGATCACTTGAGATCATGAGTTCGAGACCAGCTTGACCATGTATAGTGAAACCCCATCTCTACTAAAAAATACAAAAATTAGCTGGGCATGGTGGCAGACGCCTGTAGTCCCCGCTACTTGGGAAACTGAGGAAGGAGATTCGCTTGAACTGGGGAGGCAGAGGTTGCAGTGAGCTGAGATTGCACAATTGCACTCCAGCCTGGGTGACAGAGTGAGACTCCTAAGAAACAAAAAGTTTGACAAATTGATTATAGAATAATATGGAAACACAAACAGCCAAAGCTAACCATGACAGAGGAAGGGAGTTTTGCCCTACCAAATATAAAGACTTGTTATAAAACTATTTTTGTAGTTAAGAGTGTGGTATTCATACAGGGATAGACAAACAGTCAAACAGAACAGATTAGAGAACCCAGAAACAGAGCCACACATATGTGGAAACTTGATAAACAACAGAGATGCCATTCTTAAACCAACGGGGAAAGGATGGACTTCTAAATAAATGAGGCAGCGACAACTGGGTACCCATATGGAAAAAAATAAAATTAGATATTTACCTCATAGCATTCACAAAAATAAATTTCAGGTGGAGTAGACACCTAAACGTTTCAAAAGCAAAACTTTAAACTTTTAGAAGAAAATATAGATTTATCTTTATGCCTTTTGTGTGGGGAATAAATTTTTAAACAGTATATGGAAAATGTAAGCTATAAAAGAGCAATCAATTTGATTGACTTAAAATTATAATCTTCTGTACATCAAATTACCATCTACTAAATGAAAAGACAAGCCACATAAGAGGGAAAATTATTTGCAACTGAATAAAAGATTTGTACTCATATAAAAAACTATTCAGAATTGGCCGGGCATGGTGGCTCACACCTGTAATCCCAGAACTTTGGGAGGCTGAGATGGGCAGGTCACGAGGTCAGGAGATTAAGACCATCCTGGCTAACACGGTGAAACCCCATCTCTACTAAAAATACAAAAAAAAAAAAATTATCCAGGAGTGGTGGCAGGTGCCTGTAGTCCCAGCTACTAGGGAGGCTGAGGCAGGAGAATGGCATGAACCTGGGAGGTGGAGCTTGCAGTGAGCCAAGATCGTGCCACTGCACTCCAGCCTGGGCGACAGAGTGAGACTCCATCTCAAAAAAAACAAAACAAAACAAAACAAAAAGAAAACCACAACCTATTCAGAATCAGTAAGAAAAGCATACACCCAGTAGACAAACTGACAAATTATATAAACAAGTGATTCACAAAAGAGAAAACTCCAAATCCTGTATATTTGCAGAAAGATTCTTAAATTTACTATTAATCAGAAGCATGTAACTCAGAATATTAATGAGTCTTTATACCCATCATACTGAAAAATTTTAAAAGTCTGACAGTACTGGACACTGGGAAGAAAGTAAAAAAAATGAACTCATTCACCCCTGGTTGGAATGTAAACTGGTAAAACCATTTTGGAAGAGAAATTTGGCTCTATCTAATAAAGTTGAAGATGCACATAGCTTATTCTTCTGTTAGATAGATATTTTAAAGAAAATCATACAATTGCATAAGGAGACAAAAAATGTTTATTTCAAATGCTTTTAATAGTGAAAAATTGTAAAACTAAAAGTTCACCAACAAGAATATAATTATATTGAGGTATATTCATACAATATTATACTGTACAGCAATGTAAAAGAATAAGCTAAAGCTATACATTGAAATATGGATAAAGCACAAAAAGAATCCAAGTCCTGGTTCCATCGCTCATGAGCTGTGTGACCTTGGACAAGTCACTAAACTTCTTCGTGCCTCAGTTTCCACACCTATGAATAGCGATTATAATTATACAACTTCCTACAGAGGCTGTGAAGATTACACAAGCTCAGTTTAAAGTGTCTACGATGCCTAGTACCTAGTAAGCACCAAGAGCATTAGCAACTATTATTTCTTTAAAAAATCTGAGTAACTATTTCAAAATATAATTTTATTTTATTTTATTTTTTTGAGACAGAGTCTCCCTCTATCATCCAGGCTGGAGTGCATTGGCACGATCTTGGCTCACTGCAACCTCTGCCTGCTGGGTTCAATCTATTAATTATCCTACCTCAGCCTCCCAAGTAGCTGGGACCACAGGCGGGTGCCACCATGCCAGGCTAATTTTTTGTATTTTTAGTAGAGACAGGGTTTCACCGTGTTGGCCAGGCTGGTCTGGAATGCCCAACCTCATGATCTGCCCACCTCAGCCTCCCAGGCATGAGCCACCACGCCCGACCAAATTACAGAGATTTTTAAAAGTAGCCTTTCCCCGGCCGGGCGCAGTGGCTCACCCCTGTAATTCCAGCACTTTAGAAGGCTGAGGCAGGCGGATCATAAGGTCAGAAGATCGAGACCATCCTGGCTAACGTGGTGAAACTCTGTCTCTACTAAAAATACAAAAAAATTAGCTGGGTGTGGTGTCGGGCACCTGTAGTCTCAGCTACTTGGGAAGCTGAGGCAAGAGAATTGCTTGAACCCAGGAGGCGGAATTTGCAGTGAGCCGAGACTGCACCACTGCACTCCAGCCTGGGCAACAGAGCTAGACTCCGTCTCGGAAAAAAAAAAAAAAAAAAAGTAGCCTTCCCCTTCCTGAAGCCATTAGGAAGGCAGAGGAAAGTTGGCATCCACAGAGAGGGATGGTTTGTGATGGTGAGTCATAGCCTGAGCAGGGCAGGGCCATTCACACAGGGGAGAGTAGATTGTTATAGGGTGTGAGATGCTAAGGCATCTACATGGGTGTAAAAGGGTGGCTTGCACCTTTCACAGAGCCTCCACAGGGAGACAAGATGTCCACATACAAGGGTGGCCCATTGGAGGATATCAGAGCCCAAGCCAGATGAGGAGGCCATCAACATGGCGCAGGGGCAGTAACAGGGATGGGAAATTGGTTACTTACAGGGGAAATAGATTGAAGAAGAAAGCATTTTTCTTTTCTTTTCTTTTCTTTTTTTTTTTTTTTTTGAGACAGAGTTTCGCTCTTGTTGCCCAGGCTGGAGTGCAATGGTGTGATCTTGGCTCACTGCAACCTCTGCCTCCCGGGTTCAAGCCATTCTCCTGCCTCAGCCTCCTAAGTGGCTGGGATCACAGGTGTGCGTCATCATGCCTAGCTAATTCCTTTTTTTTTTTTTTTTTTTTGAGGTGGTGTCTTGCTCTGTCACCAGGCTGGAGTGCAGTGGCACAATCTCGTCTCACTGCAACCTCTGCCTCCTAGGTTCAAGCAATTCTCCTGCCTCAGCCTCCCGAGTAGCTGGGACTACAGGCACATGCCACCACACTCAGCTAATTTTTGTATTTTTAGTAGAGACAGGATTTCACCATGTTGGCCAGTCTGGTCTTGAACTCCTGAGCTCAAGCAATCCACCCTGTCTTGGCCTCCCAAAATGCTGGCGTGAGCCACTGCACCCAGCCAAGAATGGTTTTTATGGGGGAACATTCACAATCAATTTGATAGTAGGGAACACTCCCTTTGAACCCAAATTAAGTCAAATGTTACCCTCACAAAAGAATTCCTCTCTTATTAGTAGACCTGCATTAAAAAAAAATTTACTCAATAATTATTACAGTTTTAATTTCATCAATAACAATTTTGCAAAATTTTTTAAATTTCTTGTTGCAAAAGTACCTATATACTATCCTTGATTTTGCCCCCTGGACCACAAAACCTAAAATATTTATTATCTGACCCTTTACACAAAACAGCTGACCCCTGGTCTCAACTAACCTAAATAAATAAATGAGTAAATTCCATGGTTGATGAGAAGTGGGATATTTGAATAGTTTTGAAGTACTGCCCTGCAAGATTCTTTTTAGTTACAAAGGGAAAAGGAAAATGTTACAGTGAGAAGCCCAGCAGACACCAGTTTAAGTAATCAAAGCAAACATCTTCAGTAATGGAACAAACTGGAATTGAGCTCCACCTGCTAAGATGCAATGGGAACCCAGATCACTCCTGTCATCGTCTTTCCAAAGAGGCACAACCTGAATCTAATCAGAAGAAAACAAACAAACCCACACCAAGGGACATCTATTATATAAAATAACCGGCCTCTAATCTAAAAGTGTCAAGGTCATGTCAAGGAAAGACTGAGGAACTGTTCCAGACATAAGAGATGAAAGAGACATGGCAACCAAACGCTATACAGAATTCCAAACTGGATACTTTTGCTATAAAGGAGATCCTTGGGACAGACGCCAAAACAGGAATGGGCTCTGGGGATTAACAGGTAATACTATACCAGTGTTAATTTCCTGATTTCCATGGTTGTATTGCAGCTATGCAGCATACAGGAGAACATCCTTGTTTGTAGGACATACACATAAAATTTTTCAGGGGTGCTGGGGCATTGGTTGGAGACTTATTCTCAGCAGTTCAGGGGGAACAAAGATTTTTGTACTATACTTGCAACTTCACTATACATTTGAGATTATCTGAAAACAAGCAAAATGGAAGGCTTTGACAAAGTTAGGGAGTTTTCTATTATTCTCACTTTCCTAGACTCCCTTAGAGCTAGGGATGCACGCACAGTTCCGGTGAATGAAACACAAGCAGAAGAGTGCTGGGAATTTATGGTGGAAGCTTGTGCTTTTCTGATACAGACTCCACCCCTTCCTCTGTCTTCCTTCTTTCTGCCCAGAACATGGACGCAATACTCAGAGGAAGAGCATTCTGGATTTTATAACACCAAGATGACAAGTATGGAGAGTAAAACCCTTACACCAAAGATGACAGAGAGCGTGCACAAAAGATGCTGGCTGCCCCCAAGCAAGATGACTACCTACTGCAGAAAGCTCTGAGTGGGACTTCAGGGTGACTCAGGAGGACAGCAGGGAGAGGTCAGTCATTCTGCTGTGCAGTGTGGCCTCTTCCTCCTGTATTGATTAGTATCTTCGCTCTTGAGGTTACATACCCCCTACTGCATGTACATGGTAGAAATACTATGAAATGGGGTGCTCCTGGGCATCTCCTCCTACCCCCACACTCAGTGACTTCACTTAGGTAGTTCCAAACAGGCCATGGAAATCAGCAAACACTGCAAGGTAATGCCCCACCCCTACCTCCCAGACAGCTGATTGTTAAACCTTTACCAGCATATCACTGGACTCCAGGGGCCCAGGAGGGTCAGTTGGAATAACCACAGCTTCAGCCCACCCTAGGAGCCTGCCATTTTCCCTGTCCAGTGCATGCCCCCTCCTCTGTGCAGGGAGAGGGCAATACTGCATTTACTCACTTGAAGGGCATCCTGGCCAGATGGTTTCCCTCAGACAGCAGTGCTAAGGAGCTGGCTAGGAAAATATTTTCCCAACTCTGCCTGGCTTCCTTTGAACAGGAATAAAACTGGTTCTCAGAAATGCAGCCAGTAGGTAAGTAAATAAAGCAGCTGTGCTGTGAGTTCCAGCTGAAATAAAGAAAACTTATGAGTCTGGTTTGCATAAAGAGAAAGCTTATGGATTCAGATTTTCCTCCCTTCCTGCCCTCCGGTCTCTCTCCTACAACAGGACCCCATCTGTGCCTGCATCGCCCTCCCCGCTTCCCCGGGGATGTGATCAGCACCTGGTTGTTCATTGGCTCTAGTACAGGATAAACTTGCAGCTTTCTGGAGACTTGTTTCCAATGGTGGAGCTATTTATTTCTCTTTTCGTAGTAGACATTGCCTAGCCTCATGGACCCTGTCAAGGGCCCATGTTCAAGGATCTCCTGTTCTGAGCTGGAATAGCCCCCCACCCCTAGTCCATTTGAAGTTAGGTCATTTCACTTGAGGGCCAAGGACAGAAGAAGGAGACGGGGAACCTAGCAGGTTTAGGAATTCAGCTAGATTTCTGACATGCCCTGAAAATAGGTGTTTGTCTACCCTAAAATCTGATGGTGAATTAACCACAAGCAAGATGCACTTTGCACATGCACTTCATGTTAGTATATGCCGGGGGACACTGCAGAAATAGCTCTATTCACTGGTTTCTATTTATTCACATTATGTGTTACAGTGTGGTGTGTATGTGTATGAACGTGTTAGGGTGTGGTCCGTTGTGAACCCAGATGCAGGTATACATGTATGTGTGTAGATGGGCACATGTGAGTGTCATTTTCTAGATGCCTGGGTGTTTAAACGTGTATGAAATTATGTGTGAGTAGCTATGTATGTTTCTCTGTCTGTCTTTGTATAGGCAGATGTGATTGTGTGTGTGCAGGACTGAGCCTCGTGACTTCTGAAAACCTGGTTGAAATGCTGGGAGAATGTCATCGTCTTCTAAAAATAGAGGAGCTGAAATATTTTGAAGAGAGGATTGAACACACACACACATGCACACACCCCCAAACACATTTCTGTTTTGAGATTCCCTATGTTCCCTTAAGCCCTGTGTGTAATGGAAAAACACCAAATATTTGCAGTTTTCTGTCATGATAAGGATTGTTAACTTCATCCAGGGACAGAATTTTATCACTCAGTTGTCAGGGGAAGGGTGTGGGAGGGGGCCCTGAAGGGGTCAGATTTAGACGAATCAAGCCTAACCTTGCTTCTCTGCAGCTGATTCCATCTGTCTTTAAAACATCTTGGCCTGCTGCCCACTGTTCAAAGGGAAGGAGCTTGTCTCTAGCTGTGGATCCATTTGGCATACAGGCAAGGGAACAGAGGGGCCGTGGTCATCTTCCTTTTGAGGACAAGAAGACACAAAGACATGAGATCCTGTTGTAGCATAATGGGATTAGAACCAACAGAAAATGTCTACTTCTTTGTGGGTTGTGAGATATAATAAAGGCTTTCTGAAGTGTTTATGAAGTCTGTTCCAGGTGATTCTAAGAGAAGACTCCTAGTTCTCTGAGATGAATTAGAATCAGAATCATGGAGGTTCATACAATCATCAGAACAACCTCTGGAAGTTTGTTTGTTTGTTTATTTGTTTGTTTGAGACAGAGTCTCACTCTGTCACCCAGGCTGGAGTGCAGTGGCGCAATCTTGGCTCACTGCAATCTCTACCTCCCGGGTTCAAGCGATTCTCCCGCCGCAGCCTCCCAAGTAGCTGGGACTACAGGCGTGCGCCATCATGCCCAGCTAATTTTTGTATTTTTAGTAGAGATGGGGTTTTGTCATGTTGGCCAGGGTGGTCTTGAACTCCTGACCTCAAGTGATCCACCTGCCTCAGCCTCCCAAAGTGCTGGGATTACAGGTGTGAGCCACTGTGCCTGGCCAACCTCTGGAATTTGTAAGAATCTTATGTTTATTGGGCATTTATTATAATAGCATGGATCACTGGCTTTGTGTGCATCAACTTATTTAATTTCCACCACAATCATGTAAGGATAATTATTATCCTATTCCACAGGTGAGAAAAATAGCACACAGAGGTGGAGACACTTGTCCAAGGCCACAAAGCTAGTAAATGATGAAATAATTTTTGAATTTTAAAACACAATAAAGAGTTTAAGTAGAAGATTAAACATAGCTGAAGAGAAAATTAGTAAACCAGAAGAGAAATCTGAAGAAATTATTAAGACTAACAGTTAGAATATGTAAAGGCATGAAGCAAGAATGGAGGATGGAATGAGAAATTGAATAAACATCTACTCAGAATTCCAGAAGGAGAGAAGACAGTGAATATTTGAAGATAATTTCTCAGAGGAGAAACATGAGTCCATAGATAGAGGATACAACACATACCAAGCAGAATAAACAAAACTAAATTCATTACTAGACACATTTCAGAAAACCTGAAAAATAATAGAGTCAAAGAGATCTTATAACCAGTAAGACAGAAAAGAGAAATCACCTGCAAAACAATGGCATAGATTTATTGTATAATCCCCAGTAGTAATAATAGAAGCTCGAAGGAAGTGGAACCATATTAAGAGAAAGAAAAAACAAACCTCTCAACCTGAAATTGTGTACCTAGAAAAATCTGTTCTTCCTAAAAGAGGGTGAAATAAAGATATATTCATAACTCCGGGATTCCAGAACTCATGCTTTTTCCTCTATGTTATACTGTTGCTACCAGTTCTCAGATAGTTTAGATCTGAAGTTTTATAGTCAGTCATGCCTCATTTTATTGTACTTTGCTTTATTGCACTCTGCAGACATGACTTTTTTAAAAACTTGAAGATTGGTGACAACCCTATGTCAAACAAATCTATTGGTGCCAATTTTCCAACAGCATGCGCCCACTTTCTGTCTCTGTGTCACATCTTGGTAATTCTCACATTATTTCAAACATTTTTATTATTATCATACCTGTTACGGTGACCTGTGATCAGCGATCTCTGATGCTACTACTGTAATTGTTTTGTGGTGTCATAAACCGCACCCATGTAAGATGGCAAACTCAATTGATAAATGTGTGTGTTTTGACTGCTCCCACCAGCTTTACCCCATCTCTCTTCTTCTCCTTGTGCCTCCCTATTCCCTAAGACACACAACATTGAAATTGAGCCAACCAATAACCTTACGATGGCCTCTAAGTGTTCAAGAATCACATCTCTCACTTTACATGAAAAGCTAGAAACTGTTAAACTTAGTGAGGAAGGTATGTCCAAAGCTGAGACAGGCTGAAAGCTAGGCCTCTTGTGCCAAACACCCAAGTTTTGAATGTAAAGGAAAAGTTCCTGAAGAAAATTAAAAGTGCTATTCCAGTGAACACATGAATGATAAGAAAGAAAATAGCCTTACTCCTGATAGAGACAAAGTTTTAGTGGTCTGGATAGATCAAACCAAGCACAATACTCCCTTGAGCCAAAGCGTAATTCAGAGCAAGGCCCTAACTCTCTTCAACCCCATGGAAGAAGGCTGAGAGAGGTCAGGAAGCTGCAGAAGAAAAGTTTGAAGCTAGCAGAGCTTGGTTCATTAAGTTTAAGGAAAGAAGTCATCTCCCTAACATAGAAGTACAAGATGCAGCACCAAAGCTGATGTAGACACTGCAGCAAGTTATCTAGAAGATCTAGCTAAGAAACTTATGAAGGTGACTACACTAAACAACAGCTTTTTGATGTAGATAAAACAGCCTTCCTCTTTAAAGAAGAAGATGCCATCTAGCACCTTCTTAGCTAGAGAGGAGAAGTCAATGTCTGGCTTCAAAGTTTCAGAAGACAGGCTGACTCTCATGTTACGGGCTAATGCAGCTGGTGGCTTTAAGTTGCAGTCAATGCTCATTTACCTTTTTGAAAACTCTAAGGAATTATGCGGCTAGGAGCAGTGGCTTACGCCTGTAATCCCAGGTCTTTGAGAAGCTGAGATGGGAGAATCACTTAAGCCCAGGAGTTCAAGACCAGCCTGGGCAACAGAGCGAGATCCCGTCTCTACAAAATTAAAACAAACAAACAAACAAACAAACAAAAAACTTCAGCCAGGTGTTATGGTGTGTACCTGTAGTTGCAGCTATTTTGAAGGCTAAAGCAGGAGGATTGCTTGGGACCAGGAGTTCAAGGCTGTAGGGAGCTATGATTGTGCCACTGCACTCCAGCCTGGGCAGCAGAGTGAGACCCTGTATACTCTGTCTATGCTCTATAAACGGGGCAACAAAGCCTGGATGACAGCACATCTGTTTCCAATATGGTTTATGAACTATTTTAAGTCCACTATTGAGACATACTGTTCAGAAAAAAAGGTTCCTTTCTAAATATTACTGCTTGTTGACAATAAACCTGGCTACCCAAGAGCTCTGATGGAGATGCACAAGGAGATGAATATTGTCATGCCTGCTAACACAACATCCATTCTGCAACCCATGGATTAAGGAATAATTTCAACTCTCAAGTCTTATGATACAAGAAATACATGTTGTAAGGCTATAGCTGCCATAGATAATGATTCCTCTGATGAATCTGGGCAAAGTTAGTTGAAAACCTTCCAGAAGGGATTCACCATTCTAGATGACATTAAGAACAATCTAGGTCAAAATATCAGCATTAATAGGAATTTGGAAGAAGTTTATTCTCACCCTCATGGATTACTTTGAGGGGTTCGAGACTTCAGTAGGGGAAGTCATTGCAGATGTGGTGGAAATAGAAAGAGAACTAGAAGTAGAGCCTGAAGATGGGACCAAACTGCTGAAATCTCATGATGAGGAGTTGCAGCTTCTGGATGAGCAAAGAAAGTGGCTTCTTAAGATAGAATCTACTCCTGGTGAAGATGCTGTGAACATTATTGAAGTAACAACAAAAGATTTAGAATATTCCATAAACTTAGTTGATAAAGCAGTGGCAGAGTTTGAAGACTGACTCCAATTTTGAAACAAGTTCCACTCTGGGTAAAATGCTCTCAAACACCATCATATGCTACAGAGAAATCTTTCATGGACGGAAGAGTCAATCAATGTGGTAAACTTCATTATCATCTTGTTTTAAGAAATTGCCACAGCCACTTCAGTCTTCAGTGACCACCACCCTGATCAGTCAGCAGCCATCAACATGAGGCCAGACCTTCCTCTTGCAAAAAGGTTATGACTTGCTGAAGGCTCAGATGTTCATTAGCATTTTTAGCAATAAAGCATTTTTAAATTAAGATATGTGCAATGTTTTTTAGACATAACGCTATTGTACACTTAATAGACCCTAGTATAGTATAGACATAATTTTTATATGCACTAGGGAACCAAAAAATTCATGTGACTCACTTGATTGAGATATTCACTGTTGCAGTGGTCTGGAACGAAACCTGCAATATCTCTGAAGTATGCTTATATTACAATAATTATCTTCCAGGAAATTCTTCTTGCTTCCTCTGTTTCCTCCTGCCTCCACTATTCCTTTTAAGGTCAGAGCATTTCTAGGGGAAAAAAAAAAATGCCATTTTCATTGGCTTGTATTTAAGGGAGCTCCAGGGTCTAATCCTTTGGAAGTTCTCCTTCATAAAAGGCTCTGGGGAGTCAAAACAGCACTGCAGACTGTCGCTGGACCCCAGTGATAGTCTACAGACAAGAGGGGTGGTGGGAGCAAGCACGGAGCATACCATGAAGGCCCTGGAACGCTTTCTAGAAATCTTTTGCGCTCCCTTAGAGACCATAGCTTGGTAAACACTGCACCTTTAAATATCATTTCATTAGAGTGAACAGAGCCTGCAGGCACAGCATTAATCAACTCAGCGTTCCCTTCAGGCCTGGGGGCTGGCAGAGTTTTGCCTTCCCTTTGTCCCAAGGTCAGAAATTACTTTGTGGTTCACTTGGCTCAATTTCCCTTTGGATTAGCACTAAGATAGCTTTTAACTAAAGGTTTTCTCCCCCTTGAAATGCACCAAACTCTCAGCTAAGACTGCTGGCCTCAGATCACAAATTCCTCCTCCTTTCCCTCCCCTGAGAACTAACCCTGAAGGGTGATTGATTTACTTAACCTTTGTTGGTACAAATATGAAAGGCAGCTGCCTCTCTCTTCAGCTAACATTTGAACCAGTTTATGTTATTTTGCTCTGAGAGCTGGCATTTCTTGAAGGTCTTCTCTGACCTTACTCCAGAAAAGTGGTAAGGCCTTCGTCTTGGCAGAAAATGGGAGGAAATACAGAAGGGAAAAGGGGGCCAAAGTGGAGAGGTTGTGAAGAGGAGGAAGGGGAGTGGTCAGCAGTGCTGGCATTCAGGAGACTGGAGACGCCAGTAGAAGAGCTGCGGAGTCCCTCCTAATGTCTGTGCCTCAACTCCCCCAGGGGTCCCCTTTCCTTCTTCCCTTTCTCCTCCCCACTCTGGGATGGCCTATGCCTCCACTCTGCCCCCAGTCCTCTTCTTTTTCCGGACCCCAGGACAAGAGAGGACTTTCTTCCTGGGGTCTAAGACTGCCATATTGTCCCCCCTCCAACCTTAATCAAGGTCTCTCAGCCATGGGCCTCTGCAAGCCCTACCCTTCCACCTTGTATTAGTTAAGATAACACTAACTGCTATGATAAACCTAAAACTCTCTATGAATCAAATATGATAGAAATCTAGTTTTTGGTCAGGCATGGTGGTTCACGCCTGTAATCCCAGCACTTTGGGAGGCTGAGGTGGGAGGATCTCTCGAGCCCAGGAATTTGAGACCAGCTTAGGCAACATAGTGAGACGAAGGAAGGAAGGAAGGAAAGAAGGAGAAGGAAGGAAGGAAGGAAGCAAGGGAGGGAGGGAGGGAGGGGGGAGGAAGAAAGAAAGGAAGGAAGGAAGGAAGGAA
>NW_016814625.1:431613-535840 GCF_001698545.2 Rhinopithecus bieti
AGAGAGAGAGAGAGAGAGAGAGAGAGAAAGAAAGAAATGCATTTATTGCTCCCATAAAGTCCAAAATGGGTCTTCCTGACTGGCAGGCAGCTATCCTCTGAACAGTGATCTGTATCTGGGTTCCTTCTATTCTATGGTTCCACCCTCTTCATCCACTGGCTCCCAAAGTGGGAGGGGAAAATGGCAAAGGACTGTGTGGGGGAGACTTATGCACCAGGCCTGGAAGAGGCTCGTGGCTTCTCCTCACATTCCATTGGCTGGGGTCCAGTCAAATGGCCACAAGCGAGGCTGGGCAATGTAGGGTAGCTGTGTTCCCAGGAAGAAGAAGAGCCAGTCTCTGCTCACTCCTGCCCCTTTCTTACTTTCCTATTTTGCCCGCAGTGAAGATATCTTCACCAGGTATCTGTTAGGGCTGGTTTTTTACTATGTGGTGAAGTTCAGCTGCTTCACTTATTTTTCTACGCAGGGATGCCCACTAAGTGTTACCTTCACATCAATCCCCAAACATGGTGGTGGCTCCCTCAGGCACTCCATTGAGAAGCATTTGCAGCCGCCCTGGGTCTTGGGTGCCAGGATTGACTGATGCAGAGTGGGTGTGATGGCAAGGGTACCATTTTTTGGCCATCTTGCTCCAACAGCCCTTTGGGGGTTTATTTCCCCAGCAGTTGTGTGGTCCCAGTGGTTGGGACCATCAACCCAGAGGCCCATCACTTTTTTTTTTTTTTTGAGACGGAATCTTCATCTTGTCGCCCAGGCTGGAGTGTGATGACGTGATTTTGTGGCTCACCACAGCCTCCGCCTCCCAGGTTCAAGCGATTCTTCTGCCTCAGCCTCCCGAGTAGCTGGGATTACAGGCACCAGCCACCACGCCCGGCTAATTTTTGTATTTTTAGTAGAGATGGGGTTTCACCCTGTTGGCTAGGCTGGTCTCAAACTCCTGACCTCAGGTGATCCACCTGTCTTGGCCTCCCAAAGCCCAGCCAGCTCATCACTTTTTTTTTTTCCTCGAGACAGAATTTTGCTCTGTTGCCCAGGCTGGAGTGCAGTGGTGCGATCTCAGCTCACTGCAACCTCCGCTTCCTGGGTTTGAGTAATTCTCCTGCCTCAGCCTCCCCAGTAGCTGGGATCTCGGCTCACTGTAACCTCCACCTCCTGGGTTCAAGCGATTCTCCTGCCTCAGTTTCACAAGTAGCTAGGATTACAGGCGTGCGCCACCATGCCTGGCTAATTTTTTGTGTTTTTAGTAGAGACGGGGTTTCTCCATATTGGTCAGGATGGACTCAAACTCCTGACCTCGTGATCCACATACTTTGGTCTCCTAAAGTGCTGGAATTACAGGTGTGAGCCACCATGCCTGGCCCCATCACTTTTATATCACTTCCTTTCAATGCCCCCAGGATGATACACCCTCCTTTTCATTTTGCAACTTTAACTTCTCTGGGCCAGTCTCTGTGTTCTAGTTAACCTCAGCAACTTGGAGAGCAGAACTGACTTGTATAAGGCTAATCGGAGAGAAGGAGCAGATTATGAAAGGCCTTCAGAGACAGCCCTGTGGCCCAGGAGACATGGAGAAATGCTGTGGATGGCATGATGCAGGAAGCCACCTGCTGGGGTGAATGAGGAAGACTGTGGACCTGTGGCAGAGGCTGAGGGCAAAGACGGCAGCCAAAGCCCTGGGCCAGAAGGTGGTGCAGGTGTTGCCAAAGTGACAAAGAAATTTGGCCCTGAGGTCCCTTCTCTACACCCTGCCCTCCCTCAGTTCCACTGTAGCTAGAGTGCTGGAAGCTGAGTTGCAGTGTCAAGCACATGTGTGCGTTTGTGCCTGTCCACCTGCTCACACCCCTATGGGGATCTTCATCATTGGCACTGACTCCCTCTCCATTATACCAGATTGTCCACATCCCTTCCTGATGGCTAACAAGATGCGAATACATTCACATCCCTCCCCCAGGTGTGCTTCTCTAAGGTAACAAAGTCCCTCAATTAATCCAGCCCTGAGGGACAGGAGAGATAGGGGAAGATCTTCAAATCCCTAAATCTGAAAAGGAAACAAATGGCCCAACATTGCAGTCCTTGGTATTCATGAGAAAGACCCGGAGAGACTTAAAATTACAGACTCCTAGGCCCCTATGCAGAACCACTGAATGCGAATCTCCAGAGGCTGAGTCTCCTTGGCTGCCTCAGTGGCACCACAGGGAATCCAGATGCGCACCAAAGTTTGGGAACTACTGCCTTCAGGAGCCAGTTCTATAGAGTCTGAAATAAGAGATGCTCCAGAGAGAATCCGAGGTATCATAATTCTGTAACATTAGCCATCGAAATGGGATTAGTAAAGATTCCTAGCACTAACCATTTCCGATGTGCAAGTGCTATTCCTATGTGCTATACATGGATTATTTCCTTCTCACGGTAAACTTACGAAGTAGGTTCTGCTGTTGTCTTCATTATACAGATTAGGAAACAGAGGCACAGAGAGAGTGTTCTAAGATCACATAGCTAGTAAGTATGAAAGCCTAATTTGATCTCAGGAAGTCTTACTCCAAAGTCTCTGCTCTTAACCATTATGCCGCGCTATCACCCTTTCTCCTCTTTTAATAGGTGTGAGAGTTGAAAGGGGAGAGGTGGTCTAGAGAAGAACTGAGAGGAGGATAGGCTAGCTGAGCTCCATCTTTTGCACCTACCACACATCCCCTCCACACTAAAAGGAGGATAGTGAAGGGGTTCAGAGAAGAGATTATGAGAAAGAAAGGCATCTACCATTTGCATTTCAGTCTGGTCACTTAGTTAATAACTTCCCGTGGGTGCCTCCATGCTTCTCAGGAATGGCAAAGTCTGTTCCCTTTGTCTGCCATAATTCTTTCTCTTCATTAACACCTGACAAGGTCCTGCTGACCCTTCAGGTCTCCCTGGGAAGCCTTAGATAACTCCCCACCCTCACAGAGTCTATCATGACTTTTGATCTTCTGCAATTATAGGTGTTCACATCTTCCTCTAGTTATCGTTTCTTGAAATCAGGGACTCCACAGCCCTGTTTGTCATTGTAGTCCCCATGCTTCGCACATAGAGGCACTCAATAAATCTTGTGGGAAAAAATGAATGAAGGAACGAAACATTTATTGAGCACATACTGTGTGTCAGACACTACAAGACCTTATGGATCTTTGAAGATGTATGGACATATTTCTCACTCACAAAGAATGTACAATCTTGTTAGGAGGAACAGATGTACCCCCAAGAACAGTGAGACCCGGAGGCATCACTGGCTTCCCATGTCACTGTAGGTCAGTCACTGCCCTGCTTCCTCTTTTCCTCCTGGTACAAAGGGTTTATAAATCCTCTGAGGACACTCCCTATTCTCTTGTCTATTTCCACATAGAGACATCATTAAATGGACCCTGTGTACTTGTGGTTTGGAAGGTGGAGGAGCCAGGGAGAAGGACCTGGAAAGGCCACTTCTCGCTGGTATTGGGATAGAATGGTGGTTGCGCAGTGAGCAGGAGAGGAAAAATGACAAAGGTCCTGGGACCCCGGGGAAGAAATAAGAGTCTACTCTGAGTGCCAGCCTGGGAAGATGAAATGTTCCTAGGGGGTTGATTTGTATGTCTTGGGCACCAGTCAAAGGTCGCTTTCCACAGTCCTGTTATTTAAGGGGAGTGGGAGGGTGGAAGGGGCTGCCTCCTTATCGCTTCCTCTCCTTAGCCAGTTCTGCTCAGAGCCCCAAAACCCTAAGACCAGATTGTCAACCCCAGCCTGCTGCGCAAGATTTGTTTAGGCCTTGCACACTAATTGGCTCCACTCTGGTGCTCCAGGAACTTAATTGTGAGCCCATCACGACCTCTTCTGTCCTCAGATAGGAATGTGCACAGGCTTGTAGCAGAAACTGGGATTGCACAAGCGACAGGACGTTGGAGGGTGGGGTGGGAAATCCTGGGTGTTAAGCTTTGCCTGAGTTGATGCAAGGTCATCTTCTGAAGGATGAGATGAAGCAACAAAGTCAGGATCCCCAGTCAGGGCCACAGAGGTCAAGGAGGCAGAGGCATCCTATGAATTTCCCTAGTGGAAAATCAGGTGTCAGGGCACGGGGTGGAAAAGTTAATGGATCTCCCAGATCCTTGCTATTTTCTTTTTCTTCTGATTGCAGACACTTCCGAAATGACTTATCCAGGCCTGGCCAGTCCCTCAGCAGAGGCTGGATAGAAGAGGTTAGGGTGGAGAGGTCAGCATTGCCAACAGGACTCTGGAGCCCCAAGGAACCCAATCTGTGTTCTTTCCAGAATGAGTCAGAACAGGCTGCCACAGAGGGCAGCCTTGCCTGGTCACCATTCCAGGTGACCAGGGGCCACAGCACAGTCCTTGCATCCCCATCCTGGTCCTGTGCAGGAGGGATTGAAGCTGCTCAGGCCCAGTGCTCTGGGACTGTGCGTCACATGCCCTAGCTGTTCATGCCCCTCTGACTACAGGCCCCAGGCCTGATAACTATCTTTTTTCTGTTTTGTTCTTGACCCCCAGTTCCTTATCGCATGAGGACCTAGACTTCTCCACCAGCCTTATAGTGAAGGCTCCATCCGTTGAACCCGTTTCTGGAAGCTGTTTCATCTCCTGGCCCTCCTGCTCTTGCCCAGGGACAGAAAATCCCAATTAGACATCCATGGTAGCCATTCTTAATTGATCACATCACTCTTTCCTATATTCTTCTGCTAAAGCAAGACTTAAAATCCCCCTTGACACAGAGCTCCAGACAGCCACTACCAATCCATTACACCCAGCATGGGAACTGAATCCTATGTGCCGTCTCTGCTTTTTCCACTTGGACCCCTCCCAGGTCCTGCAGCTGAGACCTCTAGCAAGGACTGCCCTCATTTTCCCTGCCCCCCACCCCTGCACCTTGCCCCATTTTACCAGGCTGTGCCCCAAATATGGCCAGAAGCTCAAAGGTGCTAATTATGATTTAAATTCATTTTTCCTTCTAATCTCAAAGACTTGCATTACTCTATCCATTTTAGGAAGAGGGAAATTTTGAAGAGCCAAGAAGATGCAGGACTCTTATTTGACTCTTGGTCCAAAGTTGGGGAAATAATCCCCTGATAGGCTGAGCAAAGTTGCAGAGTATAACCAGAACCCCCAGCTACATCTGATTTTTCACCTACTAAAAAAGCAAAGCACATAATCTCCATCTACCTTAGGGGCAGTCCCAGTTTTCACTCAGCAATAAACCCTCATTTCACACTTCTTTCCTGCTGCTTGCTGCTAAGTACAGAGATGTCTCTCTCTCTATGTATATAACTTCTCTTGCCCTAAATGGGCCCAGAGTCCACCTCCTGACTACCCCCTGAGTGTATCTTTGGGACACACTGACTTAATGCAGATCAAAGGCACTGGTTTCTTACACCTTGTGTTTCAGAATCACCCTCAAGCTTGATAACATATAGATTCCTAGGCCCCATCCAATTCAAACCAAGAATCTCCTGGATAAGGGCCTGAGACTCTGTGTTTATAACTCCCTGGATCAGTAGTCCTTAAAGTGTGATCCCCAGCAGCAGCCACACCTGCGAACTTATTAGAACTGCACTAACAACTTCTCAGGTGATTCTGATGCAATTCCAGTCTGAGAACCCGCTGTCCGCGGTGGTCCTGGGTAGATTCAAGTTTGGGAGCCATTGATCCAAGGGACCCTGTCAATTTCTGACTCCAGCTGTGGTCCCTTGGCTCCATCCAGTGCAGCCCAAATGGTAGGGAGCAAACCCTGGGACATCTTTAGTCTTCTCTAGGTGACTGGCCTGTTGAAAGGAAAAGGCTGGAACAGACAACTTCTCCAAGGCTGTTGATATACCTGGCAGCAGTTTCTGCTGGCCGCCAGAGAGCCAACCAAGCAAAGGCCCTTCTGAAAGGCTCTATTCAAAGCTGTTAAATGAGCAAGCACCACTGCTTTTTTCCTTTCCCCTGCACCTGGAGCTGTGACCAGAACTGTTGGCAACCGCAGCTGTGGCCCCACGAAAGGGCCAGGGCAAAAGAAGATCAATCCTTACCTGCTGGAGAGCTAGGCCCCTGAGAAGGAGCTGGCCAGAGGGTTCAGAAAAGGGAATGTCCCCCAGATACAGGGCCAGTTTCTCAGAGTGGGAAAACCCATTCCTCCTCTGCATCCCTAGCACAGTGCTTACATTCAGACAGTGCCTGGGAGGTGGGCTGTGCTGCATGCCCAGCAGATGGAGGCTCTGGGGGTCTCTCAGACTGTAGAGGACAGGTGGACAGGCCGACCACCCACAGACAATTCAAGATGGGAACCTATTCATGCCCAGTCTAGGTCAAGGCACTGTAGGGTTACAGCTGTGCACCACTTCAGTTGCAGATAGAGCACAGATTTGAAACTGCCCTGTCCTTCAAGGTCCACATCACATGTCCAGAACAGGGCTCTGTGCTGCACTGGCCACTGCCCAGATGGAATGACATAGTCGTGCACCCTGTCTCAGGACTCTAGCAGTCTGGACCATTTCCCCAAGGCCAGTACAAGTCTTGGTTTCTGGTTTCAACTACAGTTTATTTAATCTCCCATCTTCTGATTCACTTGCGGACCAAGAATCAACCCTCTGGTATTTTATGAAACCATAAGGCTTTCATTATGTCAAACTTGAAATCCAGATGGACTCAAACCCATCACCACTCATGTTCCAGGAAACCTTTCTTACCAGCCGTATGCTTGGGTAGCCTTTGTGCCCCTTCCTGGATCAATCTCCTTATCTGTAAAATAGAAGGATACCATCAACTTCACAATACCCTTCCATCACATTGCAGTCACTTAACAAAGCTTAATTGCCTACTTACTTTCTGCTTTAAGTTGAGAAGCCAGTACGCAAGGCCACAAAATGGTAGAAGTGGGGTCTGAGTCTGGATTTTCTGTCGTCCTACATAGAGTATCATGGTAGTAAGTTGAATTGTGTGCCCCAGAAAGATAGGCTGAAGTCCTAGCCCCCTGTGAATGTGACTATAATTGGAAATAGGGTCTTTGCAGATGTAATCAAGTTAAGATGAAGTCATACTGGATTAGGGTGTGGTGTCTACAAAGAAAAAAGAGGCAGGTTTGGGTACAAAGATACACAAAGAAGGCTATGCGAGGACAGAGGCAGAGGTTGGAGTGACGCAGCCACAGGCCCAGGAACGCCAAGGATTGTTGGGAGCCACGGGACGCTAGGAAGAAGCAAGAAAGGATTCCTCCTTGGAGGCTTAAAGAAAGTGACCCTGCCCGTATCTTGATTTCAGACTTCTAGCCTCTCAAACAGTGAAAAAATAGATTTTTGCTTTAAACTACCCAGTTTGTGGTAATTTGTTCCAGCAGCTCTAGGAAACTAACACTAACGTTCTCCCCCAGACCTGAAGCACTACTGCTGACCTTTCTGTGGCTGGCCCTATTCCCATCGGCAGCCTTTACCCTCCTGCTGATCCCCAACTTTATCTGGCTCTCCATAAAATAACATCATATTTCACATGTGAACCATGCTTTTGTTGGTTTTTTAGAGACAGAGTCTTGCTCTGTCACCCAGGCTGGAGTACAGTGGTGCCATCCTAGCTCACTGCAGCCTTGAACTTCTGGGCTCAAGTGAGCCTCCCACTTCAGCCTCCCAGAGCACTAGGAGTACAGGCATGAGCCACGGCACATGGTCAGAGTTTTAAGGCTTTTGATCTCATTTTATGATGTGAAAATTGAGGATCAGGGAGATTAAGGTGATTATCCTGTGATGCCATGACAAATAAGTGAAACAGCCAAGACTGAACCCAAATATTCTGACTCTTAAGCCAAAGTTCTTTTTCTTTAAATTTTTTATTGTGAAGTGTAATAACACACGTATAGCAATGCACAAACACAAATGTATAGCTCAAGCAAAGCAGCAAAACCCATATAAACACCATCTAGGTCAAGGAATAGAATACTGCCTGCCTCCCATGTGCCCCCTGGCAATCACTCTCCCTTTCCTCCTCCCCAAGGTTACTGCTGCCCCATGCCAGGCCAGTGATTGGAACACGCATCCCATTTCAACCTTGGTGTCACTAAGAATCATTGGAGGCAGCAGAAAAAGATGGAAGCCTGTATATGTACTGGGGGAACCCCCTGCACTCCTTTCTCTAAGGCTCAGGATTTCCCTGAAGCTAAGCCTCTCTAGGGCTCTTCCCCATGGCTTTCTTTAGAGATGTCAAAACAAAACACAGCACACAACTCTTAACTGGTCTTGACACTTTCAGAATCGTGAAAGCTGGGAGTGGCTGACAATTTTTTTTTTTTTTTTTTTAAGCAGTAAAACCATAGACTTTGAACAAGAAGGGAGGGAGAAGGGGAGATCAGAAGGTACACCCAAGGGCTGGGATCATGGATGGTTAAGGAAACAAAGCAATAATTATCAAGTCCCCGAGAATAGCCTACCCACCACATCCCCCTCCCTTCCTCCTACCAGAGACATCTCTGCTATACCAGCAGGGGTAAGCAAGACCCACAGGAGTTTAGCCTAATCTTGCCTAGAGGCAGGCGCAAGCCACATGGCTTCTAGTCGCGCCTTCCTGTCTGAGTTTGTTATCCCTCTCCACCAGGAGTCTGCACGCCTGCTGTCAGTATCAGAGGATAGATAGGGCAGGAACAGGGGAGAGTAAGAGAACAGGGACTAGTCAGAAGGCTCCAGCCAGGAAATTGAGCCATCATTCCCTTGCCTGACTTCTGGAAAGTCACTTAATGCCTCTGGGCTGCAGATCCTGCCCTCTGAAGCAAGGACAATGGGTCAAGACCCTGTGGCAACACTGATGCAGACATGAGATGCTCCCCAGGCTCCCAGATGAAGACAGACAAACAGAAGGATCCTTTTGTAGTAGTGAGGCTTCAGCTCGCACCGCCCAGGCTGCCACAGGGAGACTTGATGCAGCTACTTCTGCAGATGCACATGCAAGGCAGGAAAGTGAGGGGCTCTGGAGGGAGGACAGGAGCCGGAGGGAGTGACAGCTCAACAGCTGTCGGTTACAATCAATGCCTCAGTGCCACTCTCTGTCTGCTGGCAGGCCTGCAGCGGCCAAGGCACTGGAAAAAGGCAAGATCATTACAGGACTGGATGGAAGGGCTATCTCTGCTCAGTTGTCCTGTCTGTTTTCCTTAAGCCAGAGTGGGTTAGATCTCTAAGCCCATGGGGAAATTCATACTACTAGGGCTGTTTTCTGGAAAACAAAAACAAAAACAAAAAAAAATATGGCCTGAGTTCCAAGAAGACTGGCCTTATGGACTAGGAATTGGAAGCTTTCCATTTAGTTCTGATATCTGCTACTTACAGTGTGCTTGAGCAAGTCACTTCCATTCTTAGTTTCAGTTTCTGCATCTGACGATAGTAACAATTTTTAATTTATTGAGCACATATTATGTGCTAGGTGATGAAGTGGATGTTTAATATGCATTCTCTGTAATATCAGTCCTTTCTACCTCATGGAGATGCTGTGAGGATCAAATAAAAAATATACTTCCTCAAAAACTTAACAGAATTACCAACGAACCAGCAATGCTACTCTGAGGTATACACCCCCAAATAATTGAAACAAAACAAGCCACTCAATAAAACACTTGTTATGAATGCTCATAGCAACTTGATTCAAGTAGCCAAAAGGTGGAAACAACCCAAATGTCCACAACTGTAAACAAGCCATAGTATATACAGACAATGGAATATTACTCAGCCATAAAAAGGAATGGAGTACTGATACATGCTAAAACCCGCATGTCCCTTAAAGACATTGTGCTAAGTGAAAGAAGCCAGACACTGAATCCCATGTTTTATGACTTATTTTATATAAAATATGCAGAATAGGTAAATCCATAGAGACAGAATAGATTAATGATTACCAGAGAATCATGGGATGTACTTCTGGAGTCACACAAAAAAATTGAAAATAGAGACTGGTGGTAGCTGCACAACATTGGGAATACACTAAATGCCACTGAATTGTACACTCTAAAATTGCTAATTGTATCTTATGTGGACTTCACCTCAGTAAAAGATAGAAACACCTGTCCCTGTGGAAGTCTGTGCACTGTTTAAAGTCATGGCTCAGGAGCACAGTTTCCATGTGGAGCACCCTCTGCAGGTTGTTCAGCTTTTTTGGTTTTTGATTATTTACAAATAAACAACCGCCAGCTAACTCATTCCTCTAAAATGAGAAGGAATGGGGGCAGCTTGCCTTAACTTTCCCACACAAGCATATCGCAGCCATGCTCCACTACATATGGTTGAATTCAGCTTCCTGGGTCAGTGTTGTTGCCAAACTGCAGAGGCATATGTTACCCATGCATACACTGATGTGCCCACAGGCTGTGGTGCTCGGGAGCACACAGTTCCCACATGGAGCCCCCTCTGCAGTAAGCAAATGTGCCCAAGAGCTCCTAATTGACCCATCTCAGGCAATGGAGGATTATCAGTGAACATGATGAGTTTCTATTAGCACCAAGCCACTTCCTACACAGCAATGCTTCATCACGGCTCCGATAAGGCAAGACAGGCTCCAGAGACAATAGCAAGCAGCAGGCCAGTGGAGAGTGGGAGGCTGCAGAGGCAGCGGCCATAATGCATTATGCAGGAGGGATTTGCTTTCAGCTAATTAATAGTGTGCCACACTCCCTGGCTCCTTCTCCCTAGCTGATCTCCAAGCTGATCTCCACTCCTGCCTCCCTTCAGGAGGGTCCCTGGAGAAGCAGGGATAAGAAGGGGAGCCAGGGCCTGGTAGGGATGGATATGCACCATGGGAAGAGGGGTGGCTGAATCATTGCTGCTCTCAGCACTCTGGGACTGGTATCCAGGCCTCCTCCACTGATTGCACTGGGTTTTATACTTTACATAAAGATCCCAGCAGGGCTGAGCAGACAGGGCAGTGTTGTGGTGTTCCTGACTCATCAGGCAAAGGCTACTTTCTTAGACTGCCAAGGAGGAGGAGTCATCAGCTCTCTTATATTCATCCCCCATCCCTCGTCAGGACACAGAGGTCTAGCAGGCACCTGGTCACCAACTCTGGATCAGCTACCTTGCTGCTTCTGAGGTCACAGACCCTAATGAACCTAGATAAATTGGACCAGGTGACCCCTTTAAATTGCAAAGCCGAGAGAGGAAGTGAGTGCATGCCACTGGGCTCCTTTGCCCTGGGTTGGCACTGCAGTTACCACATGAACTGCCAGAGGCCCTGCCAGCAGCACTCAAGGTTCCCTCGACCTAGTGGCCAAGCCCACTCAACTCCCGGATGCCATGGGCCTTAGATGATGGCTCCTTCGTGTCTCCTTGCATTTCCTCCAGGCCTGGGAGGTACTGAGGCTTCATGAGAAGCTGCTGGCAGCTGATGGCTGTGCCAAACTCAATGGCTGCCATGTGGTTGCCTCTATCATGGCACAGACAGGGGTCTGGATGAGGTTTTGTGGGAAAGGAGAGGGAGCCAGTACAAGCCGGTCAAACTGCTTGACCCATCGCCCTCCCCTACACATGTGAAAAGACACACACATACGCGCACACACACACTCATCTCTGTCCATACAGAATACAAAAGAGAGGAGAGGGTTTGTCAGAGGTGGTCCTCTGTAGTTGGAGTGGCATCCAGCTTAAAGCCAGGAGCGGGAAGAAGACAGGAGGGAAAAAAAAAAAAAAAAAAGAAGAAGAAAGAGGAGGAGGGAGGGGAAGTAAACATGAAAGAAACAAGAAAAAATAGGAACACAATCTGACTTGCCTTTACCTACAGCCAGCTGGTGCTCCTTCCCATCCCTTCATCTATGTTACATTAGAAGAGGGTCTCACACAGCAGAGAAGACACTAGTTAAAGCATCAACTTTGTGCCTGCACCCCAGTCACTTCTTTCACTTACTTAAAATCCTGGCTGATGATATCCCCACACATCTCTGAGCCTCCACAGGGTTCCCAGTCTAGGGTTGCAGACACAGGTCTCTAAGGATAACAGTATGATTAGGTAAGCACATCTCTCAGCTACTAACCTTTCAATTCTTTATTTCCTTCCAAATAACAGCACTTGTTCATGTCAAATCCCACTAATTGGTGATGCTAGCTCCTCTTCTTCTACAAATCCACAGTAGCCAGCTACAGACCAAGGACTTTCCGACTTAGAGGACCGCCTCCTGCTCCCTGCTTCCTCCCACTCCTCACTGCCTCCTCCTCGGCTCCCTTCCTAGTCATGCCTGCGGCTCTCTTCCCTCCTGTTGAGGCAAGATGGTGTGTCTGGCAGCTGTTAACTCAGTGCAGTTTATCAAACTGCTATCTACAATGTCCTAGGCATGGGTGCAGAGCTGGGGGAGCTGTTCCTTCAGTAATGTCAGTACAAATCAGGGCCAAAGTCAAAGAATTGGGCAAGGATACAGAAAGAAAGAAAAGGTTAAAAAGGAAAAGCCCTCCTCTTATGTACCCTCCAGGTTTGGTTTTCATGGAAACCTGGTTCTGGTGGACAGAGAGGACAGGGTAAGACAGGCCCGTTGCAGTAGGTAGGGTGGGTCCTGCTGTGGCCTACCACGATCTGGCAGGAAGCTGGACGCCACATGGAGACCCCAGGGGCAGATCTTTTGGAGTTGAGGCTTTCTGGGAGAGCTGTTTTTCAACTCGCATTCCCAGGTGGGGAGAGCTGACTCTTTCAGACAAGTGTGGGTTGTAATGCAGGTCTCTGGGCAAATGCTGAGTGCCTCAGCGGCCACTCCTTTCCACCATTGGTGAGGAGGGAGCCTTGGCAGCAAAAGAAGCATGGATGGTGAAGGGTTGGCAGTAGCTGTGAGAAGCCCAGGATAATCTTTCTGTATATTTCTCTGAGAAGGATCACTGACAACAGCTCCTGGTGGCCCTCAGGCAGGTGTTGTAGTCAAAAGAACCCTGACCTTGGTCCCAATTTACTCCATCCATTCATTTGTTCATCCTTTCATTCATTCATTGGTACTATATGCCAGGTACTGGGCTTGTGTTTAAATCTCAGTTCATCGAAGATTCAAATGATTAATTGAGGCTGGGCACAGAGGCTCACGCCTATAATCCCAGCACTTTGGGAGGCCAAGGCAGGCGGATCCCTAGGTAGAGAGATCGAGACCATCCTGGCCAACATGGCGAAACCCCATCTCTACTAAAAATACAAAAAATTAGCTGGGTGTAGTGGTACGCACCTGTAGTCCCAGCTACTCCAGAGGCTGAGGCAGGAGGATCACTTGAACCCGGGAGGTGGAGGTTGCAGTGAGCCGAGATTGCACCACTGCACTCCATCCTGGTGACAGAGCAAGACTCCATCTCAAAAAACAAAACAAAACAAAAACAAATGATCAATTGATTCAAAAGATTGAAATGATATAGGTAGAGGACCTAGTCTAGAGTCTTAAAAAATATTCATTCCCTCTTCTAGTTCTCCAGAAAGAAGGCACCTCCTTCTAATCCTATACCCCACACCCCAGTGATCTCCTTAAACCAGAATGCATTTGCTCTTAGAAGATGCTATTTCATTGAAATTGATGAAATGGGGCGCTGGAGAAAGAGGGGCCAATGGAGAGAGGGGTAGGTCTGAAAAAATGTAGCAGGCCAGATAGAAATACCTTAAGGTGGTGAAGTTTGAGAACTTCTCATGAGGCTCGTTGCTGGCAGGCAGATGGGGAAGAAGCAAATTCTCCCACAGGGTGTGTTTCTTAAAGTGATTGGAAATTTAAGAAGTAGGAGATGGGGAGGGAGTGAATCTTTCTGTATCTTGATTGAAGATCAAAACAGTTTCTATTCTTGCAAATTCCCTTAGAAATACAGCCTCATAGGGATTGGGAAAGGAATTTATTTCTTCACAAACCTTACCAAGCAGCCTGGCTAGGAGCCATCTGGCAGTTTTCCCAGCAGGAAAGTTGTGGAAGAAGCAACAGTGCCCCCCAAGAAGCTGCCACAAAAGACATAGGGACATAGGGAGATGGGTATGTGAGTTCCTGCCCCAAGGAAACCTACAGCCAAGGTGCTTTCCCAAGATGCAAACAGGCAGCTCTCAGAGCTCTCCCTCCGGTGGCTGAGGACCTGACCAGTCAAGAAGAATGGCCTAAAACTGTGCCACTCAAGTTGGGACAGCTAGGAGTTCATAAAACCCCAGAGAAGCATGGTGGGTCTAGAGAACCATTTTTATTCAAGGAGCTTTGGGGAAGCAGGGAAATTCTATTGAAATAAACATGAATGTTTGGTAAGATAAAACGCAAACTTTGCATGATTTGTTAACATCAAATGTGAGATTTTGTCTTGAGTGGGCTGCTTTAGATTATGCCCCTTGATCACCTGGGGGTACACAATCATCCTTCTATCCCTTTCTGGTTACTTCTTAAAGAAAAGTTTGAACAACCCCTCTTTTCGGAGCTAGATGTTTAAAGATTATTTTAGAGGTCATTGTGTCCATCCCTCACCTCTGGATAGCACTCTCAAACCTGACTACACACTAAAATCATCAATCAATCAATAAAAAGGATGCCAGGCACCGTCTGCAGAGATTCTGACCTGGAGGGGAGCCTGGGTGTGGGTGTTTTCCAAAGCTCCTTGGTGGTTCTGATTCGTGGCCAAGGCTAAAAACCATTCCTCCTTTATTTGGCTGAGTGTGGTGGCATGCACCTGTAGTCCTCGCTACTTGGGAGGCTGAGGTGGGAGGATCACCTGAGCCTTGGAGGTTGAGGCTACAGTGAGCCATGATAGTGCTACTGCACTCCAACCTGGGAGATAGAGTGAGACCCTTTCTCAAAAAAAAAAAAAAAAAAAAAAAAGAGAGAGGGAGAGAGAGAACCATCCCTCTTAAATGAAGGGCTGTACTGTCAGAAGCTTAGAGGTTTTGGGTCTGCTAAATCCCTACTTCTGTTCTTTTTCACAAATGTCAGGTATGTCCTCTCTTTTCTTTCCAAGCTGCCACCACCTACATTCTACTAAAATAACCTTCCCTTCGATTTTTCAATAGATTAGGACATAGGGTCCTCCTTTCTACCCACCAACTAGTCTCTGGACAAACACCCAAGGCAAGCACTTTCTAAGCATCTAGCACATGCCAGATGTATACTGGATACTTACAATTGTTTCAAAACCACCCACTGAGATAGGAGTTAGTCATCCCCACTCTACACATAAGGAATCTGAGGACCAAAAAAATTAAGGAAATGTTCTAGATTTCTAGAATTCCAAACCATTCCGTCTGACCCAAAATCCACTCCCTTTCCAAGATAACAATGATACATTGGCTTTCCTAAATAGATTCCTCTTTTTAAGAGGTTTCTTTATCTTAAAAAAAGCTGTCTAACTATTGCTTTACCATAAGGACTATACACAGGCAAACAGACAATGGAAGAAACTAGAGTTAAAGAAATCTCACACATTACTAGGGATCATTATTCTGGGTCTTCACTGAACTCCAATGGAACTAGAATCCAAGTTCTTAGACCTTTGGATGGGCACATGGGACATGTCATGCTTTTCACCTTAAAGAAATGTCCCCACCCATCCCAGGTAGGAGCTACCCTGTCTCCTTTGCTCAAGGGAATTCATATGATGCTACTGCTTAAGTGGTATTCTTGGTCAACTCTTCCCCCAACTCCAAACTTGATTCTTAAATTGCCAAGACTCAGGACATCTCTTCTGGGATGCTCTGTACTTGGCTCTTTGATGCTGACCTTTTCCATGACCCACTGTGATATGGTCTGGCTCTGTGCCCCACCCAAATCTTATTTTGAATTGTAGTTCCCTCAATCCCCATGTGTTGTGGGAGGTATTTCATGGGAGGTGATTAAATCATAGGGTCAGTCCTCTCATGTTGTTCTTGTGACAGTGAGACAGTGAGACAGTGAGTGAGTTCTCACGAGATCTGATAGTTTTATAAGGGCTTTTCCCCTTTTACTCAGGACTTCTCTCTCCTGCCACCACGTGAAGAAGAATATGTTTGCTCCCTCTTTTGCCATGATTGTAAGTTTCCTGAGGCCTTCCCAGCCATGTGGAACTGTGAGCCAATTAAACCGTGAGTCTTTTCTTTATAAATTACCCAGTCTCGGGTATTTCTTCATAGCAACTTGAGAACAGACTAATATACCCTGTGTAAGTAAAATATTTTCCTATCTATCCCCTGAAGATATTTTTCCATAGCTGTAGACAGTTCTGCACCAACCCTTCCCTGTTCTCTTGCTCTTCTTGGGGATTTGATTATTCCAGTCACCAAAAGTCCTGCTGTACCCTTGGCTAGCTTCTCTCTGGTTTAAGTTACCAAAGTAGATTTACTAGTCTTTGTTAAAGTCTAACTTCTTCACCTTTCATTTATTCAACTAAGGGTTAGAATGGGCCTACCACAGACCAGCACTTGGCCAAGCACTGCGCTAACTTTTGAAGGCACAACATCATTGCCTCTTTCCTCAGGGAGCTTCCAATCTATTAAAATAACCAAGAGTGGCTGCTGCCGAAGGGCCATCGCATGGCAGCCTCTCTACTAGGAGCCTTTATTCTTTATCTCATTTCATCCTCCTGATGGCTAACAAGGTTATGGTTATTGTCCCCATTTTATGAATGAGGACACTGTGTCTCATTGATGCTTAAGCAGTTAGCCCAAAGTCACAGAGCTAGTCAGTGGTAGGGCTGGAATTTGAGAATATAACTACATTCCAAGCCCATGCTTTTTCCTCTACACTGGAGATTCTATATAGCAGAGTGGTTAGAAACTCAAACTCTGGGAACAGCCAGACTTAAGTTTAGAATCCCAACTTGGCTATTTAATTACTATCCAATCTTGAACAAATTAATTAACTTTTCTGAACTTCGATTTCCTCATCTGTAAAAATAAGGTATGATAATACCTATCTCAGGGTTGTGGTGAGAATCTCAGAAATGGTAGCTGGTATTTTAGCTAACTTAGAGCTAAACTATTTTAGAGCCAATATCTAGGACTGGCATGTTAGAGCTAATATCTGGGTCTGTTCTCTCCTGCAGTCATGTAATTTCCTTAATAGCATCCTGGAAGCTGGTCTATCTTATGTTGGTTTCTTCCAACAGCCCTCAGCACAGTCTGAGGGACACCATTAGTTCTTGGCTCATTTGCAGAACAAAGGTGAATATCACGTACAGAGTCACTGAATGGTCAAATCCTCCAGCCTTCAGGTTTTAGGTTATCCCCTCTGCCTCCTTCCTTATTCAAGTATCTCTCCCTGACTGACCCCCATTTCCTGACTCAAATACACTCATACCTTCTACAAAGAGGTCTTCTGGAATCCATCATGTCATCATCATTTTAACAATATCAAGCATGCAGTAAACACACAGTAAAATAAGAGATGCTATCCATTAAAAGAGAGAGGTTGTTCTCTGTCTTCTTTTAAACAGCTTATTGCTAAAAGGAAATTCTAAAACCCTCAGGCATCTTCTAGAACTTGGAAGTTGAGGTCTTTCTCCTACTGCAGTTCAAAGAAAACAAGTATTTCTCCAGCTCCAACATCTTCATGGCTCTCATCCTTCTGGAAAGAGGACACTCTCCATGATGAGGACTTCTAACGACCCTTTGGTGCCAAGGGAATAGGGAAAAACATCTCTCTTGGAAGCTTTGGGACACCATTGTTGGGTGCCAATGTAGCCAAGACTTTCCATCGAAACATCAGACTAGGAAAAACTCCCTCCCTGGCATCAAGAGTTTTCAGGATGGGCCAGCAGCAGGGTCTGGATTATATAATATCACCATGGTCATCTTTCTGTTGACCTCTGTATACTCAATTCAAGAAATCTGGTTGGATGGATTTTCAGTCATACCCTCTTGCCCTCCACCTTCCCTGAGTTATCTGAGATCAGAGGCTGGGTCATGAAAACAAGGGTTGTTGAGTCTTGTGGGGGATGAGGAGGAAGGAAGGGGTTGGTGGCCACAAGAACGTCACTGTGTCTTTGCTGGTGGGAACTTGAGTCAGAAGGGACTTCGTTTCTCCCAGACAGGGTGGGTCCAGCATCAGAGGCAATGAACTTTGCCTAGTGATTGTGGCTTAACCTGTACTTTTCTGGGTAGGGAGGAAATAGCAGTGGCCTGAACCCCTGGAAAGTCTAAAGGTTTTCCTGGCCTGGTTGGTGGTGGTTTTTCCACCCAGCATTGAGTATTGAAGACAGACAGACTCTGTGGGGAGCCAAAAATACAATTCCTTTCATAACCCTTTACTGACTGCCTACTAAGTGCCAACGCATTGTGTTCCCAGCTGGGACAGGGGCTACAGAAATGCATGACATTTTCTCTCTCTTTAGTCTAGTGACTGCATAGTGCTGGCTAGACACCCCCTAGAAGATACTGGTGTCCTCCTTCACAAGTGGACTCCGTCAGCAAGCAATCTGGTGGACATCAATATCTCATTCTTGGCTTCCCATGTTGAAGACAAACTCTGCGGGCCTAGATCCAGGAACCAGGCAAACAAAGCAGCAGTGGTCAAAATGGAGGTAAACACCTCCACTAAAGGTTAGAGAAAGGAACTTTTGAACAGTGAGTGATTCCCTGGAACTCTGCCTCCTGAACTGGTCCCAATCGTCCCTTCCCATCCTTCCTTCATCCCATGCCTGCCTTGAAACCGGATGGATAGCTAAACACCTGGTGCACATCTCACCGCTTTAGAAATGGCCAAAAATCCCATGGAGATACTGCCTTTTTAGCGGTGCCTGGTTGGGAAGAATCCTGTCACTATTTGGTTCCCAGACTGTACTAACTTTCATTGTTAGTAAATGCAGAATTAGTCAGCATGCTGGAATTAAAAAAAATAAACATCTGTACTCAGTGGTGAATCTGTCCAGGCTATCTAGGCTCATTTAAAAGTGTTTCCCAGGCTCGGTTGCCAAGATCAGTGTCCTCCATTGAAAAGTGACTGCTTTCTGGACTCAAAAATGACTAGAACGTTATCTGTGTGTTATTCATAAGCATTTTCACAGTCAGGCCATTCTGCTTCACTCATGAGGTCAGAGTTCACTGCATTCAGATCTGCTTTATTATAAGCAGGCATTATTCTTTGTGTCTCCAGCACTTAG
Source organism: Rhinopithecus bieti (assembly GCF_001698545.2). Classification (NCBI taxonomy): domain Eukaryota; kingdom Metazoa; phylum Chordata; class Mammalia; order Primates; family Cercopithecidae; genus Rhinopithecus; species Rhinopithecus bieti. The sequence goes on from NW_016814625.1 coordinate 450,618, forward strand.
GATCATGCTTGACACATAGTATATGCTCAAATTTATTAAAAGGAAATGAAATATGGGTGGGCTGAGGAAGAGAACCCCTATACCCCAGCCCCCTCTCACCTTTGAACTCCCCTGCCCCCGAATTCAGGCAGATAGGGCAATGACAATTGAGTTTCATCTTAGTTGAGGCCAGCCCAACAGCAAGGTAGTCATTGCCCCTCCACTCTGCCAATCCTCTGTGCTAGAGTCAGAGGAAAGTGTGTGCGCTTTGAAGTCATGTAGACCAAGGTTCAGATCCTTGTTTTGCCACTTACCAGCTGCTCACTTTATATCACTAAAACCCTAATTCCTTGGCTGAATGCAGGGTCAAAAACTAAAAAAAAAAAAAAAAAAAAAAAAAAAAAAAAGAAAAAAACTTGAATCTTGACAGAATGAGGTGACACAACAGAGGCAGGTCGGAGTCACTGCCATCGCCATGAGCCGTGGTAACCAGTGTGAGCTTGCCGGCTAGAAGAATAGGAAAAAGCAGAGTGACTCAGTTAAGGGAAAACGCCGAGATGACGGGCTTTCTGCTGCTGCCGCAAGCAAAGGGGCTCAGAGACCAAGAGCAGAAACAGAAAAAGGCAAACAAGAAGAAGGAGGAACCCGAGTAGCTTTGTGGCTTCGTGTCCAACCCTCCTGCCCTTTGCCTGTGTGACTGGAGCCAGTCCCACCACGGTCACGTTTCCTCCTGCAATGCCCGCAGGTCACAGCACCCATGGTCTCTTTTTGCCCTGAGTCTGCAGCGGGTCCTTTTTGTGCTTCCTTCCCCTCAGGTAGCCTCTCTCCCCCTGGCCACTCCCAGAAGTGGCAGGTAGGGGCTTACTCCTTCCCTGTGTTATTTTATTCCTGTGGGGCTCACCCCAAAGTATTAAAAGTAGCTTTGAAAAAAAAAAAAAAACTAATTCTAATGCAAAATGTCTACTGTTATCATTGATAACATAAGCAAACCACCTAGTCTATATTAGGTGGTCAGAAAAGGCTCATTCATTAAGTTTCATCTTTTTGAAATCTCTTCTTAAATTCTGAGAAGAGTGGGTCCCTGACAAGGCCCTTTCTGATAGCCCTCATGCTAAGTCAACAGCTCAAACCTACTGGAGAAACCAAAAGGACCATCTGCCTCAACACCTCTAAATTCTTCAAATTCAAGTCATCTCAGGGTTTCTCAGTTGGTATTTTTTTAAGATAGAGGTGTTTCTTTGATGTTGACATGAGCCAGTTAACATACTTGAGGAGAGAACATTTAGGACACATGAGTTTACCTAAACTACTAAGATTCTGTGTGATCCAAATTATAATGGTTCTCAAATGTTTTCTTCTAGCCTCTAAAGTCCAAATTCAGATTCATATGTCCAATGGTCTACATGCATCCCCAAGGGAATGCCTAACAGGCATCTTTAACGGCATATCCAAAACATAACTTTGGTTTTCTACCCAACTCGGTCCCACGTCACCTTTCCCATGTCAAGAAATGTTACCACCACCCACCCAGTTGCTCAAACTAAAATTCTAGGAATCATCCTTGACTTTCCTAACTCCTCAAGCCTTGCCAGTTCTCTGTCTAAAATACAAGATCTGCTCTTTCATTGCGCCAGTCCAATCTGCCATTACCTCTCCTTGAGGCTGGGCTGGAGCCCCCCTGCTTCCACCCTGGCCTCCCTTCTTCACACAGCAGCCCCTCCTACATGCTTTTAAAATGTAAATTAGATCCCACGCAAATCAGTTCCCATGGCTTCTCCTGCTTGAAACATGTTGTTTTTTAAACATTTAGAATAGGCAGGGCAGGGTGGCTCACACCTGTAATCCTAGCACTTTGAGGGGCCAAGGTAGGTGGATCACCTGAGTTTAGGAGATCGAGACCAACCTGACCAATATGATGAAACCCTGTCTCTACTAAAAATACAAAAAATTAGCTGGGCGTGGTGGCGTGGTGGTATGCTCCTGTAGTCCCAGCTACCCAGGAGGCTGAGGCAGGAGAATGGCTTGAACTTGGGAGACAGAGGTTGCAGACAGCAGAGATCGTGCCACTGCACTCCAGCCTGGGCGACACAGCAAGACTCCTTTTCGATCTCCCGACCTCGTGATCCACCCACCTTGGCCTCCCAAAGTGCTGGGATTACAGGCATGAGCCACCACGCCTGGCCAGGATTCCTTCTCAAACAAATAAACAAACAAACAACAATAACAACAACAAAAATTTAGAATAAAACCCAAATCATTTCCATTGCCTAAAAGTCCTTTCATGTTACAGCTCCTGCCCAGCTCTCTGACCTTGTCTTTCCCTGGCTTAGGAACGTTATGGCTGTGAAATGGGTAGGACAGAGTGAGCACCAGCTATGTGCCAGGTCAGAAGCCTCACGCACATCACCTGATACAGTCCTTGCTACAACCCAGCAAGGTAAGTGTTATTAGCTCTGAGCTTGTTGTGAGCATCAAGTGGAAGTGGATGATGCTAGTGTATAAGTAGTGATCAACAAATGTTGGAGTCTCTGCCTTTCCTTTTGTTCCAGTGGTGGAGGTGGGCAGGACCTGTAGCCCAGAAAAGTCCACACTGCTTAGAGGTAGAATTGGAACCAGAGCCAGCTGTCCCTTGTCATGATGCTCCCTTATCCACTAGTCTGATGACCTGTCTATAGGCAGAGCTGAGAAGGGTGAGTTCTGGCTCTCTGGGGGGACGTGTGGGTTACTGAAGGAGTTAAGATGTCTCTTACCAAACCCTGGCCCTCCCCATCCCTGCATCTGCCTTTGTGGCTTTAATGAGAAATCCAGGCACTTCACAAGAGACTGTACAAATAACTTCTAGGGCGCCACTAACTCATTCAGCAGAAAGAGACCCAGGGCTGCCAATGTTTCAGGGAAGATAAGTGAGTGGAAAAAAGGTGATTTTTATAGCGTCAGGCGGACAAGAAGGATTTGCGTGGTTGAGTGTGAGCTCCGCCCCTGCAGCAGTGCTGAAAAAACCAGGATCCGGGCTCCTCAGCCCCTCTTCACAATATTTGATTAGGAATTTGGGGCGGGACCCTGGTCTGGCACAGACGCGCACACTCTCAGTAGACTCTCTCACTCCTCTCTCTCTTCCTCTCTCACACGTTCTCCAACCCAAGGAGGCCAGACTGAGGGACGTGGTCACTCTCTGAAAGGTTCAACTCGAGGTAAGTGTAGTCATTTTACTTCGGATTTGTCCCTAGCATTTCCTTAAAAGAAATAAAGGAAAAGTGGTAGGGGATAGGGGAGGCAGGGAGGGTTCATTCCTCCTTCTCCACATCTGGGCCATGACCCCAGGGATGCTGGAGAGTGGCAAAGAGGGTGTCTAAGGGAGGGGTTCCAGCCCTGTACATTTCTCTTACAGTTCCTTTATGGGTGCTGAGGGGACCTCCAATTCTCAGGCATGAAAAAGTGAAGGACCTTCTGTCTAAGGAAGCTTCTTCCCTGCTACTCATAAATCGCACCACGCTGGGAGTGTGGGCATTTTGAAGGGTATTTCAAGACCTGGATGTCCCTGCAATCTCTCTTATAGAGGGGTTTGGTACATAAATGCTATTATGAGAGAGGGGGAAGGTTTTGTGTAGAGTGTGTGTGTGTGTGTGTGTGTGTGTGTGTGTGTGTGTGTGTTTGGAGTGGAAGGGAGAGAATAAAAAGAAGTGCTGAGAACTGGCCATGTCCAGATAGCTGTGGATTGAGGTGGGGATGCAGTCCAGGTGAGGGGATGGCCTCTGGCTTGACCTTCTCCACTGATAGGTGGGAGAGATCTTTCTCTAGAGTGGAGAAATGAAAGAACAGCAGTAGCTCCTGAGTAAACTTCCCCCAACTGATAGAGTGGCAGTCCTGGAAACTTTTGACCTTACAGAAACTCTGAGCACAGGAGGGCCTCTAGTATTATGGGAAACAATGTAAGAGTATGCAACCCTGAAGCAACATTGCTAAGAGATGGGGTGGCGTAAGGAGAGGCATAAGATCCCCATCAAACCCTTTCAGCAGCCATGGCTGTTAAGAAGAGGCCAAAGTGGGAAGGGTGCACAGCCCCTAGAAAGCTGAGTCTGAAGGGGAAGGTGGCTCTTGTGTGCCAAGATGCCCAGTCTGAAAGAAGGAGAAATGGAGACAGAGGCTCCCTGTGCCAGCCCTCCAGACAGCCACCTTGGTCCTGCAACAGCCCAGGGCTGTGCATGGAAAAATGCTCTGTTGGCAGCGGGCCGCTCCATTCGTCTTCTCTCCTGGCCAGAGCCAGGGACCAGCCAGCTTGCCCAGGCAGTGGGCAGTTGGGTCAGCTTCTCCAAAACACTGTGGCTCTTTGTCTGAGGCCTGAGGCTGCCTGTGGGTGAGCCAGGGTGCCTGCTCCTCTGCAGCCTAGGAACTGGTAGGATGAAGTGGGCCCAAGGAAACTGTTTTGAGGGGACAGAGAGGTCTGGGATGGATGGTGGTCAGAGGGTAACTCTGTTGAGTGTCACAGTTGGGGTCTTTCCCATCAGTTCACTGGATCTGATGACACTGGCTTTTATAGTCCTTTCTTTCTCCTATTTACAGTTGCCAACCCCAGTAGGCCCAACAGCAATGTGAGGGCTGTATGTGACTCTTCCAGGCCAAGAAAGGTTCTAAGGTTTCTCTGTCCAAGGGTGACACTCAGGAAGATGCCCACTGCCCACAGGAGTATGTCGTGCATTGGCTATAGGTAACCAGGGTAGGGTACCCAGGCCACACCTAGTCTCTTACCTTCCATACCTTTAGCTTCCCTCTCAGATGACATCAGACCCCACAGTTCCTCTTCAGTCTGCCCTGTTCCTATCTCATTAGCATAACAGGCCCAAAAGCAACAGGCTACCAGCAATGTGGGGACCTAGACATAGAGCCTGGTCATCTAGGTGTCATCGCTGGGAGCAGGTAGCTTGGGAAAGGAGAGGGGAATGTCAGGATCCCACCTTAAGTCGCTTTCCCTTGAGCATACACAAGAATTTCCAATCTCTAGTTCTTCTTTTGGTGCCCCTCATTCATTTCTCTTGGCCCCACATGGCTCTTGCATGATGCCCATGGTACAGCATGAGAAGTGCTAACACCTTACTAGGCATCACGGAAGAGAGAAGCAGAGTAACTCAGACTCCACACACTGAGTACCTGCTTTAGAAGACAAGTGCCACACCCAGTGCCAGGGTCCCCAGTCTGGAAAGGATTTGTAACTGCTGTATGAAGACCTTGTCCCAGCCAAGTTGCATGTGTAGCCACAAACTGCTAACCAGTGAGTTTCCTCACTCAGCAGACTGTTACAGATGATGGCATTTCGGAGGGCAACCTGAGCCTTGTGGTGGCTGCAGAGGGACCACACTCCTCCCCAGACACTCAAGACCAAAAACTCCCAGCCTGCCCAAGAGACCAAAAGATTTTCCAGATGTAGTTCAGCTCTTCCCCTTTGATGTGTCAAGCGGCTTCTGGAGGTCTCCCATAGACATGGAAAGGGCTTTCTCCTTGGACTCTTAGAAAAATACGATTTCCCTGGAATATCCAAACTGGATTTGGGTTCAGATCTGAAGAGCATCCCACTACTATCCTCACCACCACACCACAAACACAGGGATTGCTGTCGGCTTTTCAGCTTTCCCACAGGACTTTCAGGGTGCTAGAGGCGCCTAAGAATCTGCCCCTCCAAAAAACATGCAGCCCTTCCCACTCAAAGACTCTGTCTGTGACTCTATGACCAGGGGAAAATGCACTTAACTCACCCCAGATAGCCATGGTCCGGCTGGACCAAGTGCAGAACCAGACTGGGAGGAGGCACCAGAGAAGCAAGAGCAAGGCTCCTGCCCTCAGATATTTGACACTGAAGTCAGTTCTGCATAGCTCAAAGCCTAAGGCTTGCCTACTCTGCCTCACTGCCTCTGTGGAGTCTCATTCATTCCGGCTTGCTCTGTTCTCTCCCTCTTCTCGCAGAGACAAAATGCAGTGGACCTCCCTCCTGCTGCTGGCAGGGCTCTTCTCCCTCTCCCAGGCCCAGTATGATGATGACCCTCATTGGTGGTTCCACTACCTCCGCAGCCAGCAGTCCACCTACTACGATCCCTATGACCCTTACCCATATGAGACCTACGAGCCTTACCCCTATGGGGTAGACGAAGGGCCAGCCTACACCTATGGCTCTCCATCCTCTCCAGATCCCCGCGACTGCCCCCAGGAGTGCGACTGCCCACCCAACTTCCCCACAGCCATGTACTGTGACAATCGCAACCTCAAGTATCTGCCCTTCGTTCCCTCCCGCATGAAGTATGTGTACTTCCAGAACAACCAGATCACCTCCATCCAGGAAGGTGTCTTTGACAATGCCACAGGGCTGCTCTGGATTGCTCTCCATGGCAACCAGATCACCAGTGATAAGGTGGGCAAGAAGGTCTTCTCCAAGCTGAGGCACCTGGAGAGGCTGTACCTGGACCACAACAACCTGACCCGGATGCCTGGTCCCCTGCCTCGATCCCTGAGAGAGCTCCATCTCGACCATAACCAGATCTCACGGGTCCCTAACAATGCTCTGGAGGGGCTGGAGAACCTCACAGCCTTGTACCTCCACCACAATGAGATCCAGGAAGTGGGCAGTTCCATGAGGGGCCTCCGGTCACTGATCTTGCTGGACCTGAGTTATAACCACCTTCGGAGGGTGCCTGATGGGCTGCCCTCAGCTCTTGAGCAGCTGTACATGGAGCACAACAACGTCTACACCGTCCCCGATAGCTACTTCCGGGGGGCACCCAAGCTGCTGTATGTGCGGCTGTCCCACAACAGTCTAACCAACAATGGCCTGGCCTCCAACACCTTCAATTCCAGCAGCCTCCTTGAGCTAGACCTCTCCTACAACCAGCTGCAGAAGATTCCCCCAGTCAACACCAACCTGGAGAACCTCTACCTCCAAGGCAATAGGATCAATGGTGAGACCTTGGCAAAGGGAGGCGGGGACTGGCTGTCTATTTCACTTGAAAGACACTATTCTGAGTGCTAGTGGCAAAACAAAAGAAATAGAAGTAGGGGAACCAGACAACACAAATGAAGCAACTTGACAACCAAGCCACACCCCTGTACAAAAGAGAATACACTTATACTAAATAGCAGTGCTAAGACAATTCAGTGGGGAGTGGGTTGGTACAGAAGAAGACTTTCCAGGAGAGGTAAGTTTCATTCCAGGTCTTCAGAGATAAGCGGGCATGGGTTGGAGGGATGCAGGATGAAGCTATTCTGGGACGGAGGCTTGCCACAAAGGAGCCAGCCATTTTCACAAGTCACCTGTCAATGTAGGGGACAGCTGGGAAATTGCATGTGTCTGAGAGGAAGGGGTCATGTGTCGAGAAGCAGTAAGAGATGAGTCCAGAGAAGTTTAGGAGGGAATAGTTCAAAGGGAGGGAGATTTAAGTTTCTGTCTTGGGAGAATGGTGAGTTGAAGGCTGGTTCTTACTCACTGTCCCAGAAGAGGATGAGTTCTCTTTTTCCACTTGATCTACTCTTGTGTCTACAGCCTGGTCTTGCGTTTTGGTGTTTATTTGTTTTTTAAACATAACAGTTGGTGGACAAAAATGTGCAGCCTTTCAGAGCTGAATGCGGCACTTGTTCTGGTCAGTTCTTCCTGGAGTACAAGGAGCCCCTGGTGGCAGGGCAGAGATCCTTCCTAGGGTAACATGAGCCTGACTAACACCAAGCCTAGGACACTGGGCTTCCTGTTTCATAAGCACTTTCCTGCAATGCCCAAAGGAAAAAAAAAAGACTGCCTACCTGACTCTAAGAAATATTCATTTCAGATGGAATTATCTAGCTGATTTTCAGCTCCCTTTCGTCTTAGGATCTTGTATTCAGAACATGCTTACATTACCCCAGGGCCTCTGATGTCTTAATCCTAGCTGGAAGGTACTGAGCCAGCACTTAACCTCCCTTCCTCTGTCAGCAAAGTCCTCTTCCTTCTGGTGAAGGGAGGACTCATTAGCGACCACTGGTAAAGGGCTTTGAAGTGGAGCCTGCTGAGATAGAACGGCACCATCAAAGCGCTGAGAAGCACTGAGTCCTCATCCTCTCCCTCTCATTCCTTTCTCCCCATGTGCTCAGGGAACAGATCAGTCATTGAGCAAGATGTTAACAAGCTGGACAGCCCTCTGAGTGAGAGAGGCACCAACCCCAAAGGGCAATTTGGGAGTTGACAGTTGGGTGGGCAAAGCAAAGAGGCATCTGTCTGTACCTTTAGTTTGAAGTGCCTGACACCATCATGTACAGCCTAAACTCTTTTTTATTAAAACCTCTCTTTCTTTGGGGTCTTCTTATTCCCAAGATGGGGGTTGAGGGGTCCTCTAAGACATCTTGAATATGTTGCATGCTGCTGACGTTTGACATTTCCTTGTGGCTGTCTATCATCACAACAGCAGTTACCACTACTTACCTGCCACACACTCTGAATCCAGGAGCAGTCACATCAGAAATGTCATGCCGTATGCTGTGCTTCATCCAAGTTGGACCTTGAAACTGTGACAGCAAAGAGCGTTGTCATGGGAAAGACTCTATTAGCACCTACCCATACAATCAGAGAAAGTTAGGGTGGAAAAGGCTTCATCACAGCCTCTTATCGTTCTGCCTTCATGCAGAACCACATCTGCCACTCAAATGGGAGGTGAACCACCTCTTCCAGATGCTTGTCAGAAAATAAAATTAGTGCAATTTCCTAAGGTCCTGCAAAAAAATTGTCTGTTCAGTCAAACAACCCCAAAATTTTCAGTGTCTACTCCTAAATTAATTCTTGTGGAATTTAAGTCCAAGAGCCATGACTAGGTGTCATTTAGTCTTTCTCAGCCTTCTTTTTAGACAAAATAACACCAATGCTTTGTTTTCCTTAAAGCAGTGAATTAATATATGTAAAGTGCTTTGTCCAGGGCCTGGCATAGAATTTAAAAACTAATGATAGCTGTTATTATTAGCCTTTCTTCTCATTGCCACTTTAAAGTTGACAGGCAGTTTTTGTTGTTGTTTTGGGGAAAGAGAGACCCAGAGAAGGTAAAGCCATCTCTAAAGGTCCCCCAGACAATGTAGATTAGAACCGTGACCTAAAGGGCCTAGAGCCAGGCATCTCTGACTGAGAATGGTGAGGAATATCTCTCTGATGCAGACCACCAGCAGGAAAACAGCTCCCCAAGCTCAGCCCCTTCTCCTACAGCAAACGTGAGGGACATCTCCCTGCAAACCAGTCAGGGACTTGGGGATGGAGGGGTGGGTGGAGGTGGGATTGAAACAACCTTCTGAGAGAGGAGCTAAAAGAAGAACAGGAGCTCAGGGGTGCACAGGGGACCCAGACGTGGTCCTCTCCTCCCCACTTCCCTCCTCCATCGGTATCTCCCTCAGTTTTTCCAGCCTGGCAAGAACACAGCTCGGAATGTTATTCGGAAGCTTTGAGATCCAGTGGAGTAGGGCGGGTGCACCAGTAGGAATTTGGAAAGACTTATGTCAGTATTTAATTTGGGCTAGAAAAATGTCCTCCAGTGCCTCCACGCCTGTCCTATTCATGGGCTTGGGGGGAAGGAGGATGGGAAGGGGGGTGGTGGCTGTCACAGTACCAGTGTGTGGCTAGAATCCATATACAACTGTGTGTTCTAGCTCCCCGCAAGTATTCCATATTTTCATATCACAGCTGGATCTGGAATTTACAAGACATCTGAGCCTCAGGGCTGAGGACTATCACAGAGCCTGCAGTTTCAAATCCTCAAACGCGGGAATGTACTAAGAGGGCCACTTGCCTTCTATCTCACCCACCTGCTCTGCTTTGACACAGATACACATAACCCAGCCAGTCTAGGCTCTGCCCCCGAACCCTGCCCCACTCAAAGGCACTTACTAGTCCTCGGGACCGGAAAAGAAACATCCAAAAGCATTCCAGAAATTCTACCCAAAGGGAATATTTTCCCAAAACAGTAATTTCCAGTTTCCGTTGCTTTCTCAGTGTCTTAATTTCTTGGCCTATCTTTCTGTGTTACTCTGCAGTAAAATTAATTTCTGCAACCTTACTTCAATCTCCTCTTGTCTGTGCTAACAGAGACGAAAACACTGAAAACCTGATTAAAAACACTTTTTTCATCAGCCCTCTTAAATTCCTTCATACTGTCCTTTTTGAACTGTCCTTCTTCCATACTATAACTTCCCCCCATGGAGCCCTCATGGGATCACCCCTAAGAATAGAGTTAGAAAAGCCCCTCCTCTCTCTTGCCCGGCCCCAGGCTGCAACACCTTCTGACCACGCTGGCAAGCCGAGGTGCCTCTTGTACAAAAATGCATGCCACTATGGGTCTACCCAAATTACAGCTGCTAGGAATGTGTCCATACCAATCCGACCTCAGACCAAAGGGTAACTTATTCAAATCCCCTTTGCAAGAATGATGACAGGGAGCAAGTTTCCTGAAAGCCTCATTTCACCATGGTAAAGACAGCCCCTAACGAGGTTTCCTCAGCTCAATGGTGGACTTTTGCCTGTCCTGCTCGGAAGTTTTACTGAATTCTGGCTTTTCCCTTTCAAGTCTGACCCACAAATGGCAGAGTGGTTGATTTCGAAAGGAAAACAGAGGGAGAAACAGGTTAATAAGCCAGAAACATTTATGCTACAACAAGCAAGCAACCTGTTTTCTCAATTAGAATTCTGCGTTTAGGGGAAATCTTAGGAGACTTTTTCTGAGGTTTAAAAAGGAGTAGATTGTACAACATATTAAATGCGGAGGCAGGAAATATTTTACAAACTTTGAGGTCCTACCCCAGTGCCTCTTGAGTCTCCCGCTTCCTTTAACACTCAGAGCCTGCTCACTGTTCAGCAGTATTTAGAATGGAACTGCAACCCCCTCAAAGCCCTGCACACAAGACACTTGTCTCTCGACCCAGGCTTTCTCTCTAATTTCCTGCCCTTTTTCCTATCGCAAAGTAGCAGCAGATATTTAAATTTAAGTCCTTTCCATTTCCCCAGCTCTTTTCTTTCTCACAGCAGTTAGCAAATCCCTCCCTCTCCAAAAGCAATCAAGTACTGTCCAAGGTGTCTACAGTTGGTCTTTGGCTACCTCTGCTTCCCACTGCTGCCCACGATTTCCCACCACACCCCCCACCCTGCCGGAGAAGGCGAGGAAGGAAAGAAAGAGAGAGAGAGAGAGAGAGAGAAAAAAAGAGAGAAAAGAAAGGAAGGAAGAGGAAGGAGGAAGCAAGGGAGGGAGGGAGGGAGGGACGGCGGGAGGAGGGAGGAGAGAGAGAGAGAGAGAGAGGAGAAGAAGAAAGAAAGAAAGAAAGAAAAGAAAGAAAGAAAGAAAGAAAAAAAGAAAGAAAAAGGAAGAAAGAATGAAAGAAAGAAAGGTCCGAAGGTCCCGGAGGGAAGGACACTTAAGAACATTCCTGACCCTGCAGAGTAAAGTTCAGGTTGGTAGTTAGGAGCTGAGCTGCAGACGCCGGCACAGTCCTCACTCCGTCCCTAGTTCTGCCCCTAGTGGCGTCAGTCAGTATGACTCCAGTCCTGGAAAATATCCGGCCCTCCACCCGCACGTTCCATTCCTTTTATCTGAACTGCTTCACAGAGGCAAATCTCACTGTGGCTTCGGGTTCGTAATCGGGGCTTCTCTCCCCGACCCGTGCTCCTTTTGTCCCCACAGAGTTCTCCATCAGCAGCTTCTGCACCGTGGTGGACGTCGTAAACTTCTCCAAGCTGCAGGTGCTGCGCCTGGACGGGAACGAGATCAAGCGCAGCGCCATGCCTGCCGACGCGCCCCTCTGCCTGCGCCTCGCCAGCCTCATCGAGATCTGAGAAGCCCTGGCACCGGGTACTGGGCAGACAGACAGCCCCGGTGGCATTTGGCTTGATGGTTTGGTTTGGCTTTTGCTGGAAGGTCCAGGATGGACCATGGGACGGAAGTCCACGGGCTCCCTCTGTAGTCTTCTTTCCTGTAGGTGGGGTTGCGGGGGGATCAGGGACAGGCAGCCTTCTGCTGAGGACATAGGCAGAAGCTCACTCTTTTCCAGGGGCAGAAGTGGTGGTAGATGGAAGGATCCCTGGATGTTCCGACCCCATAAATCTCACGACTCTTAAGTTCTTCCCAATGATCTGAGGTCATGGAACTTTAAAAGTGGAATGGGCAATGGTATATAACCGTACTTTTCTAACAATTCCTGGCTGGCTGTGAGCAGCGCTTGACAGTTCTCCCTCTGTGCTGGGCTGGTCGTGCAGTTACTCTGGGCTCCCATTTGTTGCTTCTCAAAATATACCTCTTGCCCAGCTGCCTCTTCTGAAATTCACTTCACCCACCCCACTTTCCTCCACAGATGCCTCTTCTGTGCCTTAAGCAGTCAGAGACCCCAAGGCATGTGAGCATCTGCCCAGCAACCCGTGGAGACAACCCACACTTTTGTCTGAGGGTAAAAGGACACCAGGAGTCACTTCTATACCTCCCTAACCTCAGCCCTGGAAAGCCACCAGATTGGAGGTCACCAGAATGATGATAATATTCGTGACCTGACATGGGAGGAGACAGCCAGCCTCAGGCTTAGATCAATGTATAGGGCTATATTTTGGCAGCTGGGTAGCTCTTTGAAGGTGGATAAGACCAGAAGAGGAAAGGCCAGACTTTGCTTATCATCAGCATCTGCAATGGGGCAAACACACCTCAAATTGGCTGAGTTAAGAAAGCAGCCCCAGGAGTTCCATTCTTGACCAGCACTTTCTGCATTCCAAACAGCACCCTACCTGAGTTTTATCCACAAAGATAGAGGCCACATGGTTTTTAAAGCATGAGAAACATAGTTTGTCCTCTCCTTTTATCCAAGCAGGAAGATTCTATATCCTGATGGTAGAGACAGACTCCAGGCAGCCCTGGACTTGCTAGTCCAAAGAAGGAGGATGTGGTTAATCTGTATTACCTGGTTTGTCCTAAGGCCATAGTTAAAAAGTACCAGCTCTGGCTGGGGTCCATGAAGCCCAGGCCAAGCAGCCAAATCTTGCCTGTGCTGGGCATGAAACCCTCCGCTTTCACATCTTTGAGCTATATCCCCATTAGTGAAGATGGCTTTTGCTTTATAGTTTGGCTGGGGAGCACTTAGTTCTTCCCATTGCAAAAGGTAATGTTGCCTGGGGCTTAACCCACCTGCCCTTTTGGGCACTGTCGGGATGAAGCCATCTGGGGAGTCAGGGGCAAGGACTGGTGGAGGAGAGTTAGCCCAAGTCTGGGCTCTGCCCAGATGCCACCACATCCCTGATACTGTGTTTGCTTTGAATCACCTTCCCTGAGAAAGGAAGAGGGGATCTTTGGACTATGTTCTTGGCTCCAGGCCTGGAATCCACAAAAGCCAAACCAGCTCATTTCAACAAAGGAGCTCTGATGCGAGGGGTAAGGCTGCCCCCTGCCCCTGGGCTCTTCAGAAAGCATCTGCATGTGAACACCATCATGCCTTTATAAAGGATCCTTTTTACAGGAAAAGCATGAGTGGTGGCTAACCTGACCAATAAAGTTATTTTATGATTGCATCTGCAAGAGTGGAGTCATTTAAAGCAGACTGCAGGAGGGTTACTTTAGGAGGACCTGGTGAGGTCGCAGGTCACATAGACCTTGGACTGATGAGCCCTCTTTCTAATCTATTCTGTTCGGGCAGATGAAGCTAAGAGGAAAAAAAAAGAAAAAAAAAAAGTCACTTATATAAAAGCTCTACTTAGCAAACTGTGTTCTGGAAGTTCTTCTTTAAGTCTAACTTCAATCTTCTCTACACATTCCCTTCCATATTGTCCCCAAGAGATACAGACTAACTGGGTTTTTGTGTTTTGTTTTGTTTTGTTTTGTTTTGTTTTTTTCAAACCCTTTCCACCATCCTCTCTTGCCAAGCCAGTAATTCTAGATCTGGCTAGTCCTGGATATTGTTGTCTTAACTGCTTCTGCCCTCTAGTGGCAACTGTGCAGATCTGAGGGCAGCCAAACCTGCCAAAGCCCACTGGCCCTGGAAGAGGAAAACAAGCCTTTACCCTCTATTTGTTTTCTTATTCATCCTCTGTTCATATCTTGAAAGCCTTTAGGTGCCCGATGTTGTGATAGGTGCTTAGCAAATGTCGTGTAAGTTAGGAGGGCAGACTAGGCTTGTGCCTTCGGAACAATCCACTATTTTCTGATAGGGAAATAACAACTGATATTTATTGGGCACTAAAATCTGTACCAAGCATATTGCAAATGTCACAACTCCATCTTAAGCCAAAGTAAACTAATTTGACTATAATTCTCTGACGTGAGAGTTAGGCAGGAATGCTAGTGTGTGAAACTACCAGAAAGAAGTCATAGCTCTAACCACAATCCTCTCTTCAAGGACAGCAGATGAGGCCCCTCTGCCTTGGATCTCCAGTAGAGGAAGATGCCATGTGGAGGAGACAGAGACATGGCACATAGGGCAGGAATTATCCAACTACAAGGAGGAATCCTCTGCCTCTCCGTTTTTGCTTCTTAGCAGCTCCCATGAGCATCCCAGCCAAGACAGAGCAGGAAGAGGAATGGGAGCCAGCCCTGCTGCAAGGCTTCCCTTGTTTCTAAACCCAGTGCTTTGCAAGAAACAGAGTAGCAAGAATAGACAGTCCCTCAGGCTCAGTTGACTCTTTTTCTTTAGGCTGCCATTTGATCAGTCTTATTATGTGCTGAGGGCTTTACTTATTCAGTACTCTTTGCCATTCTCTACCATGGATATTATTATTTTCACTATTTTACAGAGGAGGAAACTGGAAACAAAGACGCAGAGGTCACCCAGGAAGGACACATCAAGGCCAAGATCTGACCCCCGCCATCTGTCTCCCCAGCCTGTCAGTTTTGCAATGTTATTTCCACTGTGCTGTCCTGAGGATCCCTGTATTGTTGGATTATTAGGTGTATGCAGGAGGCTTGTGGGTCACTGGCTGTCATAAATGGAGAAAGATCATCTTACTTTTTTTGGAGATGGACCCAAATCCATTCTGCTAGCATTCACAGTTCCTTTATGAATTTCCTATTCAAAATTCACTTCTCATCAGTAAATGTTTAGTGAGTGCCACTGAGCAGGAACTGGGGATACTGCAGAGAACAAAAGCAAACAGCCCCTGCCCTTGGGGGCTTGTAGTCCAATGCAGTGACAGTCCTTGAACAACAGCAACAAAAATCACACTGAGGATCATGCAGTTACAGACTGAGAAAGGGCTGTGAAGATGAGCATAGGTCTGCACGAGGATTATCAAGCAGCCTGGCCTAGATACTCTGAGATACATAGTAATCCAGACAAAGAGATGGAAGGGCCGGTCCAGGCAGAGATAGCAGCATGCATACACACCCTAATGCACAGGGAAGCTTCTGAGACATTAGACAGTGAAAATGGCTGCAGTACAGAGAAAGGGAGAGAATTTCAACTGATCACGCTGAAGCAGTAGACAGGGGTCAACCACTTACTGCCTTTATTCTCTTATTTCAGACACAAGTACAAAGAAACTTAACTACCACCACCTCAAACCCCATGTCCCAAGGCCTGCCCTACAAGTAGGCTCACAGTTCTGCCTTGTAGCCACTAGTGGGCAGCATCTCACCTCGCACCACCAGCCTTTTCTGAAACCTTTAAATTGCAGCCCACTTTTTCCCAACTTGCTTTTTTTTTTTTTGAGGAGTCTGGCTGTGTCCCCCAGGCTGGAGTACAGTGCCACAATCTCGGCTCACTGCAACCTCCGCCACCCGGGTTCAATCGATTCTACTGCCTCAGCCTCTTGACTAGCTGGGATTACAGGCGCGCGCAATCACGCCCAGCTAAGTTTTATATTTTTAGTAGAGATGGGATTTCACAATGTTGGTCAGACTGGTCTCGAACTCCTGACTTCGTGATCCGGCCGCCTCGGCCTCCTAAAGTGCTGGAATTACAGGTGTGATCCACCGCGCCTGGCCTTTTTTTCAAAAAAAAAACAAAACAAAACAAAAAAAACAGCATGTCACTCTCGCCCAGGCTGGAGGGCAGCGGCACAATCTCAGATCACTGCAACCTCCACCTCCTGGGTTCAAACAATCCTCCTGCTTCAGTCTCCCAAGTAGCTGGGACTGCAGGCATGCACCACCACGCCTAACTTTTGACTTTTTTGTAGAGATGGTGTTTCATCATGTTGCCCAAGCTGGTCTCCAACTCCCGGATGTAAGCGATCCTCCCGCCTAGACCACATGCCTAGGCTTACAAAGCCTTTTTAAAGGATTACAAAGGAAACTAATTACATTGAAATACAGTTACCAAAATATAAAACATATACATTTTTGATATAATAATATATACGTTTCTTTATTAATTCGATAAATAACAAGATCTAGCAACAGGTCTAATTAATTATAGTCATTTCAAAGTATTGATGCATGTAAATGGCATATCAAACTATTTTAACAACTGTAATGTAATATAAAAATATCTTGGCCAGGCACGGTGGCTGGCCAGGCACCGTGGCTCACGCCTGTAATCCCAGTATTTTGGGAGGCCAAGGCGGACGGATCACGAGGTCAGGAGATCGAGACCATCCTGGCTAACACGGTGAAACCCCGTCTCTACTAAAAAAGAAAAAACAAAAAAATTAGCCGGGCGTGGTGGTGGGCGCCTGTAGTCCTACCTACTCGGGAGGCTGAGTCAGGAGAATGGCGTGAACCCGGGAGGCAGAGCTTGCAATGAGCCGAGGTCACTCCATTATACCCCAGCCTGAGCAACAGAGTGAGACTCCGTCTCAAAAAAAAAAAAAAATCTGTGGGCCGGGCGCGCTGGCTCACACCTGTAATTCCAACACTTTGGGAGGCTCAGGCGCATGGATCACTTGAGGTCAGGAGTTCAAGACCAGCCTGGCCAACAGTAAAACCCTGTCTCCACTAAAAATACAAAAATTAGCTGGGCATGGTGGCACATGCCTGTAGTCCCAGCCACTCAGGAGGCTGAGGCAGGAGAATTGCTTGAACCCAGGAGGTGGAGTCTGCAGTGAGCCAAGATAGAGCCACTGTACTCCAGTCTGGGCAACAGCGAGACACCATCTCAAAAAAAAAAAAAAAAAATTGTGATTTCAGCTGGTGACAAAGCCTCAGGTACTGCTAATAATACTACAGTTTGTTACTTTCATAATTGAAAGGAATGCTACATTTCTGTTAGATGTATGAAAAACAAAGATAGGGCTTCTCATTTCTCTCTAAGTCAAGCCAAAGAAAGACAGGCAGAAACATGGATCGTAGAGGGAAGGCAAGAAAAATAGGCAAATCATCCCTTTTTCTCTCTATGAACACAGCTCAATCACTCAACAAATTTTTACTGAATGCAAACCTTGAGCTAGATAATGTGTCGGTAGTTGCTGCATTTAGTATATGAAAGATGAATGTAAAGTTCTCAAGGTCCTTGCCATGGCATTTGATAGAAATAATAATAAATAACATTCGTTTTGCGTTAACCACTTAAAAAAACACCTAGTTCATTCAAGAACCCGTGAGGTAGTTTGCAATTAAGGCATAGGGACAAAATGCTCATTTTTATTTTTTTCCAAGGGTGGGGAATGATGAGGGGTGGGTCCAGGAATGCTGCAGAACAGCCCCAAGCTCCCTCTCACTGGGGGCGTGCAAGGCACTTCTTTGTTTGTTAGCTTTGTTTGCTAGCTCAGCCATTTATTCTACTAAGCACTCAGATGCAGGGTCCACAGTTGACATATATCATCAGGAGATTCAGTATCCTGTGTAGACCTCAAACTCTCCCAGAAATTATTCTGCCTCGGACACACAGATGGGAGCCAGTAGACATGACTCCTGTTGCCAGCTGAGCCTCTGGGTACCTAGGCTACCAAGTTGTGCCCAGACGGAGCAAACACATTGCTCAATCTTGTGGCAGCCCAAGTTTCCAGAGTAGGAAACTTTTCTGGAAACTAGGCCATGCCCATATGTGCTGCTAGAAGAAATGGTACAATAAATTGGACCTAATTCTTGCCTGGACCATGTGGTCCAGGGAGCAGATGAAGGGTGAAATGAGTCCAGAAAGACTGGAATGGACAAAAGGAGCAAGCAGACCCTGCCCAACCATGATGGGCTCCAACGGAAACTGCAAACACTAAAGATAAATGAGCTGTTTCCATTTATGTGTCCAGATTGTGAGCTACACGTAGGGTAGAAAGAACAAAATTACATTTGACCCAGTTTAAGAAATAAAAACAGGAAATGGGTCAGAGTTCCAAGAGGCAATAAGAAGACCTACCTACATAAGCAAGAGCATTGGAAATCAGAGGGGTCAGTCTTGAACCTTCTTACAACCCACCAGAAACAGAGAATCAGCAGCTTTGTCCTTGTATTCTACCGCAATAATCCCCACATTTTCTCCACAGGTGTTCATCAGAGCCATGAGTCTTGGCCAAATAGGACTCTGGAGGCAGGCAGAGACAACAACAGAAGCATGCCATCGGTGCCAGGCTTAGCTGGCAGTCCCAGAGGTAGATCTGAGTCAGATACCAAGACCAACAATGGCAGTTTGCACAAGACGGTGTGGGGAAAGCTATTCCGGGGAAGGAGCCAGAGAACTCAAGTCCCAAAGAAGAAACTGATATATACAGTCAAGGTATATACACAGTCAGGGGTATATAAGCAGTTCCAAGCCCTGTAGCAAGGGTAAGCCAGGAGCAGAGGGGATGTCCTTATGGCAGCAGGGGAGTGGACCCAGGATAGTCCTGATGGCTTTGGCCCAGTGCAAGTGTCAGGTGGTGTTTCCTGGTCTGTCCTCCCCTAAGGGGACTCTCAGCCCATAGGCACCTTAAAATTATGAAAAGCATTTCTCATTGGCCTCACTTATCGTGTTTTCTGAGCCAAAAATTATGACACATTTTAATAAATACCTGTGTTTTCATAGAACCATAAAACCTTTTTTTTTGTTTTTTGAGATGGAGTCGTGCTCTGTTGCCCAGGCTGGAGTGCAGTGGCGTGATCTCAGCTCACTGCAAGCTCCTACTCCCGGGTTCACACCATTCTCTTGACTCAGCCTCCCACATAGCTGGGACTACAGGCGCCCACCACCACGTCCAGCTAATTTTTTGTTTTAGTGTTTTTAGTAGAGATGGAGTTTCACCTCGTTAGCCAGGATGGTCTCGATCTCCTGACCTCGTGATCTGCCCACCTTGGCCTCCTAAAGTGCTGGGATTATAGGCGTGAGCCACCACGCCCAGCCAAAACAGAATATTTTTAAACATTCATGTCCTAGAAGTCCAAGACATAATCATCAAGGACCATTTGGGGCCAGACCACCAACTAGAGGCGGAGTTGTGTCAGTCCCAGTTCTTGGTTTGCAAACAACAGAAACTGAAGTTAGCTGATTTAAACAGAACGAGAATTCATTGTTTGTTTAAAGGGGGATGGCCTATCAGGTAGTTCTGGGAGGGCTCTAGACCAACCTTGAGGGCATGCAACCAGAAACAACACCCAAGAACCCAAGTTCATGCCCATAAAGACCCCCCACACAACGCTGGCACAGACGCGGGAGCTCCATTTATGAGAACCGCTGCTGCTCCTGCCTATGGAATCTGGAGACCACTGCCATCACTGCCCTACCCTCACCAGAGTGGGTTCCACAGGGCCTTTGCTTTATCATGTCATTAACTTTCAATTCCAAGTCAAATTGGCAGAACCAAGTTAGGTGCTAGTGCCCTACCAGCAAATGAGACTAGGAGATGAGTATCTGGCAATCTCATATTTCATAACAGGAGTCAGGCTCTGTCTCACATAGTGGGGAACTTCCCAAAATAAATAAAGGGCTCAGATGCCAAATAGCCAAAAAATAGAAGATTTTCCTTTCAGGAAATCTGTAGAAGGGGTCTGTGAGGTGTATTCATCTTTTTTTCTTTTTTCTCCCCTTGAAAAAAAGTAACTGGTAACTGCTGTTACCCAGTCCAGAGTGCAGTGGTGCAATCACGGCTCACTGCAGCTTTGACTTCCAGACTCAGCAATCCTTCCACCTCAGCCTACCAAGTAGCTAGGACCACGAGTGCCCACCACCATGCCCGGCTAATTTGGTTTTTAATTTTTGTAGAGACAGGGTCTTGCTACGTTGCCCAGGCTGGTCTTAAGCTCTTGAGCTCAAACCATCTTCCTGCCTCAGCCCTTCAAAGTGCTGGGATTACAGATGTGAACCACTGTGCCTGGTCTTGCATTCATCCATATACCAACCACCAAGACAGCTCTGTGGAACTGGGTAAGAGAGACATCAACAGGGGTATAGGATGTCCTTATATAAATTAGGACTGCCACATACAAACACCTCCTTCTTCTTAATCCAGAAACATTTCATCCTGGTGAAAGCTAACACTGCTTCGAATCTGGCTTCAGATCCACATTACCCATGTCTATTTGTTCCCTAGGGCTGCCATAACTAAGTACCCACAAACTGAGTGCCTTAAAACAATTTTTAAGATGTATTTATTTTCTCATAGTTCCAGAGGCCAGAAGTCCCAAGTCAAGGGTTTGCAGAGCCATGCTTCTTCCAAAGGCTCTAGGACTCCTTCCTTGCCTTGTTCAGCTTCCGGTGGCTCCTGATGTGCCTTGGCTTGTCTTCACCTTCCTGCGTCCTCACATGGCCACCTTCTCCCTGTCTCTCTACGCCTTCTGCTTCTTATAAATACACCAGTCATAGCCAGACACAGTGGCTCACACCTGTAATCCCAGCACTTTGGGGGGCCCAGCCAGGCAGATCACCTGAGGTCAGGAGTTTGAGATGAGCCTGACCAACAAGGTGAAACCCCATCTCTACTAAAAATGCAAAATTAGCCAGCTCTCGTGTCAGGTGCCTGTAATCCCAGTTACTCGGGAGGCTGAGGCAGGAGAACCGCTTGAACCCAGGAGGTGGAGGTAGCAGTAAGCTGAGATTGTGCCATTGTACTCCAGCCTGGGCAACAAGAGCGAAACTCCATCTCAAAAAAAAAAAAAAAGAAGACACCAGTCATCAAATTTCAGGCCCACCCTCATTCATTAGGATCTCATCTTTTAAATTATTTTTATTTTTAATTATTACAGACATGTAATATTTGTACATATTTATCTTATGATCTCAACTTGACCCTTAATTAATTATAACCACAAAGACCTTGTTTCCAAATAAGTCATATTGTAAGGTTCTGGGTGGATATGGATCCTGGGGGGACACGATTCAACACACTGTACCATCTAACAGGGACTTCCGTAAGGCAGACAAAAGAGCTTCATCTAGGATATCAGACAGATGTTTCCAGGGCCTTGGGAATGGAATACCAGCCAAGCACTAAGGCCCAGGCACCTGAGACCCAGACCTTGGTGTATGATACCCTGACAACAGCAAAAACAGCCCAAGGAAGGCATCGTCTATTCACCAAACTAAACAACAGAGAAAAAGAAAAGGGTTGGTGTATACAGGTGACAACTCACATTTATTTTTTCTTTTCTTTCCTTTTCTTTACTAATAGAGGTAGGGTCCTGCCATGCTGACCAGGCTGATCTTGAACTCCTGGCCTCAAACCATCCTCCCATCTTGACCTCCCAAGGTGCTGGGATTACAGGTGTGAGCCACCACGCCCAGCTCACATTTATCCTTGAGTCCATATCTTTCCTTACTTTGTTAATTATGAAACATTTAAAAACCTACAATGGGCCGGGCGCTGTGGCTCATGCTGTAATCCCAGCACTGTGGGAGGCTGAGGCGGGCAGATCATGAGGTCAGGAGTTCGAGACCAGCCTGTCCAATATGATGAAATCCCGTCTCTGCTAAAAATACAAAAATTAGCCAGGTGTGGTGGAGCATGCCTGTAGTCCCAGCTACTGAGGAGGCTGAGACAGGAGAATCGCTTGAACCTCGGAGGCGAAGGTTGCAGTGAGCCAAGATCACGCCACTGCACTCCAGCCTGGGCGACAGAGTGAGACTCTGTCTCAAGAAAAAAAAAAAGGAAAGGAGCAGAGTCTGCTGGCCCAGCACTGGGAATCTGGAGCTGGGAGCTGCCTGCTGAGCATGCAGCAACCGAACTGGTCCTCTTGCCAACCCAGTCTAACACCCTCCACCAAGGAGGTGTGCCGTAGGAAAAGATGAGCTCCTTGCACCATTTTCTTGTTTTGTTTTGTTTTGTTTTTGAGACAAGGTCTCACTCTCTTGCCCAGGCTGGAGTGCAGTAGCACAATCACGGCTCACTGCAGCCCAGCTAGTTTAAAAATTTTTTTGTACAGACAAGTTTTTCCTATGTTGCCCAAGCTGGTCTCAAACTCCTAGGGCTCAAGCAATCTACTCACTTTAGCCTCCCAAAGTTCTGGGATTAAAGGCATGTGCCACTGAACCTGGCTACCTTGCATCTTTTCTTGGTGACCTGGCCTAAGGAGCAAATGCCGAGATTAGAGGGCTACACTAGCACTCTTCTTCCTCTTGCAGAAGGGGGAAGAGAGATGGCCCTTTTATCCCAGGGTGGGAGAGGCAGGGACAACAGTACCCCCAAAGTCCCATCCAGGGTCCACCCCAGAGTAGCAGCTGCAGCTATAATGGCTGTATTGGCATTTGTAAAGAGCGGTAGTGGCAGGTGCAGGCTCGGGAAAGCATCAGGAACAGGCACTGCGTGACTGCAGGTGAAGGGCAGCATCAAGGGTGAGGAGGAGAGCAGGCCGCAGTGAATGCACTATCATCCCAAGCCTAGGACAACGCATCAGGCCATGGCTCATGAACACTGAAGGCAGCAGCAAGGGTGGTTTGTAACACTGAAAGGACAGAAAGGGAGAGGTAAGGGGCCAGCACTTGTGCTGGTTGGGGTGAGGTACATCGCTGATTGTCACATCACCAGATGATCCTTTCATTGCAGGACAGAACTGAATAGGTTGAGGAACCATTGTTAGAAACCACAGTAGTGCCACACATCAATGTTTCATGTGTTAGTTGAGAAACCTGGTTAGATTGTAAATTCTTTAAAGGTAGGGATCATATCATATGATTCCTGCTAATACTCCCCAACAGTTAACACAGAGCTGCATTCATAAGTTTTTAATGACATCTGTGGAATCATATTATTTGGGGACCAATGAAAAGAGTGGCATGAAATGGATTTAACAGCCCATTACACACCCACCCCTACCACACACTTTTTTTTTTTTTTTTTTTTTTTTTTTTTGAGATGGAGTCTCGCTCTGTCACCCAGGCTGGAGTGCAGTGGTGCAATACCTGCTCACTGCAAGCTCCGCCTCCTGAGTTCACGCCATTCTCCTGCCTCAGCCTCCCAAGTAGCTGGGACTACAGGTGCCCGCCACCACGCCCAGCTAATTTTTTGTATTTTTAGTAGAAACGGGGTTTCACCATGTTAGCCAGGATGGTCTCGATCTCCTGACCTCGTGATCCGCCTGCCTCAGCCTCCCAGAGTGCTGGGATTACAGGCGTGAGCCACTGCGCCGGCGCCACACCACACCTTTTTTTTTAACCCAGAAAATATAAAGTGCTTTCACTTCTATGACATTTCTTTCCCTGACACACCTATGCAGGAAGGACACAGGTATGAGACACCCTACTTTACAGACAGGGTAACTGGGACCCAGCAAGCTTAATTGACTTGTCTGCCTCAAGACGGAACCCCAGTCTTACTGGCTCCCCATTGAACTGTATTCCGTCTCTGTGTGTTCCTTATCCTCCTCCCTGACCCCGCCGTCAGGCGTCACTGAAATGCCCCAGACGCATCACTGCTTTTGTTCTTAACAATGTGAAACATCAACCAAGCCCAGCAGGTGATAGAACTGGACAGCAGCCAGGGGTCTGTAAGCACTGAACAGCCAGTCTCCATGTTCACTGAAGATAATGTATGTATCAGCATGTGGTATGTTTCTGGCAGGCAAGAGAATGCAGAAGGGGTGAGTCTCCAGGTGACAAGAAAAGACTTCGGGAAAGGGATTTGGGGAAAACATACAAGCCCATCTTAGTGTTAATGTGCATATATGGAGAGAACATTTATGGAATGCTCTACCTAACAAAAGGAGAAAGTTAAATCCTATTAAAAAGGGAGTTGTAAGTCCTTGAGTGCTGCTGTTCTAAAAATTTTTGAGAGGTGGAAATTTGAAGAAAAGACCTTGAAGAAAATGGAAATTCAGTCTTGCCAAGAGATTTCTCCCTTAGCAAAAATCTAGGAGCTAAACGCAGGACCCATCCCAGGGCCTTGAAACCATACCACGTTGTATTCTGAGTCTCAAATTACTTTACTAATAGGACTTTAAATGTCCTTAAGATCTAGTGCTATCCCCAGCACCTAAATCAAGAATGGTGAGCTGAGGTAAAATATGAGAAAGAAATGCTCATTCATTTGTTATTAATACCTAAAATAATATCAGCATTTATTAGGCAATTATGTGCCAGGTATTTTGTCACCATAATGCTAGGAGATAGTGCCATTATTATCATTAGTATTTTTCACAGGAGAAAACTGAGGCTCGGAGAGGTTAAGTAACTGCTCAAAGTAACACAGCCAGAAAGTGGCAGAGGCTAGGGTCGATTCATGGTCACCTGTCCCTTGAGTCTACATCTCGCTGCTACTGTGCCAAATTCTTTGAGTTTGTAGGTGTGTGTGCGCTTCTGCGTCCTGGGGCAAGAGAACAACAGCATTCAAGATTCGTTAAACCAAGTTTACAATGTACGTGCTGGGGAACTGCATGCTGTCTTAGAGGCTGAGGCTGGCGCCCGTGGCCACAGTACAATGGAGGGGGTGGTTAATCTGGTTTTAGAGGATGGCCGATTGGCGATGGCAGACAGAGATCAAGTAACTGGGCCCACAGGAGGGCGCGAGCACGCAGAGGCACGAGAAGAAAAGGAAGAGGGCCTGAGCTCGAACTTGGGGAAATCAATGCCCAAAGCCTGAGGGACTCTGGAGGGAGGACGGGAAAGGGCCAGAAGTTCATCCCCGAACTTCCAGATTGCTCAAGAAGCGCCGGGCGGGGCCCTGCAGTCGCTCAAGCTGTGAGGAGGACCTGAGAAGCGGGGACGCCTTCGAGGTCCTCGCTGAGCTCCGGCGAGGACCTGAGCTCCGGCGGCAGGTGGCGAGAAGGCCCAAGCCCAGCGGTCGCCCCGCCTCGCCCCTTCCCTGCCTCCCCCTTCTCTGAAAGGCCCCATTCTCTACCGCCGCCGGGGGAGCAACTGCGCTGGGAAGCCACCTAGCGCCGGGCCCCACCTTTCTTTTTTCTTTCTTTCTTTTCTTTTTTTTTTTTTTCTTTATACTTTTCGGCCAATAGCAGCGGCGTCAGGCAGGTCTTGGATTGGTCCGCGCCGCCCCCGAGCCAGCCAATCAGCAGCTTGTTGCCAAGGTGGGGGTTCGCCAGAGCGGGAGGAGGCTGCTGCGCGCCCGCTGTTGCCCAGCGAAGAAAGCAGACTTGTGAGGGCGTTTGGTGGCGCTTTCAGGTCCCAGCCAGCTGCTCGTGGGGATTGAGGGACGTGGGTGGGTAGCTGGGGGGTGAGAGGCCGAGGGCCCATATCCGGGAGGGAGGGAGCCAGTCACCTGCTTGCCTTCGCAGGCCCAGCCGGCGCTGTCTCCCTCCTCCCCGAAGCTTCCTTGCCGGGCAGGTTTGACTCTAGGCAGCCGGTGTGGGATCGCCTTGGCCGAAGCGGTCCCGGGTTGAAAGGCATTGCCGTTGTCTCCTTACCCTCACCACCAAGCATACTGAGGAATAGGGACCTGCGAACGTGAGAAGGTGCAAAAAACACCCAACTAACTTCTGAGGCAGACCAGACTATGACCTGAAGACAGTGCTGTCTTGCAGTGTGTGCCCCAAAAGGGACCAGCTGACCTCGCAGGCCCGGAGGGGCTAATGAGAGAGTGAAAAGGGCCCCGGGAAGCAGAAGACGTAAATCGCACACCTCCCCGTGTAACAATAATGCCCAAACCGCCACAAAGCAAGGGTCTGGACGGTAGGGTCTCACTTTTCCAACCATAACTCAGTTACACAAGGGAGAAAGGGCGGAGGCAAGTCTACCCCTCACACATTCTCCTTTGGCCTCATACTCAATTCCCCAATCCTGTTTCTCTCAGTTTCCATTGTGTAACCTAGATAAATGCCTCCTGTTCTAGTAATGGCCATAATAATATTTAATCACATTTATTGTGTACTTTCTAAGAGCGGGGTACCCTTCTGAGCACCTCACAAAAATCAATCCTCCCAACAATACCAACTAGGAACTACTTTTATCTGATCTTAAGGTTGAAAAAACAAGCAGTGAGAAGTTAGGTAACTTGCCTGTTGTCACAGAGCTAGCTGTACCTAGGTAGTCTGTTTCCACCTGGGAAACCCATCTGACTTTGCTCTAGAAGATGTGGACATTCCTGCTATATTGCCAAAGGAAAAGGCTAGAATGGTTGCCTTTTTGAAACACCACATGCCCCCACCCAAGAGCAGGACTTTCAGTTAAGGTCCTTAGGACTCTCAAGACTTCTCCAGACTCCCAAGAGATTCCCCGTGTGGCTTCACCACACAAAATGAAAACAGATAAAATGCTGAATTTTATAGGTGAATTTCACCACTATGCAAAAAAAAAAAATGGAGCCAGAGAAAATCCTCCCATCTGTGCAGTGCTGATCCCCTGGACCAGCCTGGAGCATGCCTCAGAGCCAGGAGAAAGGTGAAGTATTCATCCCCCAAACTTCACAGCTTTGTTGTATGTTTTCAAAATGGATCTCGCTTAGGACAGACACCAGCTTTGAAGTTGGGCAATGGTGTTAAGGGGTACAGGAAGAAGAGGCTGAGAACCTGCCCCCAGCTGGTGTTGGGAAAGGCTATTTTCAGGGCGCTGCTTGGGTCGGGAGGGCAGTCCGCTGTTTCACTTCCCATTCCCCCGTGCTCTCACTCTCTGAGCCCTGCCTCTGGCTCAGTCTCCCCTACTCCCATCCTCCACCCCACCCTGCACCCTGCACCCGTTTCCCAGCTCCTGGGGCACACCATCTGCTTGTCCTCCCCCTTCCCAAGGGACTTAGCTCATCGAATAGAGACCTTTAAATAATGAAACGCCCCAAAGCCTCCCCACACTGATCCCCAGCCCCTGGCTGGGGTGTTTATTCAAAGACCAGGAGCTGGGCTGGAGGGCTGCCAACCCCACCGCCTCTATTCAGTTCCTTTCTTTTCCTGCTCAGCTGCCGGGCGGTGGCTAATGGGTCTTTTCTCTGGCTTTGGCCCCTCCGCCTGCCAGGCCTAGTGCACAGAAAAAAGCAAACAAAAAGAACAGAACTGTAAGGAGGAAGCAGGACTTTGGATGTCACCTCTTCCAGGCTAGGGGTGGGGAGGGAGGAGGACACCAGATCCACCTCACACTGGGAAAGGGACAGGGACGAGGGTGGAGAGAGAGGACCCAGAGGCTTGGCCTGCTCCTCATCCCAATGCAGGAGCCAGAGCATCTCCCTCTGACTCTGGGGAGCTGTGTGACCAAAGGAGGAGGGGGAGAGTTTGTGAAGTGGGGAGGGGGTGTCACTTGGGTGGTTTGGGGCTTGGGCAGCATCCTCATGCAAATTAACCTGGTGAGTCACTGAAAGTTTGGTCCAGACACAAAGAAGCTGCTTCTCTCACCCACGACCTCCCTCCACTACAGAAGCCCCCCTCCCCAGCCAACCAAACAAAAGGCCCAAGCCCAGCGGTGCGTGAAGGAGTGAATGGGCGAGACCTTCCCTGGTGACGTCCCACCAGACAGATGGCAACAGTTGCCCCACACCAGTTGCAAGCCTCCTTTCATCCTTCTCCCAAGTCATAAAGGAGAAAGACCCCAGTCCCTCTAGAGCCCATCAGCATCTCAGGGCCAACCCGAAGGCAGGATGGGGGCTAGAGGGTGGGTTGCCAGGGAGCAGGAGGTGAGAGGGGAACTGATGCTGCGTGTTTGGCTGGAAAACAAAAGTGTGTTGAAAGCACGGGCACTGCGGCCAGCCTGCCCATCTGTCCTCCTTTGGGGAAGCTCTGCCCCCACACGCCTCCTCAGCTTCTGGCCAGCTCTGCGCAGAGCCGGGGCCCCTGGGAAGCAAGACTTCAGTTTGGGGCAGCAGCACTAAGCCACAGTAATTTGGTACGTTATACTTTGAGGCTTTCATCAGGCAAACATCCCTGACCGGCATTGTTTCGCCTCTTCAGAAATGGGTCTAAGTGGAAAATCCCAGGCCTCTGGGACAGGTGGGGAATAGTGGGATCTGGGTGCTCTACAGTTTAATGATAAAGTTTGAGTTGTTCCAGAATGGGATTCTATTAAAATCATCCACACATTCCCGCAAACATTAAGAAGCTAGGAGTGGGCCAGGAGTCAGAAAACTCAGCTTCCAGTCTCAGCTCACCGTCTGCGTGTTGTGTAATTCTGGGCAAGTCATCTGGGTTTTCCGAGTTCTAGTTTCCTCTCTGTAAACTGGGGAGTTAAGAACCCCCACTGCCCTACCTCCTAGTGTGGTAGAGAGCAAGCTGATGCCCAATCTAGTGCCTGGTAAACAGGAGAAGCTGCGCAAGGCTCTCCTCTCAAGTTCCCCACACCCACATCTCCCAGGAAGTGGAGTGGGCATGGCACTTTAAACATAGTTCAAAGTACTTCACATCTATTACTTCATGAGGCAACTGAGAGTAGAAAGGTCTAAGGCTGTGCAGAGATCTTTTTTTAGAGAGTAGGGATGGAGGCTGAGCTAAGGCTAGTGTCCTCCCCGCAGCCTCCTGAATCTCAGATTTGTGTCTCCCTTCTCCCTCTGCCTTCCATCAATCTAGCCTGACTTGGGAGGATTTAAGGGGAACTCTGGGCTAAGGTGCTAAGAGTTTATTTATTGAGGTCAATACATTCAGAATAAAAGGGAGTCATCCCTATGTCTTCATCAAAGGTTTATTAAAGTCATGATTCTGAGGCCATAGGCATGCTTTCTTCTAGGCTAAATGCTGCTGCTGTTCTTTCTGCAGAGAGCTAAGCTGGTGATGCTGGTGTCAGGGGAGGATAGGAAGCATGGGGGAGCAAAGTGGCTACCCAGAGAACACAGGGAACAGCCCTTGACCCTCTCCTAACTAGCCTCATGCCCTGCTCTTCTGCCCACCCACCTGACCTCCTGTTGTTTGTGTTGGCCAAAGCTCCAGTGCCCAGAAGTGGTTGGAATGTCTTCTGCTGGGCATAAATAAGGTAGTAAAGACATGCTAGCTGCAAAGGCATTTCTCGAAACATCTGTCTTTCCCAATCCTTGCTCAAGCTAACCTCACCCATCTCTGATCATTTCCTCTTGTGTACCTAACATCCAAGCACTGATGTAGATCATTCTATGTAATTCCATTAGTTTGCATTCAATCCCATGTAGTTAGTGTTTAGGTACTTTGATATATAATTTTCCTGTCACCTCTTTTGGACTGGCAACACTGCAGACCAATCCCTGTTCTTTCTCCTCTGCTCTCCTCTCTCCCTGTGCTTCTCGAAGGGACCTGTCTCTGCCCATAAGAGGGCACTTACTGCAGGACACTCATTACTTGCCTGCCAGACTGATGGCTGAAACCTCAAAACCATAAAAAATGGGTTTCAAGCTGCCAGTTGCAGCTGGCCCCATGCTAGACCCAGATAACAACCTCTGGACTCCAAGGCCAGCATGGATCCACATCAATCCCTCACATTCAAATAGCACCATAATCTCAACAAGTGCTTTTACATCCTGTTCCACCCCCCTGGATATCTTTGAATCTCATCCTAGGAAACAATCAGTGCTCCGTTTTCTTTCCCCTGGGGAGGTGTCACAGGAGAAGCCTATTGGTCAAGCAGTAATTATGACAGCGATTATTTTCCTTTTGTGAAAACAAGAGAAGCCACTGAGACCTAAGCCTCCACCCTGAGCAGGCTCCAGTAAGAAAGGAAGTGGGTCACAATGGACACAAGGAGTTCCTGTGTTTTGTACCAGGGCTGGGAAGTCAGCAGCTGAAATTCCTGATTAGGATGATGCAACCCATCTAGCTGGCCAGTCGGTATTGAACTGGGATTTCTCCAATTGGAGTGGGGCAAAGGGTAAAAGAGAGGCTTCCCTAAAAAGTCTAGACTATCTGGTCTCCTCAGTCCCTCTGGCTTCAGCTTCATTCCCAGGTACTGTGTTAGATGCAGATGCTGTGTGAATGTTGGACAACATCAGAGGTGATCTCTAGGACCTTATATTTTAGTTGAAATATGACATATGCACAAAAAAGAAACCCATGGAATAACACCCAGTGGGAGGGAGCAGTGGCTTCTTGCTATAAGAACTCAGCAGGTTTTTAAAACATCACTTAACATTAGGATGAATGGCAATGATTTCACAGGGGAGAGGTGATCTGAGCTTGGTCATAAGAGATGTATAAGATTGGGATGCCAGACTGCTCATCTTATGTAGGCTATCTGCAAAGTGAACTGTGGCTTTGTGTAAAAGTTTCTGGATTCCAGAAGACAAGAGCACGAAGCGTGACAAGAAGAAATAGAAGAAACCCTGGGGTTTTTGCTGTAATTTTTCTTGTTTATTCAGTCAGCCTTGGATTCAAGCCTGACTGCCAGTTACAAGCACTGTGCCCATAGGTAATTTGCTTAACCTTCTGAGCCTGTTTCTTCATCTATCGTCTAAAGGTAATAATGCCAATGCTATGGAACTGCTCTGAGGAGGCCAGGCATGGTGGCTCAAGCCTGTAATCCCAGCACTTTGGGAGGCCAAGGCAGGTGGATAGCATGAACTCAGGAGTTTAAGACCAGCCTGGGCAATATGATAAAATCCTGTCTCTATAAAGAATACAAAGATTAGCTGGGTGTGGTGGTGCATGCCTGTAGTCCCAGCTATTCCGGGGGCCGAGGCAAGAGAATTGCTTGAGCCCGGGAATTTGAGGCTGCAGTGAGTCAAGATCATGCCACTGTAAGCCAGCCTGGGTGACAGAGTGAGACCTTATCAGGGAAAGAGAAAAGAGGAGGGGAGAGAAGGGGAGAGGAGGGGAGGGGAGAGGAGGGGAAGAGGGGAGAGGAGAGAAGAGGAGAGGAGAGGAGGGGAGAGGAGGAGAGGGAAGAGGAGGGGAGAGGAGGGGAGGGGAGTATAGGAGAAGGGAGGGGAGGGAACGGGAGGGGAGGGGACGAGGGAGGGAAGAAGAGAGGGAGGGAAGGAAAGAAGGGAAGGATCACACATACACAGACGAGTGTATCATTTCAGCTGGACTGGAAAAACTGGAACCAAAATACTGTCCTGCCTTCTTGGGAACAGTGTCCAGGGGGAAACCCATGACAGTGTCTCTGTACCAAGCTGGCTGGATTTGGGGACCTCGGTGAAGATGGGGAATGTGTAGCTGTTTCAGGTCTCAGGTAAGGAAATGGAGGCTTTGCCAAGATCTTGCCGTCCCCTCCTGGCCTTTGCCTGGGGAGGCAGTGCCGTCCATTTCATGGCAGGCAGACAGCGGAGGTAGACCCAGTACTACTTGGGCTTCTCATGTAGGGATTAGAGTCCAGGGTGGCCTAAGGTCCTTGGGGTGACTGACACTTTAGGCCCTGACCCTACCCTTTTCCTCCTGGAAAGAATGGAGGTTGGAAGCTTATGAAATGACCTCCTCCAGCCTGACCCGACAGAAGTGTCTGCCCTGCTCAGGAGGCCTTCTTCCTCCCTGGTCCCCTAACTGTTTACAGGCTCTCAGAAAGGCAGGTGTCAGGAGGCAGCTGCTGCTTGTGGTTAACTCCCCCTAGATACAGGAGCACCAGCCTTCCCCACACCCACTGCCATTGGCTAACAGGAAGCCAAAACAGACTCCCTCTCTCCGCCCTCTGCCACCCCAGCCAGTAAATAGAGAGTACAGGAAACACCTGGAGGAGCAGGCAGCTGGCAAGGGAACAGTCTGCCCACGAAGAAAGGGTTTGCAAGGGAGTAGCTAGGCTGGGGAGGAGCTGGGGGAGGGAGTTAGGCGCTTAATTCCACTTCTCACAGCACCCACCAGCTGCTGGGAACTAACAGCTGAGTTGCTGAAATGATCCATCCCCCTCTCAGTCCCCCACTAACACATACACAGTAAAGGGATCATCCCTCTCTAGCACCAGCTTGCCTTGAGCGAGGACAAGAGCAATCATACAAGAAAGACTCTTCAGAAGGCTTTGCCTCCTCACCCTCAGCCAGAGCTTCTCAACCTCTGTGAACAGTGTAAAAGTAAATCTGTGGTCCAGGCATGAAGACGGAATCATCAGTCTTCATTAGCCCACGTGATGTGAAAGCCCATGTAATGTGAAAGCTCATTCCAAAGAGAAGTCTCCAGTTTTTTTCAAACTTACCTAGATCTCCATCTGTGTCTGCCTATTTACTGCTTATAATTTCAAGTTGTTGAGGTTCAGGGTGGAACTGACCTCACCAAGATCAAATGAAGCCCTGCCATCAGCATCCACCCAAGAACGTGCTCACTAGTGTGTAGACCTTGTGCCGGGAACCATGTATGCAGGCTGGCTTAGCTTACAGAGCTCCCTTACTCCCTTTTAGGAGATTCCCAAATAGAGCACTTTTCCTTTTAGGTTTAGAGTGGGAGGATGGAGCGGTGGTGAGGAGGGGACACTTGCCCCATGGCTACCTGAGGACCATACTGTAGTTTGTTCAACCCATATGTTTCATCCAGCAGTCAGTGTACTTAGGCCTGCTCCATGCAGAGTGGTAGACAAGCACATGGAGGTGAAAAAGGAAATAGAAAACAGTGGTTCCTGCCATGGAGGTGTGAGTGACGACAGTTGGAGAGGGCAGAAGGGCTTGCAGAGCCATCAGACATCAACTCAAAGCAATATGCTGCCGGCCCAGTGGCTCACGCCTGTAATCCCAGCACTTTGGGAGGCCGAGGCCACCAGATCACTTGAGGTCAGGAGTTTGAGACCAACCTGGCCATCGTGTTGAAGCCCTGTCTACTAAAAATACAAAGTTAGCCTGGTGTAGTGGCACGTGTCTGTAATCCCTGCTACTTGGGAGGCTGAGGCAGGAGAATGGCTTGAACCTGGGAGGTGGAGGTTGCAGTGAGCCGAGATCACACCACTGCACTCCAGCCTGGGTGAAGGAGTGAGATTCCATCACACACACACACAAACACACACACACACACACACACACACACAAAGCAATGTGCTGTGTTTGCCATAAAAAGTGTGAACAGTAGTAAACTATGTGTGTACCTCCTTAAGGGGTTCTGAAGTAAGAAGTATGTCATAAAGATGTGAGCCGTTTTAAACCATATGCATGAATGCTGGAAATCCCTGAGGTAAGAATGTATATAGAGGACAAGTGGAATTATTCAGGGAAGGCATCCTGAAGAGGCAGTGGTAAAGGAAAACAGCATCGATGCTGGAGACAGGCGCACATAGGTTTTAAACCCATTTCCACCACTTTCCTCTTTTAGTTACTGGTGTCTTGCTTTCTTCATCTGTGAATCTGAGGTCCTAAGATCTCAGAGACTGCATTAGAGATACTGTGTGTAAGGCACCAGGCAGAGTCCCTGGCAATAGTGAGTGTTCAGCACACAGTAGTGCTCACATCCTAGAAGAAAGTGATTTGTGCCATGTCAATTGGCAAATTACAGAAATTTGCAGATGGCGGCAGAGCTGCAAGGCAAGGTGAGCAGGAGACAATTTGGTAAAGGGTTCTGGCTGGTTGGGCTGCTGCACAAGGAGTTTGGGGTTGGAAAGACTGAAAGAGCCCTAGGATTCCCATCTTAGGGATACAGAATGGCAAAGAAAGTCAGCAGGAAGGGAATGGCATGATGAAAATAGAGTTTGCATGCTCGCTTCGGCAGCACATATACTAAAATTGGAACAATACGGAAATTAGCATGGCTCCTGCACAAGGATGACACACAAATTTGTGAAGCATTCCATATTTTTATAAATTAAAAAAATTGGGGGAAAAAAAAGAAAATAGAGTTTGCGTTGTCCTAGGATAATGGTCAGTCCGGTGGTAGGGCAAGGAGGGCAGGAGGCTGTTATATGAATGTTTAACAGAGGGCAAGACCTGGGTTATGTGCTGGCAGGAAATAGAACAGAAGAAATAGATTTTTTTTTTTTTCTGTTCCATGTGGAAACGAAAATAGAATGGTAAGAGATCATTTAGCACAAGTGACTCATTTTACAGATGGGAAAACTGAGGCTCACGAAGGAGAAAAGGTGGTGCAATGATGTTATCTGCAGTCATTGTGAATTTTTCATGAGATGATTTATAAACTAAACACTTTCACTTCAAAGGAAGGAAGGAAGGAGGAAGGAAGGAAGGAAGAAGAAGTAAGGAAGAAAGGAAGGAAGGAAGGAAGGAAGGAAGGAGCGAAACGACAAACGAGGCTCAGAGTGCTAAAGGGACTTGTTCAAGATATCGAAGACTTCTATTACAAGATATTGTCAGCCCTGAAGCTAGGCCCCCTATTTCCTAACAACTCCTACCCCAGTGCCATTTCCATCAGCCCCCAGCCAGCCTCCAAAGTAGACATTGGGAAGGATTTCTCTGGATAGAATCAGCGTTTAGTAGCTGTGGAATCCATTCTGCCTCTCCTGCCGCTGAGGCCAGAGTCCTTTCCTGGCGTCAGCCCAGCTTTCTTCTCTCCAGGTGGTTACCTTTTGGGTAAATCCACTTAGGGAGTTAATTGATAACGAAGGCTCTCCCATATTATGATTTAAAGTGTGAACACCCACATCCAAGTGACATTTACATTTCACTGAGAGGTGCTTAAAGACCTAAAAGCCTGCAAGATTCAGAGGACCAAGTTTTCTTAAGGTGCAATCACAGGTTCCTAGTGAGTCCCAGCTCAAAATAGGTGAATGGGCTTAATTTTTTTTCTTCCACCCCAATCTAAATTCCTATCATCCACTAGCCTCCACTCTTGGCAACTTTGACATTCATTTGTTCAACCAGAATTCACTAGTACCTACAAAGTACCAGACACTGTTCAGGCAAGGTCTCTGGCCTACATTCTAGCTATACATTCAACTGAACATCATGGGAACTCAAGGGAAGGCCACATAGGCCAGTTTGTGAAGGGGAGATGTCACTGAAAAATGTGAACTTGAAAGTGTGAACAGTGAACAGTGAACACTGGAAAAGTGTGAACTTGAAAACCTGAGTGAACCTGGCTAAAGTAGGTGGATAGGAAGGGGACAGGGCATTCCTTGAGCAAAGGCCTGGAGGCTGCAGTCCCAAGCGCAAGTTTAACGGGTACCACCAGTTGAAGGTGGGGAGAGCTGCTTTTTGTCTAATTTTAGGGGTGAAGAGGCCCCTTGTGTGCCCTCATTTCTATCAGGAACATGCCAGAATGCTCCTTCCTAGAGATTGTGGCCGTAGGGACAGCCTTCCACTGAGGTGCCCAACGCAGAGATTCACTGCTAGCTTGGGGAGTAGGGTTGAAAACCCCTACATCCCATTCCCAGGTGGCCCCAGGTACATCACAGGCCACAAGTTGGGAGCACACGCAGATATGTACTTTAAAAAAAACAGCATTTAACACTTTCAAAAAATTAGTTGCCATCATTAGAGTTTAGGGAGATGTCAAATAAACATCTACATTTCAGGCTGCTCTTGAAAATTACAATCTCTGAAATCACTGGCCTCATGACTGGCCTCTCATGATTGCAGTGGACTGGAGCTAAGGAACAGGGGTTCTTTTCAGACAAGGTTTGAGCTCACTCCTCAAGTTTACCCTGGCTTTTGTCCAGCCAGCCTCACTTATCTACTGCCTGGTCCCACCCTCACTCCCGTGCCCATCAAATTTTAAATGGCCCTTCCCTGATGGTGATGTTAAGTAAAGCAGCTCTTGCTCCAAACTCACCCAGCTATTACCTCTTCTTATCTGATATGCCCTAGGCAACCTCTGCAGTTTACTGGACAAGAGTTGAATCAAGGGTCATTCTTGTTTATAGGAATGAGGGTGGAGAATGGAAGAGCCACTGGGAACAAAATGGCTTGGAGCTGCTGGGGCCCAGAGATCCAGGCTCACATCAGGGGAACGGATTGGCTGCACATCCAGGGCACACTCGTTTGTATAAGATCCTTATCCAGGGCCCTTGTAGCCTCTTAGACTGAGCTCAAACATTTTTCTTGCCAAAGAAGTGGTGTGGAGAGAAAGCCAGAGAGCTCAAGCTTGCCCTTCTCAGCTTCCCCATTTGTTTCTCTTCTGGGAAGGGAGAACCTGTGGGTGTACTCCACAGTTGGGCCGAGTGGAGGTAAATAAAGCTGCTATTAGAAAACTTTCCCCACCCACTTTGTGTGTAAACGAGCACATAGCCCAGTTTGGTATTAATCCACAAGCAGACCATTGGAGCCAATGGGTTAAAGTTGCCCTGTGGCCCGCCAGTAAGGTCAGATGCCTAGCAAGGATACTGTACCTTTCTGCAAGAATAACAGAGGTCAGACATGAGTTCATTCAGTTATCAATCATTAATTCGGCAGGTACTTTTAGAGTCCCTACTGTGGGCTACATATGACCCTAAAAAGGGCTTTTGGATTGTGCATATTTTCTTTGCCACAGCCTGGGCTGTGCATGTTTTGTTTTATTTTATTTTATTTTATTTATTTATTTATGTAGAGATGTGGTCTCACTATGTTGCCCAGGCTGGTCTCAAACTCCTGAGCTCAAGTGATCCACCTGCCATGGCCTCCCAAAATGCTGGGATTATAGGCATGAGTCACCACACCTGGCCTGTGCATGCTTTTGTTTTGTTTTGTTTTAATTTTTCTTTTTACTTTTTTTGTTTGTTTGTTTGTTTGTTTGTTTTTTGAGATGGAATCTTGCTCTGTCACCCAGGCTGGAGTGCAGTGGTACGATCTCAGCTCACCGCAACCTCCACCTCCCTGGGTTCAAGCAATTCTCCTGCCTCAGCCTCCTGAGTAGCTGGGATTATAGACATGTGCCACCACACCCGGCTAATTTTTGTATTTTTAGTAGAGACGGGGTTTCGCCATTTTGGCCAGGCCAGTCTCAAACTCCTGAGCTTGTGATCCACCCGCTTCGGCATCCCAAAGTGCTGGGATTACAGGCCTGAGTCACCACGCCCAGCCCTGTGCATGTTTTTAAACAAAGAATTGAAAATCATCTTTGTAGGGAAGAGGCCGCAGGCTGCTCCTTGGATGGTGTTATCTTTAGCCATTCTTTTTTTTTTCTTTTTTTGAGATGGAGTCTCGCTCTGTCATCCAGGCTGGAGTGCACTGGGGTGGTCTCAGCTCACTGCAACCTCCGCCTCCCAGGTTCAAGTGATTCTCCTGCTTCAGCCTCCTGAGTAGCTGGGATTACAGGTGTGTGCCACCACCCAGCTAATTTTTGTATTTTCAGTAGAGACGGGGTTTTACAATGTTGATCAGGCTGGTCTTGACCTCCTGACCTCGTGATCTGTCAGCCTCAGCCTCCCAAAGTGCTAGGATTACAGGCGTGAGCCA
The DNA here is from genome assembly GCF_001698545.2 of Rhinopithecus bieti. Taxonomy (NCBI): domain Eukaryota; kingdom Metazoa; phylum Chordata; class Mammalia; order Primates; family Cercopithecidae; genus Rhinopithecus; species Rhinopithecus bieti. Next base: position 487,942 of record NW_016814625.1, read on the forward strand.
CTGCACCCAGCCAGCTGTAGCCATTCTTGAAGGTACTAGTAGGTGCTATGATTTTAATAATGATTTCCTTCTAGTTAGCAGTATGCCAGAGTGTTCTTCATTTTAGGACCTTTCATTTTAGAACCCTCTTCAGAGTCTTTAAGAAGATGAGGTGAATTTCTATTTAGAGCAACTATTCTCAGGCTGGGCATGGTGGCTCACACCTGTAATCCTAGCACCTTGGGCGGCTGAGGCGGGTGGATTACTTGAGGTCAGGAGTTCGATTCCAGCCTGGCCAACATGGTGAATGAAACCCCATCTCTACTTAAAATAGAAAAATTAGCTGAGCATAGTTGCAGCACTTATAATCCCAGCTATTCATGAGGCTGAGGCAGGAGAATCTCTTTTTTTTTTTTTTTTTTAGGTTTTTTGTTATTATACTTTAAGTTCTAGGGTACATGTGCACAATGTGCAGGTTTGTTACATAGGTATACATGTGCTATGTTGGTTTGCTGCACCCATCAACTCATCTTTTACATTAGATATTTCTCCTAATGCTATCCCTCCCCCAGCCCCCCACCTCCCAACAGGCCCCAGTGTGTGATGTTCCCCACCCTGTGTCCAAGTGATCTCATTGTTCAATTCCCACCTATGAGTGAGAACATGTGGTGTTTGGTTTTCTGTCCAAAAAAACAAGTTTGCTGAGAATGATGGTTTCCGGCTTCATCCATGTCTCTGCAAAGGACATGAATTCATCCTTTTTTATGGCTGCATAGTATGCCATGATGTATATATGCCACATTTTCTTAATCCAGTCTATCATTGGTGGACATTTGGGTTGGTTCCAAGTCTTTGCTATTGTGAACAGTGCCGCAATAAACATACGTGTGCCTGTGTCTTTATAGTAGCATGATTTATAATCCTTTGGATATATACCCAGTAATGGGATGGCTGGGTCAAATGGTATTTCTAGTTCTAGATCCTTGAGGAATCGCCACACTGTCTTCCACAATGGTTGAACTAATTTACACTCCCACCAATAGTGTAAAAGCATTCCTATTTCTCCACATCCTCTCCAGCATCTGTTGTTTCCTGACTTTTTAATGATCACCATTCGTGAGATGGTATCTCATTGTGGTTTTGGTTTGCATGTCTCTGATGGCCAGTGATGATGAGCATTTTTTCATGTGTCTGTTGGCTGCATAAATGTCTTCTTTTGAGAAGTGTCTGTTCATATCCTTTGCCCACTTTTTGATGGGGTTGTTTTTTTCTTGCAAATTTGTTTAAGTTCTTTGTAGATTCTGGATATTAGCCCTTTGTCAGATGGGTAGGTTGCAAAAATCTTCTCCCATTCTGTAGGTTGCCTGTTCACTCTAATGGTAGTTTCTTTCACTGTGCAGAAGCTCTTTAGTTTAATTAGATCCCGTTTGTCAATTTTGGCTTTTGTTGCCATTGCTTTTGGTGTTTTAGTCATGAAGTCCTTGCCCATGTGAGGCAGGAGAATCTCTTGAACCAAGGTGGCAGAGGTTGCAGTGACTGGAGATCACTCCCTTGCACTCCAGCCTGGGCAACAAGAATGAAACTCTGTTTCAAAAAAGAAAAAGAAAAGGAAGGAAGGAAGGAAGGAAGGAAGGAAGGAAGGAAGGAAGGAAGGAAGGAAGGAGTATTCTCTTTTTACTGAGTATTTAAATGTGCCAGGACAATTATAAGTAGCTTATGGATCTCATGTAATCTTTGTAACTACATTTTGAAGTGGGCTATATTCTTCACTCCATTTTACAAAGGGGGAAATTGAGGCCTGGTTGAAGTCACTAGCCACCAGGTTGCACAGTGGATAGGTGGGTGGTACAGCTGAGATTAAACCTCCCTAGGCAGCCTAACACCAGAGCCTGAGCTCCTAACCTCTTTGTAGTACTGCTTCACGGTGTTTGTAAACTGAAACCTTATCAGACAGTAGTCTGACCCAAGCAAAAAGTCATTAATTACTGTACTTCTCGGCCCAAATTACCTTTCAGTTCAACTAACTGACAGTAATGGCAATAATGGTGCTAATTTGTCCCCCAGTGATCGGCAGTATAATGGGAAGGGATAATTTAGAATCAAAAGCTGAAAAAGGCTGGGTGAGAACCGTAATCCCAGCAGTTTGGAAAGCTGAGGCAGGAGGATTGCTTGAGGCCAGGAGTTTGAGACTGGCCTGGGCAATATAGCAAGACCCCATCTCTAAAAAAAATAACAAAAAATTAGCCCACACCTTTAGTCCCAGCTACTCGGGAAGCTGAGGCAGGGGTATGACCTGAGACTAGAAGATGGAGGATGCAGTGAGCTGTGATCATACCACTGTACTCCAGCCTGGGCAACAGAGTGAAACCTTGTCTCAATAAATAAATAAACAAAAAATAATAGCCAAAGAAAAGAACATAGGTCATTTAATCCAAAGCTCTAATTTTTTTTTTTCAGACAGAGTATCACTCTGTTGCCCAGGCTGGATTGAGTGCAGTGGTGCAATCTTGGTTCACTGCAACCTCGGCTTCCCAGGTTCAAGCAATTCTCCTGCCTCAGCCTCCCAAGTAGCTGGGATTACAGGCGCCTGCCACTACACTCAGCTAATTTTTTGTATTTTTAGTAGAGACGGGGTTTCACCATGTTGGTCAGGCTGGTCTCAAACTCCTGACCTCATGATTCGTCTTCCTTGGCCTCCCAAAATGCTGAGATTACAAGCATAAGCCACCGCTCCCAGCTTTTTTTTTTTTTTTTTTTTGAGATGGAGTCTTGCTTTGTCATCCAGGCTGGAGTGCAGTGACTCAATCTTGGCTACTGCAACCCCTGCCTCCCAGGTTCAAGTGATTCTCCTGCCTCAGCCTCCTAAGTAGCTGGGACTACAGGCACGCGCCACCACACCTGACTAATTTTTGTATTTAGAGTAGAGATGGGGTTTCGCCATGTTGGCCACACTGGTCTTGAACTCTTGGCCTCAAGCGATCCATCCACCTCGGCCTCCCAAATTTCTGGAATTACAGGCATGAGCCACTGCACCCAGCCAACCCCCTAATTTTTTAGACAGAAAAGCTGAGGAACTTGTCCAAACTCACACGGCTAGTTAGGAAGTACCAGGAGCACAACCCACATATTCTTCCTCCCAGTCCAGAACTCTTTCTGTTGCACCAATCTTTGTTGGGCCAGGACACCTGAGTCCTCACCTTCCTTACCAAAGGCTCCTTACAGGAGTCAGGCCTACAGAAGTGGGTTTCTTCCTCCTGGGACTTGTTCGTTGCAGCACCAAGGACTCCCCGACCCAGAACTCCTTATCAGGATCCAGGATGGGCTCTTAATCTGCAGTGTGCAGAGCCTTGTCTGCACTCTCTGGGGAGGTGCATTATCATTCAAAAACAGCTGACTGACCACAGGTTTCCCAAGCTGGCACTGCTTACCAAGTGGAGAAGATGGAAGCAGAACAGACCAACCAGTGCCTAGTCCCTGGACACATGAAAGCCACGAACTGCAACTCTTCAAGCAATTTCAGGCCAGAGCCCCTGTACCCCCAGATAGCCAAGGGGTGTGCTCCAGTTTTACTGAAATTGGTTCATATCTAAAAAGAAAACACATTGCTTGATTACAGAATGCTCTCACGTAAATTGAGGGACTACTAGTTTACCAGGAGCCAAGACTGGCCCCAAGGTGAATCTGCCGTGCTGTGGCTCCCCTGACTTGAAGACACAGAAGTGGGTGAAGGGTCCTCTCAGTCTCCAACCTTCCCTGAATTTCAGGCTTTCCACTAAACAAGGAAATATTCTTCATGAGCAAGGCTTTTTAGAAATCAGGAAGATAGATGCTGACTTTGTAGCAAACGCTCAAAAGAGGGTGGGCAAAAATCTCTCAACACTAATTAACCCTGTCCTTACATCCAAAAAAGTAGGTCCTTTCAAGCAAGTGTCTAGGACATTTATTTCAGAAGCTACAAATAAAAATGGGACTACTCCTTTCAATTAACAACCCCCTGATACAATGAGTCTTAACCAAATTATATTTATGATACAGATTACCTGGCCTCCTCTAACCCCATCCCTGGCTCCCCTACCCTCCTCACTCAATACAGGCATGCACACACAGTCTCCCTGGGCTACCTCCAACATAGCACACCTAGAGAAAACTATATGTTTGTTGATAAAGGTCATGGAGGTATGAAATGAAGTTGGGGGAGCTGTCACTGTATATGAAGCAACATGTGTAAAATTTAGTTTAAATATAGGTCACCGCCCAGTGCAGTGACTCACACCTGTAATCCCAGCACGGGAGGCCAAGGCGGGCAGATCACCTCAGATCAGGAGTTCAAGACCATCCTGGCTAACATGGTGAAACCCTGTCTCTTATACTAAAAGTACAAAAATTAGCCAGGCATAGTGGCGGGCACCTGTAATCCCAGCTACTCCAGAGGCTGAGGCAGGAGAACCGCTTGAACCCGGAAGGCGGAGGTTGCAGTGAGCCAAGATCATACCACTGCACTCCAGCCTGGGCGACAAGAGCGAGCGAGACTCCATCTCAAATAAATAAATAAACAAATAAATACATAAATACAGCTCACCTACAGCCAAGAAAAAACTAGACCAGGTCGGGAATGTACTTGCCCTCAGTGGGAAACTCTGGGCTTGTGTCAAAAATCTCATAGAAAGAACTCAAAAGTCAGGGAGGATAAAAACTGTTATTTCCTTGCATGTAGCCAAAGGGAGTTATAAATTGGTAACAAACTTTTGGCTCTCACTCCAGTGTTTGCTGTCAGAAGTAGCTGCTCTTTGGCTAACCTGTAGCATTGGCATTCAGGTCCAGTGCATAGATCCTGAGGCCTAGCTGCTCTTGTCTAACAAGACAAGTATGGTGGGTGGCAAATGGCAGCCCCAGAGATGACAAGAGCACCTTTACTGGGAATTGCCAACAATCCTGCCTTAGCCTGGGAAGGAGTTCATTACCTGCTGCTTACCAAACCCTGATCTGTGAGACAGGCTCTGTCTTAATCATTTTTAATATGTTCAGTGCCTAGCACTTACTGACAATATATGCTTGCTAAATGAATGACTGACTGAATGAATGAATGAAATGAAGGACTATCAAAAACAAAAAAACAAGATGCATAAGATGGAGATCTGACTAGACTAGGGAATGTTCAGACTAGAACCCTGTTACTTCTAGCATCTTCACAGGGAAATTAGAATCCTCATTAAAGGTGGAAGTAGGCTGGGCATGGTGGCTCATGCCTGTAATTCCAGCACTTTGGGAGGCGAAGGCAGGGGGACCACTTGAGCTCAGGAGTTTGAGACCAGCCTGGGCAACATGGCAAAACCCCGTCCCTACAAAAATTACAAAAATCAGCCAGGTGTAGTGGCACATGCCTGCAGTCTCAGCTACTACTCAAGAGGCAGAGGTGGGAGAATTATTTGAGCCCAGGAGGCAGAGGTTGCAATGAGCTGAGATTGCACCACTGCACTCCAGCCTGAGCGACAGAATGAGACCCTGTCTCAAAAACAAAACAAAAACAAAAAATAAATAAACACACACACACACACACAAAACCAGGAAGTAAGGAGCTACTTTTCCAGGGAGGAGGGGATGCTTGGAAATGGCCCAGCCATACAACCAGATTTTTCTTTTATGCCACCCACATGCTGTAGATTGAGTGCAACTGAGAAATACTATTAAGCACAAAGAAAGGATTTGGATCTGAAAGGGAAACGCAAATGTACAATGTGAGAATTTTATCTTCTCTACACCACACAAGTTTATCCTGCTACGTTTTATTAAAGTAACAAAAGGTGTACATTTGTCCATAAGCTGTACATTCTTCCATATAAAAACACTATCATACAATGAGTAACCTTTGTCTTTTCTGTCAGAATAGCTTACAAACATACTACTATTATTTATTTTTACTTAATAGGAGAGACAGGCCTGCTCAACAGTCCAGCTCGGGGGTTTCATTGTTTTCAAAGTGAACATCATAAAGAAGAGAAGAGAGACAAGATTAAGCATGAGACCATGGGGCTGCTTCTAAAAAGGCAGGGACCTGTTTGCAGACAAGATGCAAGAACACAGCCTGCAGTGATTCACAGCTTTGTTTCAACCCACAAGCCAGAAAATTAGCTCTTGGGTCTGTGGGCCCAAAGTGAACTTTAAAGCAATAAAGTCTGGAAGCAGGGTCTGGGAAGGCAATACAAAATGTGGAGAGTTGAAAAGGAGGCAGAGCTGGCAGGAATGGGTAGGGAGAGTGTTTGGTAAATAGCACCTTTGAGTCAAAATTGAGCAGTTAAGAAATCCAGGAAAGGGGACTGGCTATGGGGAGGGGAACCTGGGGGTAGAGGAAGTGGGGGAAGATTCCTCACTAAGGGGCAACAGCAGGAGGGTGGCCGTCCTGGCCAAATGCCCTAGCCCTGTCCTTAAGGTGATTCGGTTTGGGAAACTCGAGGTCTTTTGAGGACCCCTCATCAATGTCACTGAGAAATTGAAGGAAGGGAGTTTCTTCCCAGTGTAGCTTTCCACTTTTCTCCAACCCACAACAGTAAATATTGCACAAGTCTACGACAAATGTGGATTGTACGGAGAGAGACAGCAACCTTTCCCACAGATGCTCTGAGCACCAGGGAGAAAAAAACAGTGCCCAAGGTTTGGCTTTTATTTAGTGTCAGCCCTGCAAGAATACCAAGTAGTCTTGCAGAACATGGGGCACGCTCCCATTCAGCCAAGGAATACATGCAAGGCTGACCAGCCAGCCATCATCCCAAGGAGAGCAGGAGAGATGGTTCCCTGAGCCCACCAGGGCATCAGAAGGTTCTGAGAGCCAGTTTTCCTCCAGACCCTCCTGGGACCCAGGGGGCATATTGCACAGTGAATGAGAACTCTTGTCCTAGAAAATAGGGTAGCTCCATGACCCGACCAGAAGGGAAGAGGGAGGAGAGGGTTAGAGGAGAGTTGTGCTTTTGAAAAGAAGGCAGTAATAGAGGACCTGGAGTTCCCTGTAGCTTTTGAGCCACCTCTCAAAGGGATCATGGCAGCAGCAACAAGACTTCCATGTGGTTCCAAAAAGAAGAGTTTGGCCAAAAAACATCCCCAGTGGATACGCTTTGGGTCCCAAAATTCCATTGCAAATCACCCCCAAATTATTTGCCATACATACACACAAAGCAGCACTAGCAAAGCAAAGGTTTTGTGCAGAGTTCCCTTCCATCCTAACCCCAGTAACTTCCAGTTCCCTCCCCCCCCCTCAGAAACAAAACAAAACACCCCCAAAGCTTTAGATTCCTGGCTGGAAAGCAACATCTATAGGCCCCTGAGGGTTGAATTAGAAACAAGTCATGATGTCAAGAAAAGCTGCTTAGGACAGTAGGAATCAGGAGAGGCCCTTTTCACTCTCTGCCCAGGACCTCATTAGAAAACTAAAAGAAATATAAAGTATAATTAAAAAGAAAAAGAAAAGATAACATAGTATTATTTAAGTCCAGGCATGAATGCCCCTGAGTAATAGAGGAGCCAGGGATGCAGGTGTCTGGCTGGGGGAGACAGAGAGTTCTGAACTTGGCCTCTCTTCCTCCCCCAGGGCAAATCCCAACCTCTCTGTTCACAGTTGCTAATCTTGCTCGCTCCCTCTCCCATCTTCCTGGGGTGCTAGCCAAATGTCTCCCACTTCACCTTGGCTAGGTCTACCCCCTAACAGCTCCCCCTCCTATAGGCAGACACTGGCTCACAGACTCAAGCACACACAACAGTTCTCTCCAAAGGCACCTGGGGAGGCCACTTCCAAGCAGCTCCCTTGAAGGATTTTTTTTCTTAAAAAAAATCTTTTGGTTTTTTTCCTCCTCTTTTCTTAAAAAAAAAAAATAATATATATATAAATAGCTCTTCATTTAAAAATACAGTTCCCCAGGTTGAGGTATGTGGTGGTCTGTTGTCACGGCAGCATGAGCACGGCAGCGCCCAGGGCGGGTGCAGAGGGGTCTAGCTGGAGACCGCCATCACGTAGTTCTTGGAGGGGCTGCTCCGGCCCAGCAGCACTTGGTTCTTGCAGGTGAGGAGCCCACAGGAGGCGGCCACTGGGGCCTCCTCGTACAAGACGCAGATGGAGCCGTCCTCCCCAATGCGGTAGGACACCTCATAGGGGTCCACCCACAGGGTCAGCTCGCTGGGCAGCAGCTGGTGCAGCTGGGGCTGGCTGAGTCCGATCTGGCTGGCCACCCTGCTGATGATGGGGTCCATCTTGTGGTTGATGCGAATGCAGCGGTAGCCGGAGCCCTTGGACGGCTTTTCAGGAAACCAGTGGTGTTTGTAGTGCTCTGTGGAGACAGGACCAGGGGGAGATGCCCTGGTTAGAGCAGCTGGGCCATGGATACTACCACAGGGCAGGGAGAAGGGTCAAGGAACAAGAGAGGAAGGGGCCCTTTAAGTAAGGGAGGTGGATTCCTCTGAGTTCCAGGACCCTCTTGCCACTTAGCAGAGAAAATTTTATGGAAGCGGGAGAGATCTGCTTTCCTGCTTCCAGAACGTGTGTGTGTGTATGTGTGTGTGTGTGTGTGTGTGTGTGTGTGTGTTGGGAGGGGATTCCAGAGCTCTGGGGTACTCTCCAGTGGCCACTGTATTGCTTTTGGCACACCCCCAGTTTCAGGAGGGAAGGGTGTGACTGGGGCTGGCATGTCCAGGCAGGGCCTCTGGAGACCTGTGAGCTGAAGTTTCAGGGCCAGGAAGGCTGCCAACATTGTTGGGTCCACAGCAAGTAAATTGGGCCTCCCACCCTGTGTTCCCTCTGCTTCCTTCGGAAGAGTCAGAGAACCTTCCTTAGCAGTGCCCAAGGGAGTGAAAACTGGGTTGTTTTGATGAAACATCTGTTTTTCTCAGAAGGCAGGGTCTGTGTGGGTGCGTTCCGAGATGGCTATCGCTTCCCCAAACTGACAGCAACCAGCTAGAAACAGCTGGGAAAGAGGTCTCTCCCCAGTCAGCGAGCGGGCTGCTTATCTCTTCACCTCCCAACTCGAAGGCCAGCAGGGTAGGGTCACCAGCTACCAGGCTCTCCTCCCTACCATAATAGGTGGCAGATGGCTAAGGGGAACCAAAGAGAACACAAAGGGGGCCCAAATTCCAACTTGAAGCGAGTCAGCAACCAGTGGACTGCCCCAGGCACAGCGCACCCCGACTGGCAGGAAGAATGGCACTGGGACTCCGAGTTGTTGAAAAGACTTGAGTGCACCTTCTTCCCTCATCGGGACCCCTCGGCCGACCGGGCGGCCCGCAACAACATCCATCGAGGGTCTTAAGATCTCGAGGGTCCAGCGAGGGAGACGAGCCCGTAATGAGACGAGGCATAAGCTGGGGACTCGGGCTGGCACTCCAGGACCAGGGTCTGCGCTTCCGAGAGCGTGGAGGGGCGCGCCCCATCAGAACAGCCACGGGCCGAGACCCGAGCACAGGGCTGGGGAGGAGGACCCAGGAAACTGGGGACTGCGGGCCGCCCCGGGGATCGGAGGGCCACCGAGTCCCAAAGCTGCTCCTGTGGGTGACCCTGCCGCAGGAGTACAGGAAAGACGGCCCTGGCAGAGAGGGGGCCAACCCCCGGTGGCGCCAGGCCCCTCGGCATGCGCTCACCTGTGAGTGCCTCCTGGAGCGCCCCGCTGAAGACCTTAAGCTGCTGCTCGCTCACGCAGCCCCGGGTCCTCAGGAGGCTGGAGAGGAAGCCTACGGCGGCGGCGATCTCCGGGAGCATGTCGGTTCCCTTCCCGTGGCTCATGTCGCGCGCGGCTCGGGCTCAGTGAGAGGTCTCGGGTGGGAAGTACGGGTCCACAACCCAGCGATGCCCTGGCCGCTGCTCCGGCTCTGCCCGGACTTTCCCCGGGCCGCCTTTTTCAGGAGGTCCAGGGAGGTGGGGGCAACCGGTGGCGGCGCTCATTGGCCGCGGCCAGCGGATGGGGCGGGGCCCGGGCCCGCCCCGCCCCGCGCTCAAGCGCTCTTCCCCGCCCCGCCACCCCAGCCCCCTCCCTCGCAGCCTTGGCGGCGCTGAGGTCATCGCTCGCTGACGTCAGTGCTAGGAACCTGCGCCCGGCTGAGCTGAGCGAGACGAGAGGAGAAAGCGAGGCTCGGGGAGGAGGCTGAGAGCTCTGGAGGAAGGAGGCGGCTTCCGAGTACTCCGCGCCGGGCAGGCCCCGGCCTCGCCTCTCCTCCCATTTTTAAGGCTCGGGTTAGAGGCCACCTCCTCCGAGAAGCCTTCGGTGACACCACCAGAAGGCTTCCCAGAACCGTTCCCAGGCGGTTCCCCTTTCGGATTCCGACAGCATTTTCCAACCATACACTGTCAGAACCACTCACCAGGACATGTCGTCACCATTTTACCTCTTTGCCTCGTCTCTTAACTAGATGAAATGGGTTCCTCTTGGCTCTTTGGAAAGGGAGGCTGTCTTCTGCTTATTTCCGTAGTAATCCCACCTCCCACAACAAGTTCCATTCTGCAGCAATGCCTTTTCTCTTGCTGAGAAACATTCAAGTCTAAGTTTTATGGTGGGTAGGGGTAGGGGTGTGTTGCAAGACTTTTGTCTTCTCAACTTATTTTTCTAGTTCTCACTTTCCTTAAGTGCTAATTTTTTTGAATTAGTAGTCTGCTCTCAACTGTACATATTTTTCCGTCCACTCCCTCCTTCCCCAGCCGTCTTCCTTCCTTATTGTGGATTGGACCTTCTCGAGAAAGAATCCGGCCTCATCCGAATGGGGATAACTTCTACCCAACACCCCGAAGCCTGGCCCAGGGTCTGGCATACAGATGCCCAGTGTTTGTAAGGTGACTCAAACCCAATGGCCTCTGTAAATTCCTATTTTCCTTAACTTTGAGCCCTCTGACCACCTTCTGGAAGCAGTGTCCCTGTCTTTTTTCCTTGTGCCCCAGGCTTCTCCACCCCGCTGCCTGGCTGTGCTGGCCCTGGATCCCTTCCTGCCCCGTTCCCCACACTATGTCTCCTCAGTCCTCCTCCCTTTTCTCTAGGCTGCCTTTCCTTGGAGAGGTCCTATGCATGTAGTCTGTCTTGATGTTTACTGTTTTACAGTGACTTTTCTCATCTGCACAGTCTGTCCTCCTGTCTTTCCATCCTGCTCCTGTTCCCACCGGCTCTGTCCTCTCCCTCAGATGTCCAGCCACCACCTCAATGTCAGCGGAAGCCCATTGTCTTCTCCAAAGCTAGCTCCCTCTTGATCTCCATTTCTGTCAGCCATACCATCATTTCCCAGTCACTCCGTACAGAAAGGTCAGCCTCTCCTTGTACTTTGCTCCCCAGATCCAGTCCCCAAATCAGTTGCTTCTTGCTGTCTAGATGGTTGCAGCGGATTCCATCCAGTCCCATCCCCAGGCCACCCTTCCCACTGTTAGTGGAGTTCCCTTCCTAAAATACTTCATTCCCTAGCTCCTCTCTTGATCAGGTCATTCCGAAACATCCCCTCCCCGATTCATCTACTAATTCAAGTCCAGACTCCTTTGCCTAATGTTTAAGACCCTTCATAATTTAATCCCATCTACCTTTTTAGGTTTCTGCTACTTTGTGTTCCAGGGTCACTCTTCTCACTGCCTTCTAAGTATCACAGCGAATCTACAGCCTGGATCCCTCAACAGCTTACCCATGATCCCCATCTCTGCCCTGTAACGTGGTCCCCATTCCATGCATGCCTGAACATGCATGACCTTGCTGCTCCTTGGCTCATGTCCTTATCTCCTGCATACATCATTGTCTCTACCACGCCCCACCCCCACCTCAATCTCTCACACTACTGAAGGTACAGTGTAATCTTGGTCTTCTACCTTGAAAACCTATGCTGACCATTCTTTCGAGGCTGAGTTAGTCATCCATACCATTCATTGGGCATTCACAATCTATCATTTGGCATTGTTAGTGATCTTTTTAGAGACTCAACCACAGTTTGCAAGTTACTTGAAAACAGGTTACTATGCTCACATGTCCCACATTTCTGGGACAATTCAGAATTCAAATATGCTGCTCTACTGCTTCATATAACAAATCAAAATGACCCCAAATTCTAATATTTTGGCATTAAACATATCTCTTAGACGGCCTCTTTCACTGGCTTCTCCCCAAACGCTGGATCAGGCCAGATGAGGCCATTACTTCTCCTCACTGAGGGGAAAGAATTATTTGTTACAGGAAACAGGGCTGACCCTGGAAACAAGTTAACTTAAAGATATACCAAACCATACAGACCAGGTGTCAGCAAGGCCAGAACTGACCAAGGTCAACCACTAAGGAAGTCAGGGAAATAGGTCAAGATATAGACAGCTATATAGGGTCATTCAGCACCTAAATCTGAAAACACTGACCATCTTCCTGGGTATGTCTGTGACAGGGGTGAGTCGTAGGAGATGACTAACATCTCTTGCAACTGAACTGCTGAAAAAAATATTGTGGTAGCCCCTCACCTGTTTTTTGCTTTAGAAAATAGAATTCTGTCCTTATGTAGATTTTTCTGTCACTCACCAGGCCACACAGTAAATTCTCAAGAGAACCAGGACTGGGACCATATTTTCTGACTTCAAGTATAGGACCTTTTCATTAGACTGTGGTGCCCTTCTGCTGCTGTTGCATGGGCCGCCGTCCGGCAGAGCTGTCATTGCAGATGATGTAGTGAATGGGACAGGAGCCTGGAGGCTAGAACCCTTTGTCTCCACCATTACCCGGGGTATGTCTTGGCCTCCTCATTGGTGATTAGTTTGTGAACTTTGTGTAGGGCAGAGATGATCCATAAATACCAGAAGGCAGTGCCCCCACTTTCTCCTCTTTTCTTTTTCTTTTTCTTTTTTTTTTTAAGATGGGATCTTGCTCTGTCATCAGGCTGGAGTGCAGTGGCCCGATCTCAGCTCACTGCAACCTCCACCTCCTGGGTTCAAGCAATTCTCCTGCCTTAGCCTCCCAAGTAGCTGGGACTACAGGCATGTGCCACCATGCCCAGCTATTTTTGTATTTTTAGTAGAGGTGGGGTTTTATCATGTTGGCCAGGATGGTCTCGATCTCTTGACCTCATGATCCACCCATCTCGGCTTCCCAAAGTGCTGGGATTACAGGTGTGAGCCATTGTGCCCAGACTCTCCTCTTTTCTTTCTATACACAAGCCTGGGGAGAGGAAGCTTAATTTATCTCACATTCAAAGTTCCCAAGTCAATATACAGTGTAGCCGGGCGTGGTGGCTCATGCCTATAATCCTAGGACTTTGGGAGGCTGAGGCAGACTGATCAGTTGAGGACAGGAGTTTGAGACCAGCCTGGCCAACATGGCAAAACCCAGTCTCTACCAAAAATAAATAATAATAATAATAAATTAGCTGGGTGTGGTGGCAGGCACTGGCAATCCCAGCTACTCCAGAGGCTCAGGCAGGAGAATTGCTTGAACCCAGGAGGCAGAGATTGCAGTGAGCCGAGATCACGACACTGCACTCCATCCTGGGCAACAGAGTGAGACTCCATCTCAAAACATAAAAAATAATTAATTAAAAAAAATATATGCATATGGTGTAATTGTACTCAACTCTGGATTTAGGTTCTCAATTTCTGAACAAATACATTGTAGTAGTCCCAATTGTTTTTGAAATTTCCTGAAACTGCTCTTAAATTGCTAGGACTAGAATCCTTAGAAGCTCTAAAAGTCGAGCTGTCACCCCTGCTTTTTTTCTTTGCATGTTGCCTGTTGCTTCCCATTCCTTGGTATAATCAAGCTGCTGTTTGAGCAGCAAGATAAGGAAAGTGGGTCGCCTCTCCCTCCCCACCCGTCCTTCCTGCCTCTCATTCTCCATTCCTGCCCTTCCTCCTCCTCCTCTTCTTCCTCATTCTTCTCTCCCTCCCTCCATTCCCACCCAAGGGTCTTTTGTTGAATTTTGAACTTTAAATGTTGACATGTGCTGACCAGTGACTTCACCAACTAAAGAGGGGGAATGGGGTGGTGGAAGTGAGGGTGGACTTCATTTATGCCTCATCTGGACCAGAACTTCTGTCCCATTTGACCTCAGACCTATTGATTCCTCTAGTCCTGGTTGCTCATCTCGCCCACTTGCACGGCCCACCTGTGTGACCCACTCAGGAGTGACCCACCTGCTCTCTTCAGACCATATTCCCATTCAGAAGTGGGTCCCACTCCTCAGGCCTCTGTGCTGGCCCTGTCTGTGGGGTTAGCATGCAGCCCTGCTCTCCATTTCCAGCTCAGAAGCAACTGGATCTTTGTAAGTAATTTCTGTCTTTCCCAGAGCCCTGTTGGGCCTGTGGGGACTTGGCTTGGTTGCCTCAATTTTCTGAGCACAAGTAGAAACCTGAGGTTGAGTGAGGCAGGCAGAGGCTGGGCTGAGATATTCTAGGAGGATAACATCAGGTCATTTCTACACCATGCAGAGTTTATTTTTTGTTGGTCTGTGTGTGTGTGTGTGTCAGTGTGGTTAGGGAGTTATTAGTATGTATATTTGAGTGAGCATACATACTTAGATTGCACATGGGCTCTGATGTTTGTGGGTAACGGGATATGGATATGTGTTCGCTATGTTAATAAGCACACACAATGGTATCTGTTGAAGAAGGACGTCTTGTGAAATGTTATGATAGAGTGTACATTTTGGTGGAGTATGTCTGAGTATAGCTGGTGCAAATACTAATTTGATCTTTCCTCTTAACAGACCTCATTGGTGACAACTTAATTGTGCTGACCAGAGCTGATAAGAAATATCACCCAGGGAAGACCAGCTGCCTCTTCCTCACTTCCTAATCAAGGTGGAAATACTGCTAAATATATCACAACTCTTTGCAAGCATCGTTGGGTAACGATCAGGACATCTTTGGGGGTTCCCTATCAGTTTCTCACAAAGTTGAACCTTTCAAGGTCAGTTCTAGGCCAGCCAGTCTGGGAGTCATTCTTTAGAACCAGAAGAGAATTAAGAAGAGGAGAAAATGACATTGTCTTTAAAACCTGCTAATGAGAACTACAGGAAGGCAGCTATTTTTAATATTTCTGGTTTGAACCCCTTCCTCCACCCCAGAATGAACTGAGAGTAGGGACAGAAATAGATAATGCAAAGATGATTAGGGTTGAGGGTAAGCAGAAAACTACCCATCTAGACTGAAGGAAGGCTTGCTAACACATCAGTAAGCAAACAGCTTTCTAATCTGCAGGTAACAAGCTTTACATCCCTGAGGACACTTTTTGAGATGGGACTTTGTTGTTTTTTGTTTTTTTGAGACAGAGTCTTGCTCTGTCACCCAGGCCGGAGTGCAGTGGTGCGATCTTGGCTCACTGCAACTTCTGCCTTCCGAGTTGAAACGATTCTCCTGCCTCCGCCTCCCGAGTAGCTGGGATTACAGGTGCACACCACCATGCCCAGCTAATTTTTTTGTTGTTGTTGTATTTTTAGTAGAGACAGGGTTTCATCTTGTTGGTCAAGCTGGTCTTGAACTCCTGACCTTGTGATCTGCCCTCCTTGGCCTCCCAAAGTGCTGGGATTACAGGCGTGAGCCACCACGCCCGGCCTAGGACTTTTTGAGACCCTACTGAAGGCTGAAGAAGAGTCTGGAAGCTAAAGAGTAACCCATTCCACCACTTGTTCTGAAGATAGAAGAAGCAAAAAAAGATTAAATTGCACAAAAAGCACTTAAATTAGACAACAGAAGAATGTCCTGATACAAAGTAAGTGTCTAAGATGTGTTAAACAAGATGCCCACTCCAGCCAGGACTCAGACACTCCTGGGTAGAGAGCATCTTCACAGTTTGGGATGAAAGTGACTACACAGAGTGGTGGAGTGAAGGCTGCAGGCCCCTCCCCAAGGTGGCATCTAACCCCGGAGGTATCAGGACCTCAGAGGCTACCCACATGATTTCCAGCTGATGAGCAGAAATAGCCATGGCAGGTGCAGGCTTCACTTGCTGCCACCAACTTGGGAGCTCACCAAACACCCGATGGCCAAAAGCACCAGGGTCTCTCTGAGCCCCGGGCTCGCCGCCAGGCAAGCTTGGGTGCTTGGGAGGGCCATGGTTCTTCACAGTGCAGCCCCTGGATTTCTTCTCAGTTCACTCAACTCTCTCTCCTGAATCCCATCTGTGCAGCTCAGAAGTCACAAATTGAAACCCCCCAAGGCAAAGCTGAACATAGATACAAATGGTTTTGTCTGTGTAGTGTTTAAGCACTTAAAAAATTCATTGTGAACATTTAATAATTAGGAAGTGTCAAAATGAAAATATCTAGAATTTCTCTGTAAAAACCAGATCTGTTAACACTGATCCCACACTTCTATTTGGCAATGACTGGCCCCTAAGACAGGGGGTATGTCCTCTAGCTCACCACAGTCTCCACCATTACCTACTGCATCCCTGCTGAGACAAAGTGGTACTTGCCATTTATTAAGGATGAATGCTGTTTTTTTTTTTTTTTAATTATACTTAATCCTCATTTGCATTACCTGCCTTGATTCTGGAGGTATTTGAATTTGCATCTCCTCATAAAGAATAAATCTCAAAATCATCATCTCTAATTTCACCTTTATTACAGAGCTTCCAATTCATTTTTTTTCCAATTGAGAGCTGGACACCTTTGGAGCATTTTTCTGGTGTTTCAGTCTCAACATGTAACAGATCAAAGATACTTCTCTCCCTTCTTCCTTGTTTCTTAGTTCTTTCTCTCTCTCCATAGTATTACCCTTCTTTTTTCTGCTTTAAAAGCCTTCAATAGCGTCCCATTGCCTGTAGTACTAATTAAAAACCTCTCATCTGACATTCGAATGGCTGCGTACCAAGGGGCCTTAGGATACCCATTCAGATCACCCGGGAAGTTTGATAAAAATTCAGCTCATGCAGCCTCTCCCTGAGATTCCGGGCCCCACCCACCTCAAACTACTGAGTCAGTTATTCACTATGTGTGTGTATATATATATATTTATATAACTACGTGTGTGTGTGTATATATATATATATTTTTTTTTTTTTTTTTCCTTTTGAGACAAAGTCTCACTCTGTCACCCAGGTTGGAGTGCAATGGCGAGATCTCGGCTCCCTGCAACCTCTGCCCACCCAGGTTCAAGTGATTCTCCTGCCTCAGGCTCCCGAGTAGCTGGGATTATAGGCACCAGCCACCACGCCTGGCTAATTTTTGTGTTTTAAGTAGAGATGGGGTTTCACTATCTTGGCCAAGCTGGTCTTGAACTCCTGACCTCGTGATCCACACACCTCAGCCTCCCAAAGTGCTAGATTACAAGCATAAGCCACCTCGCCTGGCCTTTAGTTATTAGGTATATGAGAGGTAATTTATAGGAAACACCTAGCATAGTACCTAAATATTATAGATGCTCAGCAAACCATATCTCATAATTGCCAACTGTCAGAAGCAGGGTTTTCAGAAATCATCTACACAAAAATTTTAATTCTTCAGATGAAGAAAAGAAAGCCGTGAGATGAAAAAAAAATGTCCAAAGTCACACAGCTACTTAGTGGCGAGGCTAGGACTAGAACTTAGATCTCCCACCCAGTCCAGGGCCCTTTCCATTAGGCCAGACTCCCATCATGTGACCCTGGCTTTATTCACGTATTTACTTACTCAAGGAATATTTATTGGGTTCCCCTGGGAGCCAGCGGTGGACTGTTGTGGGTTTGGGAGTTGGTGTCAGCATTCCAAGTGTCTATCTGGGGGCGAGGGCTGGAGGCTGAGTGCATGAGATGGTCACTTGGAGACACAGAGGAGCCCAGGAGCAGGATGAGTTCAGCTACTCACATAGAAGTTGATGTTTCCTCAGGTGGCAGCAGGAATTTAGAGTACAGAGAAAGGCCCTGAGCCTCACAGCGGCCAAGAGGGCCCACGACGATGAGACAGTGGGGTCAATGAACTTCGGAGAAAGGCATGAGGAATGACGGCAGGGAAAGGCTAACACAGAGCAAGAAAGCATTGGTCCCTGCCGCCTCATCCTGAGGGCTGTTGGGTAAGGCAGAAAAACAGGTTTCTCTTGACACAGCCCGTTTGAGGGAATGCCAGGAGATGGAGAAAATGCTTGGAGGGGGTGAGGATATAGGGGACTTTTCTGGGCCCAAAGGGGGCTCAATGAAAGGGTTTGGAAAGGAGGGTGGTGAGAGTCAGACTAGCAGAGCACACCCACAGTGGAATGGGGATGAGAACATGTGCCCTTCGGACAGTGACCAGCATCCAAAGAGGGAGAGTGAGGATTTTAGGCTTGGCTGGGCCTTGGAGGTGGCAACCAAACACAGGGTTCCAGGAGAGAGGCCTGGCAACTGAGATATGAGACCCAGAGTGCTGGACAGGGCAGAGAAAGACAATCTCCAGGGAACTGCCACTTCTGCTCTCAGGGGCCAGCCACTGCCTTGACGACTGCAGAGTGATCTCCGTGTCTTGGAGAGACAGGGCCTCCAGGGTCCTGGATGCAGGCTATGTGCTCCCCTAACTCACCTCTTTATCCTCTCCACACTACTGTGCATCGCATTGGCCCACACAGGCCCACGCTACTGCTGCTGGGATGGAGGGGCTGGAAACTGTTAGGAATTCATCAAGCTTGTAACTAAAGCTGACTCTATGCCAGGCCCCATCTGGGGAAGGAATCTGCTCCCCTAAAGGCATGTATTCTCCTGAGGGTTGCTCCTCAGTTGCTGTGCCCTACTAACCCACTAGTGTCTGTGGGAAGGGGAATGATCTGGACTTTTCACCCTCCTTTGCCAGCCCAGCTGTGTAGTCAGGGAAGAGTGAAGGCAAGAAGGATGGCTGGGGGTACAGGAGAGAGAGTGAAGAGAGGATGAGGTGGGACCTGGGGAGTGGGGGGAGACGTGGACAGATGGCCAGACCAATATTTGGCTGGAAAGGTCCCTAGTGATGTGTTTTTGTTTCTGCAACTCCCTCGGTGTATCAGGAGCAAAAGGATGGGAATGATCTGCTAACAGTCTGTTATCCTGGAGGCCCCCCAAGAATGTGACCTCCCACACCTTCTCCCTCTAGGCCTTCTCCTATGGTAGGAGAAGGTGTGACTGAAAGTGCCGGAAACTCACAGGGGAACACATGGACTTGGGACAGAAGCAGATCTGAAGCTGAATTTATTGCCTCTTTCCCAAATTTAGAAGACAGACATGTTGTAAACCCTCCTCATCCTCACTCCCAGGGGCCCAGGATAAATCCCCTTTATCTCCAGACGAAAAACAAGACAAGAGGCCCTGGACCTATTGGAGCTTCTCCAGATGTTGTTTTGGCAGAGCCGTAATGGGGCTGGGCCTCCTGGGGCTGAGTGTCTGGGGCAAGCAGGAAGCTGGCATCACAGCTGTGACAGCCAGAGACCACCCAGGGGGCAGGGGCTGAAGGGTGGAGGAAGACAGATTCAGAAAGGAGGACATGAGAAAGAGTCTAAAGAAGAGGTACTGCAGCTTCTCACCTGTGGCCTTCTGGCTCTCGGCCGGAAGTGCTTCTCTACTGCACCATGGACTCAAGCATTTTTCCATTCATGTGGTTTGGAGGAAGGGACCAGGAGAAAGGGAGAGATGGTTGGACTTCTATAACCCTTAGTTTGCTTATATGTAACAAAAGAGTATTGGGCTAGGAGACCTACCCTGCCTCTTAATCTGTCATCTATGGTTCACATTGACAACTCCTTGGGTCCTAGTGGAATACGTGATCACCTGCCAGCAAGAGAGGATTTTCCTGATTAGGTGACAGATATCCTGGAGCCCTACTTCCTGAGCGGATCCCATATCCAATTACTGGCCCAGTCCTGTCAGTCATCCCTTTGAAATACCTTCTACTCAGCATCACTGAAACCACCAACCGTTAGATTTTCTTGGATAGTTTCAGCAGTTACCTAAGTGGTCTCTTTGTCTGAAGCGCTTCCCTTCCTGCCCTTTCCTCAGTCCATAGTCCGCTGTCAGAGCTCCTAAACTACAGGTATGTCTTGTCTCTTTCATGCTTAAAAGCTTTGAAGGCTCCCTACAGTTGAAAGTTTAATTCTTGGTTTGGCCTTCAAGACCTTTACAATCTGGCCCAACCTCTAAGCTCAATTAACCCATTCTCAGTGTTTCTCAAATACATACTTTGCACTTTCATACCATTGTGCCTTTGTAGTTTTAACAGTGAGGTCTTGCCATGTTGCCCAGGCTGTGGAGTGCAATGCTTATTCACAGGCATGATCATAGCTCCCTACAGTGTCAAACTCCTCACCTCAAGCGATCAACCTGCCTCAGCCTCCTGAGTAGCTGAGTGCCCAGCTCATTGTACCTTTACTCATGTTATTTGCTCTGCCTGAAATTCTCTGTTCAGCTCTTTGTCCATCAAAAAGCTGACTGATTATTCAAGACTGGCTTCTATATTGTCTCCTGTGTGAAGTCTTCCTGGATTCACCATCACTCCATCTCCCTACTGGAATGAATCACTTCCTCCTCTGTGCATACACACACACACACACACACACACACACACGTATATACTCATATCCCAGTGTTACAGTTCATTGTGTAGACTTGTGAGATTGTGATTTCTTGAAGGCAGACACTGGGTTGTACATTTATACTTCAGTCTCTGGCACATACTTTGGCCTCCAGCACATAGTAGGTACTCAGTGAAGCTTTATTAAATTTGGTTGAAATAATTATCTCCATGCGAAGGAGTGAAAACATTATTCTTCCCACATTATTGAAGAAAAAAGTAAGGCACATATAGGGCAATGGACATGTCAGGAAAGTCTCTAAAGAGGGGGCCGGGGTGGTGGGGGGAGAGTGGGCTAGGGAAGGGTAGGAAAGGATTCTAAATCCTTCTTCTTCCATCCCTTCCACTAAGAATAAGTTTGGGGAGGAGTGGAGAGGAATCTTTATTTAGATTACGAATGGGTGGTCTGAGCTGCTTGTTATGATATATTAGTCTTTTTTTTTTTTTTTTTTTTTTTTTTTTTTTTTTGAGACAGGATCTCACTCTGTTGCTTAGGCTGGAGTACAGTGGTGCAGTCTCGGCTCACTGCAACCTCCATCTCCCATATTCAAGTTATTCTCCTGCCTCAGCTTCCTGAGTAGCTGGGATTACAGTTGTGCGCCACCACACCTGGCTAATTTTTGTTATTTTTAGTAGAGATGGGGTTTCACCATGTTGGCCAGGCTGGTCTGGAACTCCTGACCTCGAGTGATCTGCCCACCTCTGCATCCCAAAGTGCTGGGATTATAGGTGCCTGGCCTTATATCAGTCTTGTTTTGATGATGACTGGCCCTGATGGCATATAATTATGCTTTTTTACTTTGGTGTCCCCAGATGGACTAATTAAGTTTTTGAACTGACATATTTGTTCTAGTGTGGTGGGCAGAGCACATCCCTTGGAGCCACACTGCCTAGGTTCAAAGATAGCACACTTCCTAGCTGTGCTATCTTAGGCAAGTTATTGAAGCTCTCTGTGCCTTAATTTTTTATCTGTAAAATGAGATTAATAGTAATTCTTACCTCTTAGAGTTGTTGGGAGATTCAAATGAGTTTACAATACTTAGAATAGTGTCTGGCATATAATAGTGGTCAGTACATGTTAACTATTTTTACTTGTTAAATATGTTAACTATTTTACTATAATTTATACTTTGCTTACTTCCAAGAAGAATTTGAGATAGCTTAAAATATTAAACCACATAGAGGATAATTATATGTGTTTTCATATTATATTAAAGATCAGAAACGAATTGGTAGTAGGAGGGAGAAAGAGAAAGATAAATTGTTTCAAACTTGTTTGAATCAGTTACTTCTTTGACACCTAAATTTATCTTTGAACTTCCAGGAAGCCAAGGTAAAAAGGGAAATACCTGCATTATATAGTTTTCATTGTGAAATATAAGAAAGCATTCAAGTTAGCCTGTTAAAACCCACCCCCACCAGCCCGCTCCATCCACACATTCCTCAAGAAGAAATTTATGATATGAATCCCTATGTTGGAATATTGGAGCCAAAGAATCTGAAGTTGTTCTCAGCTGGCATTTAGTATCTTCCTCAATTGGGTTTACCTTTAATAAGAGCCTATAACGACAACAGAAGTAATCGGGATAATGGCTGGGATAGTAACAATCAATATCATCTCTACATTTCTTTCTATCCTTATTTCAGGGTTTCCTTCCTTCCCTCTTGGCTCAGGAACTCTCTGAGGTCAGGGGTTAAGCCTTGCTTGGTCAAACAGTCAGGTGGCCCCAGGTGGTTTCAGCTGCCTCCCTGCAGCATTAGAGTTATGTAGAAGCAAGGTGGAACCCATGGCAAAAACTCTTGAGGTGAATGGAGACAGGAAGGTTATGAAGTATGTCTAAGAGGGCTTTGAGACGATTGAGCTCCCAAACATGTAACAGAATGATTATTTCAGTGGGAATGGGTAAGCTCCTAGAAAGATAACAACTCTCTGTCTCCTACCATTTGAATTCAGAGGAATCTATTGTAAGTCAATATCCTTATGTAAAAACACTGCATAAGTCCAGGAAGACCACCACCATGATCCTCCAACCTGACCTGCCAGGCTTAAAAACAGCGGCTCTGCCGGGTGCAGTGGCTCACACCTGTAATCCCAGCACTTTGGGAGGCTGAGGCAGGTAGATCATCTGAGGTCAGGAGTTCAAGACCAGCCTGACCAACATGGAGAAACCCCGTCTCTACTAAAATTACAAAATTAGCAGGGCGTGGTGGTGCTTGCCTGTAATCCCAGCTACTCAGGAGACTGAGGCAGAAGAATTGCTTGAACCTGGGAGGCGGAGGTTGCAGGGAGCCGAGATCATGCCATTGCACTCCAGCCTGGGCAACAAGAGCGAAACTCTATCTCAAAAAAAAAAAAAAAAAAGGTGGCTCTTTGCCTAAGAACTTACACACTCAGAAGCTTTGGACCTATCTCATTGAATTCTTCACGTTCAGAGGTGTGGGTGGGGATTAGAGCTGAAATACTCCACAGAAGAAAACAAGAGGAATCTATATTTCTGTTCCTGAGAGAGAGGAGCAAAAAAAACAGGGTTGAGTAACCTTAAAATGGTGTTGGGAGGGCCTAGAGCCAGTGTGAGAGAGGAAGCTGAGGGAAGTTTAAAAACAGAAATGCCCAATGTTCCCTTTCTAAGCTGTTTACATTTTGTGAAATTAACCCCTCAGGAGACCCCAATCTTCACTAAAGCCCATGATGCACATACAGACCTTGTGAGGAGTTCATATGAAGAAGCAAGAGACAGGGCTGACACGGATCACAACAGTGAGTGCTCAGGCTCAGCAGGATTACTCCTAAATGGAACTGGCTTGAGATCCCAAAGCCAGAGGCATTGATGAGAAGGAAGGTCTTCCCCACCCTCCATCCCCACTTCCAGGGAAGTCTGGAATATTTTGAGGAAGACTATTGGGTCACTCATCGATCTTCCAATAAAACATGAAACCAATCTTGCCCAGCGCCTAAAGAGCAGTTGGCCACAGCTGACAAACAGTTTACCCAGTGGGAGCATGGAATTAGGTGTCACCTTCAATGCCTGATGTTTAATGAGGACAACCATCTCCAAAGGGAGGTTGCCTGCCTGCCCACTGTGCAGTCTACTTCTAGGCAACCTAGCACAGTCCTCCCTGAGAGGGGGTTCCATGGGGCTCATTGAAGACAGTGAGTGGGGAGGAAAATCCTGCAGAAATTTACCATGTCTGGCTGGCCCTATGGCTCACTGCCATTTACATACGGGTCACAAATCAATCACTTGACCTCATGATCTGAATACCTTTTGTCCTCTTTGTCCTAGAGTGATCAAAGGAAGGAGATTTAGTCCCCACTCTCAGAGATAGAGAGTGTGGGCTCTTCATTCTGACTGGGGGGAAATGGTTCCTGCCCGCAGGACACTCCGAGTTCCCAAGGAGGGAGAAGTGTCCACATCAAGGACACAGATGCAAAGCTGCCAGGAGACAGGCGAATGTGGGCAGAGCCGCACTGCACAAACATGATTCACAATTAACCAAGGAGTTGGAGTGAAGGTGCCAGCAGGAAATAGCTTGTTGGGCCTGGGAGTTTTGAGCTGAGCTGGATTTGGAGGGAGAGAGTTCTTACTAGCAGCAACAGAAGATAGTCATGTGCTGCACAGTGTCCAGTACAGTGCGAGGCATTTGCACAATGACCGCTCACCCGCGAGGTTCCCCTCCCTGCTGGAAGGGTAATCTCAAGCATGCTCACCACTTGCTTACTAATAGAGGCCCCAAACAGCTCGCCACAATGCACACAAGAGGCAAACTCCGGATGACTTTATTTACACAGCTTAAGCTTTTCAACAGGGTCAAAGGGCATGCTCAGAGCACACGGGTGTGGCCCGTGACAGGCAGGTTCTGGAGGCGGCACCTGAACAGGTTTCTCCTCTGTGACACCAAGCGACCATCTGTAAGTCTGAATAGCACTTTACAGCTCGCAAAGCTATTTTACACCAAGCAGAACATTCATCTAGTCCTTACTAGGCTCGAGGCCAGTATCCTCTATATTTTATGGAGAAGGAAGCTGGGGCCTGAGGAATTATAAGACAAGTTTAAGGCCCCATGGCAGAAGCGAGGACGTCGTTTCTACCACCCAACACTGGTCTAGCATCACAGCCTTCCGGCCGTTGACTTTGGCATGCAGAGCATTCAGAGACTATCAGAGTGCATCTATGAAAGACCACCTGGGCATCTGCATTTCAATCTAGCTCTGCACATTTCATGAGAAACCCACAGAGGGAGGATGCAGAGCAACAGCGTCTGGGAAGGCTGCCCGCCTGGGCTCTGGCTCTCGGGAGTAGACGGGGAAGCCAGCGTCCCTTTTCCAAATGCGGGTCACCTTTGCCCCGGCCTGGGCATTGTTTGGGAGAGGAGAGCCTGGCCCTTGATGGCTGGCAGCTGTTGCCCTCCCCACGAGCGCCCCTGCCCTGCCGGCCCCTCCGGAGTCTGTGCCCATATAAGGGAAGCACTTCCCCGCGGCCGAGGTAGAGGCTGTGACGCCCCCGGTCCACGTCAGCGGCCGGCGGGAGGCGGGAAACCCGGCAGAAAAACAAGTGACGCGGCGCGGAAGGGAGGAGGCGGGTGGCGGGAGGGAGCGGCCACACCTAGCTGGGTTAACCCCTGCCCAGGCTGCCGGAGCCAAGGACTGAGCGCGGCCAGCCAAGGTCGTGGACTGTCTTTGAGCTTCTGTGTGAATGGGGGGCGTGGAGCGGGGGAAGTCGGAGGCCAGGGACTGCGCTGGTGACACCTGCCTGAGCACTTCTGTCCTGGGGTGGGCGCAGGTATTTGCGCCCTGGAGGATCTGCTCTTTGGACATCCAAATGTGTTTCACAGCCTGCGCATTTTGCCTGGTGGTGTCAAGGACGCATATGACATGGATAGTCGTGGTGTGTATTTTTACTGCAGAGCCTAGGGATTTCCCCATGGGTGTTTAAATACAATCACGTCTCCTATTGAAACTCAATCTCTTCTGTATTGAAACAAGCAAACAAAAAGAACAACTGGCATCTGTGTTTCCAGAGACCCCCAGAAAGTCTCAGAAGAGGTGCTGCTGTAAGGAGACTGGCTTCTCATTAGCCAAGCAGCCTCCCCATCTCTTCCCCCAGACCAGTCAAATAAAAAGGTCTGGCCTAGGGGCTGATGGAGAAGCAGCCTGAAAAACGAGGGTTTCCGGAGGCCTCTTGTCAGGCAGAGGCCAAGAAAAAAACAGAAAAGGAAGAGAAACTGCAATGAGAACTCAGGGCTCATTCATGGAGCCTTCATTTTCCCGGGGCAGGTTGTGGGGGGCACTCTGATTTCTGAGTCCAGCTGTGCACTCAGATAAATCCTGTTGGAGTGCTGTTCTCAGAGGCCTGCCCCATCTCGCCTGAAATTGTGGGTGTGCGTGCCTGCCTGTGGTGGGTTGGAGAGTAAATTGGCTAGCTCAGCCTTGGGGGAAAGTCCCCAGGGCCTCCCAACCATCCCTTCACGCCCACAGGGCTTAGCCACCCACATTCGCTCCTCTATCTAAGACCTACTTCCTCTCTCTACTTCCCCTGGCCCAGTCTCTCCCTGGTAGAGAGTTGTCTGGGTGGAAACTCACCCCATCCCCAAGCTCTGGGCGCTGTGATAGAGTGGGAGTTTGAGGCATGAAAAATAGCTAGTGGCCCTCCTTGGCAGGGCATTGGCCAAAGATGTGGCAGGTTTGCCTTGGCCAATGTCCCTGTCTCTGAGGCTTGGCCACAGTCCCTGTCTCTGAGGCTTACCCTCAGGGTGGCTGGTGAACATAGTTTTTTATGCCTGGGAATTTTAAAGGCTGCTGGAGGTGACTTCTTTCCTCAGGAGCTAGTGTCCTGGGACTGGATGATACCAAAGTTGCTGAAGAATAAAAACAATGGGGTAGTGTTTGTGTTTCTGCCTGGACAGTACTGCATAGTGGTTATGGGTGTGGGCTTTGAGGTCAGATGGGAGCTTAGCTCTGCCACTTGCTGGTAGGTCTTCTGGCAAGTTCCCAACCTCTTTGAGCCTCAATTTCCTTGTTTGCAAAATAGAAGTAAAAGTATTAATCGTGTTGATTTTTTTTTTTTTTTTTTTTTTTTGAGGCAGGGTCTCACTCTGTCACCCAAGCTGGAGTGCAGTGGCAGGATCACAGCTCACTGCAGCCTCGACCTCCTGGGCTCAAACGATTCATCCACCTCAACCTCTGGAGTAGCTGGGACCACAGGCATGCAACACCATGCCTGGCTAATTTTTTGGGTATTTTTTGTAGAGACGGGGTTTTGCCATGTTGCCCAGGCTGGTCTCAAACTCCTTGAGCTCAAGCAATCCATCTGCCTTGGCCTCCCAAAGTGCTGGAATTATAGGCATGAGCCACCGCACCTGGCCTGTATTGTTCTTTTGAAGATAAAAAGAGATCACGTTTATTAAGCATTCTGCACTTATGTTCACTCTTTCCACAATATTTGCGCACCCAACACATAGTAAACACATTAAATAGTAATTTTTATTNTTTTTGAGGCAGGGTCTCACTCTGTCACCCAAGCTGGAGTGCAGTGGCAGGATCACAGCTCACTGCAGCCTCGACCTCCTGGGCTCAAACGATTCATCCACCTCAACCTCTGGAGTAGCTGGGACCACAGGCATGCAACACCATGCCTGGCTAATTTTTTGGGTATTTTTTGTAGAGACGGGGTTTTGCCATGTTGCCCAGGCTGGTCTCAAACTCCTTGAGCTCAAGCAATCCATCTGCCTTGGCCTCCCAAAGTGCTGGAATTATAGGCATGAGCCACCGCACCTGGCCTGTATTGTTCTTTTGAAGATAAAAGAGATCACGTTTATTAAGCATTCTGCACTTATGTTCACTCTTTCCACAATATTTGCGCACCCAACACATAGTAAACACATTAAATAGTAATTTTTATTACTATTAGCAGTGGTAGCAGCATCAGAAAAGTCCTCTTGGACACCACATGGAGAGTTAGCCGGAGTCACCAGGTGTTCCAGGTTTGCCTTTGGTGGTCCCCTGCCTCTCACCTTTCTTCGAGGTTGCTCTGGTACCTCATCACCTCCACCAGCTCCTCCACCATCCTGACTTCAGCCTGGCCTGGAAGAAAGTGCAATGAGTGTGGAAGCACAAGACTAATGCTTCCACCCCAGCTTCGCCCTGCCCTGGGCCACTCCACCCTTCTGAGCCTCAATTTCCTTATCGCTGAAATAGGGACAATACTTTCTGGCTGGCTTCATTTATTGTGAGAGTCAAGAGAATAAACGTTTGTGAAAATACTTTGAAAACAGCCCCTAGCTATCAGTTTTCCACCAGGCGAATTCTGCCTTCTCATCCTCGGCACCAGCTCCTACCCTATTCCTCCCCTTCAAGTCTCTGTCGATTTTCATGGCTTTGGGCATTTTGTTCACAGTTCTGTTGACGTTCCCTTGACCTCAGAATTCTGGAGGTGGCTTAATTCCAACTTCCCCTATGGACACCTCCTCAGGGCAGGAAATATGCCACCATCCTGTGATCCCAGTGCCAGGCCCAGGAAGTGCACATAATAGGAGTTCAGTCAACGCTGGTTCCCTTTCTTCTACCAGCAAATCCCAGGGATGGAGGCCTGAAAAAGGCCCCAGTAGAATTTAAGGGAGCAGACTCTGTCCTCCGAGAGAGAGAGAGAGGTTGGGGAAGAAGGGAGGACAGGAGGAAAGGAGGGGAGCGACCCTGCGCTGCACAGGCCAAAGGATGCCTGCTGTCGCCACACATAGACGCAAGGTAATGCCAGTCTCCACAGGGGGACATTGTGCTAACTGGTTTTACTCAGCGTTCCCAAGGCTGGGAGAACCTCTGAGAGCCTCCGCAGAAAGCCAAGCCACTCTTCCTGGTAGGAAAGCAAACATTCTAAAAGGGAAGTCCTTGGGTAACAAGTTCCACTTCCTCACAGCCAGAGCACTAACCTACAACCCCGCCCTCCCTTCCTCCCCCACCACACAGGCAAACTGTTTCCTCTTCTGCTGAGCTCATGGAAACAAAGAACAGCTGTCCTCTCATTGATTGGTTTAAACATAAGAGACTCTTGCTTTACCTCCCCAACCCCTCACCCCAACCTCTGATGACCAAAATCTCAGCACAGGCAGGCTCCCCTCAGGCCTCCACCCACTCCCCTGGGCACAGAGGGGCAGCCCCTGGGCCACCCACAGGCTCCCTCCTCCTCCCTGTGGAGACCAGCCTCTGCCTGCCACTGAGACACACCTGTCCACCCTCGGTGGGGTGACTGCAGCTGCCCGGCCACTGGCTCTTACCAGTGTGGCTTTGGCATTCACACTTTTGCCACTATGATTTTGTCTCTGCAGTGGGCCTTGCGCAAGGCTGGGAGGAAACAGCCTCTGTAGAAATCAAGGTTTCCTGCTTTGTAAGGGCTGATGCGGTGCCATGGAGATATCTCCTGTGACTTTGCCAGGCAAACTGCAGCCCAAGGGAAGAATTGGGAGTGTGAAGTCCTGAGTTCACAGCTACTCAGAAACCCCTTTAAGCCTCAGTGTTTTCATTTGAAAAACGACAGTGGCAAACTGCTTATAGAGTGACTGTCAGGATCAAAAGAGATGTGGTTATGAAGGTGCATTGAAAATGGTGCCACCATGGACACACGAGTTGCTATTTCTGCCTGCCACCTCCACAGACCCCAGGTCACCACCAGCTGCCATCTCTACAAGTGGCCCTGCCTTCCTGAAAACCCCAAACCAAGACTTGCCTCCCTGGGCATCTGAATCCACCCCATCCTGTCTCCTCTGGCTTACTTACTCAACCTACACCACAGGGAAATGCATCCATTGCTTAAGAAGTGTGGAAAGTTTCCTCCAGTTTTTTCCATGGTTTGTGTGCTTGTCTTACCTGTTCCGCCTCCTTCCTAGCACCGTGGGAGTATAAGCTGGCTCATCTGCAATGGATCCGTGGCCAGTACCTCTGTTCCCTCACAGCACAGGATAACAATAAGTGTGCCAAATGGAAGTGTGTGTGTGGGAGAGGGCACACAGCCAGATGGCTCCTTGGGGCAAAGCCTTATTTCTACCACATAGGACTTTGTAGACATCACTCTCTGGCTATAGAGGAGTTTCGTGCTCATTTTCTCTTGTGAATCAAGCTAATTTTGGATTCACTGGGATACAATAGTGAACCGAAAGGCAGCTGCCTACAGGAGGAGCTCAGAGAACCCAGCAGAATCAAGCCCTGGGAAGCCTTTTAGAGGATGATTTGCAGAGAAGGAGTGGGACAGTCATAAAAGTCCCACACTCTCAGTGCTCAGCAGGCTGTCCCTCCCAGTCCCAGGCTCACCTTGCAGAGGTGTGGTGGAGAACAAGCACACCCAGAAGCTCCCAGTCTGAAAGCTGACTGGCACAGCCCACCTCCATGCCACCCACGTTTCTGGGGCCAATGAGCCTCTGAGCTGGGATGTCCTGAGCAAACAAATGCCTTCCTGCCTCAAGGAGCAGAAAGTTCCAGAAGATCCAGGGTAGCTTTATCCCTGACTTAGCAAGCAGACCTAGAAGTGGGATGGAGAAGGGCTTTGAATCTCCCTCCAAAGGTCCAGAGAAATCTCCTTGGAAATTTGATTGATTATTGATTATTGTAACAAGAGTTCCTCCTCCCCCAGGAAACTCTCCAGAGTGGTCTTCTAATAGAGGCAGAACTGTGGGATGGGTGGTCAGAGGTTCCAGCCGCTGTGCAAGACCGCTTGGGTTCAAATCTTATCTTCAACAAGTTACCTAATATTCGCTGTGCTTCAGTTTCCTCATCCATAACGTGGAAATTAGAACGATATCTATCACATAGGATTGTTTTTGATTAATGAGTTACCATATGCAAAACACTTAGGGCTCAGTATTGTTATTATAAGAAAGGACTTTACTTAAGAGGCCTCCTAGTTTAATTTCTCTACCGTTACAAAAAGATATTCTCTCCCTGATTCTCACACCTTTGTTTCTTTCTTTTCTTTTCTTTTCTTTTTTAAGAGAAGGAGTCTCACCATGTTGCCCATGCTAGTCTCAAACTCCTGGGCTCAAGCCATCCACTCACCTTAGCCTCCCAAAGTGCTGGGGTAATAGGCATTATCAATATATAATATATATGACATTATATATAATATATTATGTTGCTCCTGGCCGCTGAACTCCAGGTTTAGTGAGAGGAGAATGCTCAGTTCCTTCCTGTGGACTATGAAAGCCACAGGAGCCATTCATCAACAGCAATGGGGTGATGAGGGCCATTTGGGAGTATTAGGAAGTGGAAGGTCTGAGAACCTTTTCAAACTAAGAAACCCACCTGGGCAAAGTGTCCCTGGCTTGACTCATTCAGTGCCTGTCCTGCCATATATTTATTATAACTATATTATATCCCAGAACTTTCACATTTATTGTGTTATTTAATCTTCATGATGATCCCACAGAATAGGCTATAAAGATCTTATCAGAGAAGCTGACTGGGACCCTGGGATGGCTGTCCCACCTCCTGTCCTACTGAGAAGGATCCCATCCATCTTTGCTGCAAGCCATTCCACTGAGGAAGCTGCAAAGTGGTTCCATGGAGGACCAGTTCAGAGTCCATAATAACAGGATGACTTAATGACAGGTTGAATCAGTTGGTTATTTGGAGCAGGCACTGCAGGGAAAGGGCTGGCCATGTCAGACGTGCCTCATCCTCTTCCTTCTTCAAAAACACTCCCACTTAATGCTTGACCTCCCAGAGTCAAGGAAGTATATGACACTATTGCTAGAGCCAAAATTTGCAAAGTCAAGTGCACATCCAGCCTACTAACAAGAAATTCCAGGTGCCCCGAGGACAGTGGTGCTGGCCTCAAAGTCACAAGAGCTTTCTGGGTTTAGGCTCACCTTGCACTGACTCTGGGGAACTGGGAGTAAGACACCATACACCTGGCCTGGGAGGATCATCCTGCCCTGCTTACAGGGGAGAGGGACAGAGCCTGTTAGTCACAGCCCCAGCTCTCCGGCATGATGCCAGAAGTCAGGAGCCTGGTGAACTCTCTCGCTCAGCCACCGCCTCTCTGGATCTCAGACCCCTTCATTATAAAGTGAGGATATCGGACTAACCATACCTAAGATAGCCGTGAGCTTAGACAGCCTGGATGACCTTCTCTGTGCCAAATTACCCTAATTCCTTCCATCTTGTGTCATTTGCCTTCCACGTATTGGTCTCATATATAATCTTTTTAAAGGCTTTTATCAGTTTAGTTCAGTTCCACATTCCCCAAGCAGCTGGTACACACCCGACATTGACTGGATACTGGAAAATCAATGGTGCTAAGATATTTGTTTTCAGGGTGCTTCCAGTCTAGCAGAGGAAGGCAGGCAAGGGAACAGACAATGAGACCAGGGTCTCTGGAAGCTGTGGGAAGGAGAAGAACAGGGAAAAGACCCCACCAGGCCAGAAAGGGTCTTCGTGAGGAGACTTGGGTCTGAGAAGAAACTCACCCTTTCCAGGAGAAGTAGGGGCAAGGGAGAAGGGGACTAACATTTTTTGTTTGTTTTGTTTTAAGATGGGGTTTCACTATGTTGCCCAAGCTGGAGTGAATGACTATTCACAGATGCAATAATAATGCACTGTAGCCTCGAACTTTGGGCTCAAGGGATCCTCTCATCTCAGCCTCCTGAGTAGCTGAGACTATAGGTGTAAGCCATTGCAACTGGCTGGGGGGACTAACTTGTAAGTTATTATTATTATTATTATTATTAATTTATTCACTTATTTTTGATACAAGGTCTGGCTATATCGCCCAGGCTGGAGTGCAGTGGTGTGATCTCAGCTCACTGCAGCCTCCATCTCCCAGGCTCAAGTGATCCTCTCACCTCAGCCTCCCGAGTAGCTGAAACTACACGCACGCACCACTACACTTGGCTAATTTTTGTATTTTTTGTAGACGTGGGGTTTCACCGTGTTGCCCAAGCTGGTTGCAAACTCCTGAGCTCAAGCCTCGCCTCCCAGAGTCCTGGGATTACAGGCATGAGCCACCATGCCTAGCCTTAAGTAATTA
This sequence comes from Rhinopithecus bieti, assembly GCF_001698545.2. Classification (NCBI taxonomy): domain Eukaryota; kingdom Metazoa; phylum Chordata; class Mammalia; order Primates; family Cercopithecidae; genus Rhinopithecus; species Rhinopithecus bieti. The sequence continues at coordinate 520,380 of NW_016814625.1, forward strand.
TTTCTAATAGACCAAACACCATACAAGACAACTTACATGTATTATTTCACTTCATTCTTATAACCTTTTGAGTAAGTATTAAGCCCATTTTACAGATGAGCAAACTAAGGTTCAGGGTGCCTAAACCCATACTATAGGGTCAAGCTGAGACTCAAATTCAAATCTGGCTGATTCTGGAACCCATGCTCTTTCCACCCAACTAACAGAGTGTGAAGGGCACAAATAGCTGAGACTTTGAATACTGGGCAGGGCCTGGGCCTGCTGGCCTTTTCTGAATCCTCCTGGCATCTTCCCCAGCCAACAGGAGAACTGCCACTTTAAGAGGCACAGCCCCTTAGAAGGGTTGGTTTCCATTCATTTTTAATGGCCCAGCTGCCGTGGTCTCCCTGCCTCCCCATGGACTAGTCCAGGATTTTCTCTGCAACTAAGCACTCACCACACTGGGGCCTGTCAATGTTTAATGGCAGCAAGGATCTTATCTCAGTTACCCAAGTCGTGTAGATTACTCCTGCACAGGGTACCTGGAGCATGAGGGAAGGCAGCAGATGGCAGACCCGTCAATCACCCCTCTGCTCTGAGGAGGGAGGAGGGATTATTGGTGCAGAAAGGTTGAGAGGGTGGGAGAAACCGAGGGTGGCAGGGAGACACACTGTAACAGGACAGAACCCCTCGCTGCACATTTGCATGGCCCTGGCTGTGTTCTCCACCCTGCCTATTCTCGGTCACCTCCCATAGGGACTGCCCACTGCACACACTCTTAAGGCCCTCCTGGGAGACCCAAAACACAGGGGAGTGAGTGGTTGAATTTCTGTGGAGCTTGACCACAGAAAGTGACCTTTGAGCCCACTCTGGTGTTCCCTGGGCATCAGAATCTCTGCTTATTTTCAGGGAGAAAACACAGCACTACTTGTCTCTCTTACGAACTGTTGAAAACTCTGATGTCAGGTGCTCCAGGGACATGGGTGTGTTGCAAAGGTCACACAAACCATACCTTCAGTACAACCTCACAGATTCGTAGATGTGTGAGCTGGGTGGCGGGGGCCGGGGCCCGGGAGGCGTCCTGGGTCCTGGCTCTAGAGTACCCTGAAGGGGAGGGATAGGTTCTTGCTGCTCCCCCAGGCCCAGGGAATGCCTGGATCAGATAGTCAAGTTCTATTTGGGGAGTAGAACGTCACAGTTCAAACACAGAACCAGAGGCCACTCTGATGTTATTTACAGACTTAAGATGTAGCCTCCAAGCTGGAAGGGAGGGCAGTGGGCTTGCTGCCTTCTCCAATTTCTCCTGCTCTCTGAATTTCTTATATCCTGTCACCATCCATCACCCTCCTACCTTGTCTCCATCCAGGAGCACCCTGTGCTGCCGTATCTGATGTGTCATTCACAGTTGGCAGCCTGGAGAGAGTGTTCTTAGGACAGAGGGAGGGGATTGGGAGCAGAACAGAGGCCCCACCACCAGTGCCAGGGGACCCAGAGAGGTTCCTAGACATGGGGCTGGGGAACTGGGAGTGGGGGGAGGGGGCAAGGAGGGCCCAGGGAGGCCTCATTGGGTCGGGTGAACATTTCCCTGCCCGGTGTTCCGGGGCTTTCTGCCTGATGGGAGTTACAATGAAAAGCAGCAGGATGCTTTTCTAGGAAGACTTCGGCAGGTTGGGGGTGGGGGGCAGTAAGGGTGGTTTCATAATTATTTCTCTGCTAGTTCAAATGGGAAGAAAGCTGGCTGACTGGACCAATAATAGGCAGCACATCAGACAAATGTTCACAGGGCTGGGACCCTTGACTCCTAGGGTGGGCTTTTGAAGTTTGAACTTCCAGGGACTGGGGAATCCTGAAGGATGTTTCTGAGACCCTGTGCAGCTTGATACCAATGGTGTTAGGATTGAAGGCACCGGGCTTGTCTGCTCTGAAAAGCACATGCTTGTGTTACCTCATGTGTCACTTGCTGAGGTTTCCGTGCCAATGAAGTCCCTCTTCCTGACTCCTCTCTTTACCTTCAACATACATGCGTGGCGTCTGCGCCAATTGCTTCATAGCCTTTACCCCCGCAAACAGCACAGCCCCTGATACGCACGTGATATGTGTAACAATAGTCCTTACCTCAACATGCTATGAGAATTAAGTGAGATACTCTGTATGGAATGCCTAGACCAACACTTAGCACACAGTTAACTTAGTAAGTCAGCTCGTGTTACAGAGGCAGCAGTGACGGTAAGCAGGCAGGCGGCTCAGCTCCAACCTCCAGGCATGTTGCTGTGTAGTCCTCCCATCCATGGCTAATCCCCGTATCATAGGTCTTCACTTTAAGGAAAACTCACTGGTTAGCCCCTCTCCAGCCTCTAGAACACACCAAGCCCTGAGCATAATTGTGTTCCATGTACTTTTCCTTAAAGCCATAAAAACTTACTGAACAACTACCATGCTCTAAAGTACTGGCAAACGAAGGTGAATAAAACAGGGTCTGTGCTGTCAGCAAATGCTCAGTTTATCTGGAGAGACAAGACTTCCTGAGTAGTGAGGACTACAGGTGCATGCTACCCCATGCCCCACTAATATTTTATTTTATTTTATTTTATTTTATTTTATTTTAATTATGTGTGGAGACAGGATCTCCCTATGATTCCTTGTCTAGTCTTGAACTAGAGAATCTCCTGGGCTCAGGTGATTCTCTCCTGCCATGGCCTCCCAAAGTGCTGGGATTACAGGCGTGAGCTACCATGCCCAGCAAAGAGCATTGCTTTCTTGGAAAACCAAGTCCAAGGAGGATGGCATTGATTTTTTTTTCCCTAGGAAGGCCCTGTGGGAATCCCAAGAAAACTGAATGAAAGGCAGCTAGCAGCCGTTTAGCTGTGGGTCATCTTCACCTGCCACTCCCTCTTCCAAGGGTGGAAGCCCAGTGCTCATCCTCTCCAGAGAAAAGGACAAGCTTGAAGTTCCCAGCCAAGCCCTCTACTGGAGGCAGCTGGGCTGGGCTGGAAGGAGGGGAAAATCCAGTCTAAGGCAGAAACATGCTTTGGGGTTCTGCCTCCTGAGTCAGTTCTGGCTGCCCAGGGCAAGGAGGAGTGACCGAGCCCCACCCAGATCTCTGGGATGCTACGTTTTCTTATTCTACATCAGTATAAGCTCTCCTCTTCACAGTCTCAGGGCACCAAGTTCTTGTAAACAGAGGGAAATGTACTCTAGCAAAACTTCCCAGATCTGATCTACTTATTCAACAAAGTATTTACTGAGTACTCATTCATGCCAGACTGTTCTACATGCTAGGGATACGGCAACGAACACAGACAGGCAAAACCCCCTGCTCCCTTGAAGTTTATATTCTACTAGGGAAGACAGACAGTAAATAAGGAAATATCTAAAACATTAATGATATTTACTATTGATAGATATTAATGATATTTATTAATGATAAATACTATTAGTGATAAAGGCTAATGTGAAATAATCTAGCAGCAAAGTGGGATAGAAGGTGCCAATAGTGAGGCCGGGTGTGATGGCTTACGCCTGTAAGAAGCACTTTGGAAGGCCAAAGCAGGTGGATTGCTTGAGGTCAGGAGTTCAAGACAAGCCTGGCCAACATCATGAAACCCCATCTCTACTAAAAATGCAAAAATTATCTGGGCATGGTGGCACATGCCTGTAGTCCAAGCTACTCGGGAGGCTGAGGCAGGAGAATCGCTTGAACCTGGGAGGTGGAGGCTGCAGTGAGCTGAGATCCCACCACTGCACTCCAGCCTGGGCAACAAGAGTGAGACTCCATCTCAAAAAAAAAAAAAAAAAAAAAAAAAAAGAAGGTGTCAACAGCGAGCATATGATTGAAAGTTTAGATTGGACAGCCAGGGAGGGCCTTATGGAGAAAGTAGCCTTTGAGGGAGGCATGAGGATTCTGAAGGAATAGAATTCCAAGCTGAGGAAACGGCACATAGAAAGGCACTGGGGCAGAGTGCCATGCGGCTGGAGACGGGAGAGCAGGGGAGAAAGCAAAGAGGTGGAGTCAGAGGTGGTGGGGGACACCATCTTAAAGGGCCTCATAGGCCATGATGAGAATGATGAGGACCCAGGCTTTTCCTCTTAGTGAGAAGGAGCGGCCGACGAGAATTTTGGAAGAGGAGTCAGATGATGTGACATATTTTTAAGAGACTGTTTCTGACAGCTGTGCTGGAAATAAGTGAGGGCTCGGTGTCAGTGGGAAATAGTGGTGGTTTGGTTTGGGTTGTTGGCAGTTGGAAGGTAAGAAGAGACTGGACATTTTAAAGGAGGAATCTACAGGGTTGGCTGACAAAATGTGGGTTGTGAGAAAAACCCATGTGTGCCAGGCACTATGTGAATAACTATGTGAATATGTAATGTCGTTAAAATTTTACGTTAATCACATAAGCAAAGTTCTACTGCATTTTTTTTTTTTTTTTTTTTTTTTTTTTTTTTTTTTGAGATGGAGTCTCGCTCTGTCGCCCAGGCTGGAGTGCAGTGGCGTGATCTGGGCTCACTGCAACCTCTGCCTCCTGGGTTCACGCCATTCTCCTGCCTCAGCCTCCGAGTAGCTGGGACTACAGGCGTCCGCCACCATACCTGACTAATTTTTTATATTTTTAGTAGAGAAGGGGTTTCACCGTGTTAGCCAGGATGGTCTTGATCTCCTGATCTTGCGATTCGCCCGCCTCTGCCTCCCAAAGTGCTGGGATTCCAGTCGTGAGTCACTGCACCCGGCCTTTGCAAAGTTCTATTGTTATAGCCCACTTTATAGACGTGGAATCACTTAAGAGAGGCCAAGTGACTGGAAAAATCACATGGCTAGCAAGAGGCAGAGCTCTGACATTTATTTATTTATTTTTGTTTTTTGTTTTGTTTTGTTTTCTAATTCCAGGTTAAGTTCACAGAGAGCTGGTATTTAAACCAAATCTTCCACTGAACACGGACCTTGAACTCTTAGCAGCTACGCTGTAAAAATCTCATCCATTCATTCAACAATTCTCCATTGCTCATCAGCTCTGCTTCAGGAACTGGTCTACATGTTGAGGATGCAAAGATGAGTAAGAGAAAGTCCTTGACTTTGAGGAATTTACGGTTTGGAGGCGGAGACAGAGGTAAATAGAAATAACAACAGCGATATAACCGTGCAAAGTCCTAAGCTCTCAGAGGAGAGGTGAGAAAAGACCCCTCAGAGGAGGTGACGTGTGGGCAGATGATGAGTAGGGCTTTGCCAGAAGAGTAGGAATGGATGGAAAAGCATTCCTGGCAGACGGAGCTGTGTGTGCAAAGGCCAGGAGGGGTAGAGGCAAGGCCCCGAGAAGGGCAAGCACTGGTGCAGTGTTTTGTTGCGGGAGCAGCTCGAGGAGGCCTGGGAGGTGAGATGAGACAGAAGTGAGCAGGGCAGTCAGGAAGGCCTGGAAAGGGCTTCCCCAGGCCAGGGGTAGTCCTTGCAGTTACCAAGGGGGAGTGGAGCCAATCAGATCTCTCCTTATGTGGAGGGTGGACACCAGACAGCGGACACAGTTTTCCCTATTTCAGCATGACGCTCCCTCGGAAATCTGGTAGGACTGAGAGAACAGTCCAGGTTTCCAGGAAACAAACCGTACTCTGTCCCTGCGTGCGTGTCTCTCTGTGTGTCCGTCTATAAATATCCTCAGACACAGCACTTGGCTGCAGTCTCCCCCGGGCCCCCGCGGCATCTTGCTCACACTCCCCAGCTGCCTCTGCCCCTCCTCCTCCCTCCTGGCCAGGACCTCCCTGGCAAACACCAGTTTCACTAGCCGCAGGCAAGGCTGCGTGGGGGCCAGGACTGTGACCTCTGCCTTATCATTACTCCCCACAGGACACCAAAGCAAGTGTCCAAACAGCAGCAGGAAGGGTGAGAATTTGGCTCAAGGAGGAAATTTGGAGACTGTTAAACCCAAGCTGAGCATGAACTGATGCTCCAGTGGGGCGGAAAGGGGAAGTTTGTTTCAAAACCTAACCCACATCCAGTGGTTCACAGACCATCTTGATCAAAGGCTGTGAATGGATGAGATGGTGACCCTTGTCCCATCCAGCTCTGTGATCCTTCAGATCAGATTGGTCAGGGGAGAGAGCAACAGAGAAAGACAGAAAATATATATATATATATAAAATATATATATGTATATAATATATATGTATATATATACACACACACATACACATATATGTATTTGTACACACACACACGTAGAGACAAAGACAGACACAGGAAATAGGCAGAGACAGAGGGAGGCAGAGGCAGATAGACAGTCAGAGACAGAGATGGAGCCACCAAGTATGGGTTCAAACCATGACAATTTTTTTTTTCTTTTTTTCGAGTCTCACTCTGTCACCCAGGCTAGAGTGCAGTGATGCGATCTTGGCTCACTGCAAACTCCACCTCCCAGGTTCAAGCGATTCTTCTGCCTCAGCCCCCCGAGTAGATGGGATTACAGGCACACGCCACCATGCCTGGCTGATTTTTGTATTTTTAGTAGAGATGGGGTTTCACCATGTTGGCCAGGCTGGTCTTGAACTCCTGACCCCAGGTGAACCACCCACCTTGGCTAGCCATGACAGTTTTCAAAGACACAGCACAGGCAGATCTGTGAGAAATGTTACACAGGATTAATGTGATACACATCAGAGTCTAGCTCAGTTCCCCTTCCAGATTTCCAGCTCAGAAATTCATACCACTGCCTCCCCTTTTATTGTCAGCCCTGGAGAAAAACAAAAAGAAAACCAAAAACAAAGTAACGCAAAAACCCAGAGGGACAAGGAAACAGAGGGAAACCCCAGACTCCCACAGGTAAGTACTGAGGGCAGGTTCCTCCCCAAGCGCTTCCAAACCCTTCCATTCCTAGCCAAGGGGGAACCCGGGTTTCCAGCAGCTCTTCCTGAGTCTGAGCCCCATCCAGCAGGTCAGGGCCTGTCTGGGGGCGGCCTGGGTGCTGTTTCCAGGCACTGGCTGTCTCCCACCCTTCTAAAGTACTAGGACTTGGTACATCTCACCAGGCAGCTGAGCTGAGCTCTCGAGTCAGCCAAACACCCTCCTGGGCCCTTGGCTCGTCAGGGGCCACCCTGGGAGACACAAGTCCTGTTCTCCATGTACTCTAGTGTGAAGGATAGGCCATGTGACCTCAGCAGGCCCCTTCCTTCCTGGGACCCAGTTCCCTGGTCTGTGAAATGGGAATAGAAACATTTGCTCTGCTAACCCACAGGATGGTGATGAGCAGGGACGGAAATGCCAGCTGTGAAGGACATCTGTGAGCTGTGTGTGCAGCACAGTTCAGGGAATCCTGATGTCCTACCTGCTCTAGGCTGGCTCGTGTTCATGTCATCCATAGCAGGCTTCCAACCAGAGCACGGATAGGAGTTGGCTTTCTTAGGAGTGTGCTTTCTTGGAGGGTGAGCCTGAATTGGGGTATCTTCAAGAAGACCAGTTTGGGGGCTGCCTCTCTCCTTCAGAGGTTTGTGTAGAGAGTGTGGGTGGGGTAGAGGTTGGGAAGGGGCCATCTGGGGGGAAGAAAGGCTCTTCCAAAAGGTTTCCATCCTCCTGGCCCAAGCAGCACCCCACACCCTCTTCTCCACCCACCAACCCCAAATCTTCAGATTCCTCTGGGCAGCTCCGGCCTCAGTTCCTTGGTCCCTCAGGTCTCCAGGTAAGAAATTAGTCTGCGGGGAATGGGGGAAGCAGATCACTCTGGGAGCATCCTCCTCCGTCTCCCCCTTCTCCACCGGCAGTTCATACTAGCAGGATCAGAGACACAGAGCTGAGGCCAAGGAGCGGAGGGACTCAGCCAACCTGGTTCAGACGCCTGCGGGAAACCCGCCCCATAGCCCTGTTTGTGAAGTTGATCTTTCTCTCCCATGGGCTCGGTAGAATCTCTAAATTTGAAACTTATAAAACCCAGCATCAGTGTCATGACTATGAGACAATTATCACTTACCGAGTCCCTCCTCACACTGGGCCAGGCGTTAGACACTTTACATATTTCAAGTGGAATCCTCTCCCAGTTCTGTGGCTGAGTGTGCCCCGATTGACACATAAGGAATCTGGGATTCCATAAGGGCAAAAAACATGCCCAAGGTCACACACTGTGGCAAGTGGCAGTATCAAGCTGTTGTCCCAGGTCCCCCAGACTTGGAAACCTGTCACCTGGGAAACGTGTCACTCAGGGAAGGCATATGGCTGAGGGAAGTGAGATACAGTATCTTCAAATCCACTCTAAGAACCAGAAAACATCTCCCTCCAGTTGAGTGCTGTACACCCTTAGGGTAAGAATGGCACTCAGTTGGCAGAGCACAGTGTTCACGCTTGTAATCCCAGCACTTTGAGAGGCCAAGGTGGGTAGATCACTTGAGCCCAGGAGTTTGAGAAACCAGCCTGGGCAACACAGTGAGACCTCGTCTCTACAAAAAATACAAAAATTAGCCACGAATGATGGTGTGTGCCTGTAGTCCCAGGAGGTGGAGGTTGCAGTGAGTCAAGATCATGCCACTGCACTCCAGCCTGGGCAACAGAGCTAGACTCTATCTCAGAAAAAAAGAAAAGAAAAAAGAATGTCACTAAATCAAATTGTAGCCCAATGGATTATTTGGCACCTGCCTGACTGGAGAGACACTGTGATAAGGGAAGGGCTCGAGGAATAGCAAGGGCTTGTGAGAGGACCCAGGGCTGACCGGGGTGAAGAAGAAGAGCATGCAGACAGTGGCCATTATAAATATGCCTTCTGTAGACAGGGAAGTCACCCAGCTGCCCAGTAATAGCAAGAGCTACTGTTTATGTTGCATCTGCCTGGACCTAGTCATTGCACAGCACATCATCTGTATGCTCCTCCCAGCAACTCTCTGGATTGTTCTATGATCATCTCCATGTATCAGATAAACAAGCCAGGGCTTAAGCAACCTGCCAAGGACATGTTGTTAAGAACTGGTAGAGCTAAGATTACAATCCAGGTCACTCCTGAGCCACACTTTCCCTGACACTTCCCGGCACATCACGCATTTCTGTAGCCCAGTCTTGACAGATTGAGAAATCCTTCAAGAAAGGCTGGCTCCATTTGCTCTGGTTCTGCCTTTGCCCAGCATCACCAGGAGGGAATGGATGACTTGAGCCAATTCCTGACACCCGCCTTCTAAATGAACTGGAGCTCACTGTAAGCGGTCACAGTGGCGTTCTGTTTATCCATTCATCCACCTACTGTATGTTTGGTTGGGTGAGCCAGGCCTGTAGGTGTTAACCAATTCTGGTCACCTGAAAAATAAAACAAAGACAAGTTCTAGAACTGTCAAAACAAGACGGGCCCTGCCACTCTAACCGAGGTTCTGCTTCAGGGAGTTGGGGTGGTGGGAGGGGCAGAGGCTACCTAAGGAGCCAGTTCAGGCTACAGCTTAGGATATACAGGCAAAAGTCCTGGCTGTGTGTCCTGGGACAAATTACCTAACCTCTCTGGGCTTCATTTTTCTACCAACCTCACAGAATAAGCGTTTGTAAAATAACTCAGCAAACCGTAAACTGCCTTATAGCCTGCCCGAAGTTATCACAGCTGCTGTGGGTGCCTGCCTAGCCCACTGGCCCCTCCACAGCAGGCATTGCTGTGGGGCCTCACTCCTGTCACCTGATAAGATGATGCCTCTGGCTCCTTAAGACTCAGCGTGCCTGGCCCCCTTCAGGGTCTTGGAAGCCTTTGTTGGTGCCCCGCCCCCCCCACCCCCACCATCAGGAGCCTTCCCCAGGGTTTGTGATCCTATAGTAGTTGCCCAGCACCCTCCCTGCTCTGCCAGCTCCTGTCTGTACCCTCAGCCCGGGAAGGATGATCACATGGTGGTCATCTATGTGTAAGTGTCTATGAAAAGGGTGATTCTGGGAAGTGGCGAAGCAAAAAGGGGATGCTGACAGGGCAGATGGGAGGGGCCTCCACTAGCCCTGTCTGCTTCAGTTTGAGTTCGCTTTCTCCACCCTGTGTGGCCACAGGCTGCCTCCCAGACCAGCCTGACTATCCTGGGGAGTATCATCCTGCAAACAGTTGTCTCTTGGGGTGAGGATGCATTGCCCCCTCAGGCTAGGAGTCCCAGACAGAGGGCATGCTAACCCCCTTCCCCTGTGCATGGGCCCCACCTGGCCCGGCAGGTATCAGAGCCCAGGCTGGCTGATCCGACCTGAGCAATCACCTGCGGCTGGGTAAGACAGTGATCTCACCAGGCTTTTGGTTTGATTTGGTTTTGTCTTCTTGTCCAAGAACCTAAGGCCTATTTTACAATCCCCTGACTCCTTTCCTCTGAACAGAGAAACAAGCAGGGCTTCCTCCGTCCGGACCTCACATTGACTTGGCTAGCAGGAGCACCAGAGAGACGGCTCTGTTGCAGGGGTCATCGGCCAAGGAGGTGGTCTACCTGGTGGGTCCTTCCTGCTGCAGGGCACACAGACGGGCTCCCGTGGGGCTGAGCACGAGGCAGTGGCTCCTGACCCTCCTGCAGCATCGGCACCGCCCCTGCCGGCCGCGGGAGCCCAGGACCGGGCGGACAGGAGAAGCCCCACCTCGGCTCAGCGCAAAGCCCACAGCACCTTTCCCGGTGCACAGATGCGGTCACACGCACGCCCGTCTACACACACCCAGAGGAAGTCAGACGGGTGAGCAATGGTGACTGGCTTTGAATAAACACAATCAGCGATTTCAGATCTCTGGGGACCAGGTACCTTTTCTGGGCCTCGAGGCTCAAGCACCAAGCGGAGGCCTGGCTCCCTCTGCCGGTGAGCTTGGGCGCGCACACCTGGTCTGCGGTTAATAAGCTGGGGGAGCCGCCGCCTCTGTGCTGGGTCCTGTGGGATGGCAGAAATTCTCTCGCTCCCTCCTCTCCGTCTAGGGGGTCAGAGTGATTTACTTCAAGTCATTCTACCAAAGGCAGGATCGTCTCCCTATCGTGTGGAAGGAAAGATGAGACTCAGAGAGTTTAAGCAAATGTCCCAGGATCACACAGCAAGTTGGGGGCAGCCCTGGAATTGGTCTACTTCACTGGAGAACCAGAACTGACGTCACTGGGCCCACCCAGACTCCCGCAGGAGTCCGCGCCTGGGTCTCCTCCTCACCCTGTTCTTCCCGGTCAAAGGCCAACGCTGGACCGTTTCTATATCCTGGGCCTGCTCAGGGAGGGTTCTGGGCTAAAGGAATCGCGATGCTGGGCAAATGCTCCGTCAGCCACTTAGTGGGGAAGCCTAACTGGGGGACCACTGCAGGAAGTGAGGTCCAGAAGGGGCCTGCAACAGCCTTCCCCTTGGGGAGCTCCCACTCCTGGGGGAGACAGGCCAGATGAGACTACCAAGAAGTCACACCCCTGCCTTCCCCCAGGGAGCAGTGCTGGATTTAGGTGGAGGTCAAGTGGCTTGAGGGTGAAGGTTGGAGGGCTCCTGAAGCTAGGCCAGGGTGGGTTCTCTAGCAGGGAGTGGACGCTCAGGCCCAGGATCACTGCCTTCTTGGTGGGAGTCTCCTATGCCATCCTTCCCCTGTACTCAGCCCCTCCAGGATCATAGGGGCCACCCATTTGTCTTGCTAGTAGGGGCCCTCTTTATCCTTGAGAACGTACAGGTTCGTGTCTTGCTTTTTTGGGCTGGGCCACCTTGAAATGAACGTTCAGGCTGCAATTAACCCTAAGGATTTACTGCAGCTTACGAAGAAGCTTTTTCTTTTCAGAGCTGTTGGCCAGGGTCCAGGGCTGTCCCCACTCCCATCTGGTCCTGGCGGTCTGCCCTTGAGGCTGGGGCAATATGAGGAGTGTGCAGGCAAGTCCAAGGCTATGACTCACATCATGTCTCCAGGCTCCAGGCGTCTTCCTAGGTTGCCTGCCAGGTAACAACTGTAATCAGCATCTCACAGGCCCCAAAGCTCAGCTGAGTCTCCTCACCTGGGAAAAGGCTTCCTTCATGGGCCCACTCCTCCCTGAGATCTTTTAACAATAGTTTCCATCAACAGGCAGTGAGTAGACACCTCAAACAGGGAAATCCCTCACTACTGTACCATGATGATTACAGGACAAGGACTTGGAGCCAAATAGACCGGGATCTGATCCTAGTTCAGCCAGTTACTATCTATGTCACCTTGGGCAAGCTGCTTAACCTCTCTGAACCTCAGTTTCCAAATCTATCAGTCAGGATAATAGTTCCTATGGCCGGCGGTTGTGCAGGAATGGAATGGGATAATGCATGGACTCCAAGGGGTAAATAGTTTGTGTGATAGTGGCATTATTTCTTCTTAAATGTCACTGTGAGTTACTCTACTACCCTGAGGTCTGGTTCAGAAGCTCTGGTAAGAAGTTTCAGCGTGATCCTGTGAGTTTGCATAGACAAAGCACTCAGGCACAGGCTGCAGGAGCTGTGGCCACATTTGAGAGCATGTGAGCTACTGCCACACATTCCAGAATATCTGGAGGCAGGAACAGAGAAGGGGAGGTTGTGTATAGTATATTCCAGGCTCTGTGCTAGATCCTTTGCATCGGAGACTTCAGTTAATACAACTTGTTTGTGGTAAGATAGCATTATCTCCAAGCCTAGAGAGGCCATGAGACTTGCCCGAGGCCACAATCTAGTCTGGTAGAAGCTGCTAGTCTCCAATAACTTGCTACTGTTTTATCAGGGTAAGAAAAGTTGTGGCAGGAAACATGGCTGCCCAGAATGAAGACTGCATTTCCCAGTCTCCTGTGTGGGTAGGCGTGGTCACATGACTGAGTTCTGGCCAAAGAGAAGTAAGTGGACATGTCATGCAGCAGTGTCTGAGAACCTTTCTTAAGACACAGGTTGTGCATCTGCTGTCTGCTCCTTCTTCTTTGTCCCTCCCTCTATTTTGCTGCTTGGTAGGCAGGTGCTACCTTGAACCACGAGGGCAAGGGCCACTCAATAACAACACAATAGCTGCTGTTGTGAATTTTCTGTTGCTCTCATTTCTACCTCATCTTAACTGAGATGCCCTGTGATAGAGTGGGGGATTCGCACCTGAGTCAGTGAGCTGTTTCTCAACACAATGCGAGGTTTCTGGATCCCCTGTGTGCGCCTGCTGTACCTCATCAGCTCTTAGGTGTGACGCATCCCTTGGAACTCTGATGAGGTGGTGTTGGAGGAGGGGAGCCACTCTAATGCAGCTTTTCAAACTCATCCATTCCAAAGATTGCTCGGGGCCTTTGCTAGATCCAGAGGCAGCTTGAGTGCAAAAGCCCAGGGTCCTGAGAGGGTGGAAGAGGTGACATTTCTAAGATCCAGGAAACCCCAGCCTCTGCCACAAGACTGGCTGCATAGCTACCCCTGTGGCAAGTGAAAGCAACACTCAGGTAGTCCTGGGACTCTTTCTAAACTTCTCTGGCCTGGCCCTCAATGTCCTCTGACAGACTCTAGCTTGCTGGGACACCTCTAAGGAAACTGCCAAGGGAAACTGCAGAAGCAGGAGCAGGTTAGAAGTGCCCCAGGTGTCCTCTTTCCATGGGGGAATTTGGAGAAGCATTTTGAGCCCAGCAAAGTGTCAGGCAGGCAAGGCAAGGCCCCACCTGATAGGAGGTGTGTCCTCGTACCTAGTCTCAGCAGGGAAGGTTGCCAGCTTCACGGCTGTGTTGGATTCAGTCTGAGTTAAAAGGGCTATAAGATCCTTGGTAAATGACCAGAGTCTGAATGTCACAGGGAAGAGGTTGGACTGGGACCCAAGACAGCTTGCTATGTATCTGGGAAGATGCTATTTACAAACAGAGAAGATATTTACCGACTGGACAATCCTGGGGAAGTCTCCCACCCTCTCACTCTCGTTCATAAAGTGAGGATCACGATCACTACCTCTCAAGGTTACTGTAACATTGAATGAGGTAATGAATATGAAAACGCTCAGAATCTATAAAGCACCTACAAACCTGGAAGATTATAATTCTGCATTTGTACTGTAGAAATAACAGTACCATGGTTGCTATTAGTGCCCAGCCAAACCCCCTTTACTGGTCTGGTACAACCCTCCATTCGTGCCCGCTGGCTGCTGTGAGGTTTGGCTGGTAACAGTTCACAGTTATTCCCTCTGCAGAGACTTTCCCGGGAATGGAAGCTGCCTTGCTTGGGGCTTGCAGCCGATGCTTGTCTGACACAGGGGCAGGAAAGGCCAGTCCCCGACCTCAAGACCAGATGAACTCTGGTGTAGCACATGCTCCAGGGCTCCCCGTGAAATCAGGCCGCGGCTCAGCCACAGCTGACACCACAGCCTGGCTCCCTCCTTCCCCACCCCACTCTCTTTCCTTTTCTTTCTTCTGAGGGTTCTTCCCCAATAGAAGAATATGTGCACTGAAATCTGTCCCAGGCTGTGCTTTTAATGAATCTGGCCCAACCGTCTGCTTTATGAAGTTGCTATGAGGCTTAAATAATATAATATAGATAAAGAGATTATAATATAGTTAAAGAGATTAGCCCAGTGCCTGGCATATATAGTGCATATCCAATTAATGTCAGAGATTGCCATCATCCATGAGACTGGAGCATCAGGAACGTCTTAGTGTAATAGTGAGGTGTGGAAATCTGGTGAGTGAGTCAGCGGATTGAATTTTACATGCTTAGGGATTGGGGTGGGCAGAGAGAAGAGCAGTTGGGTTTCCTTGGGTATCACTGGTTCTCTCTGCTGTGTACCGGCAGTAAGGGGCCGGTACACAGCTAGGGAAAAGTTCCAGTCATTACATATTTCTACCAGCAGAGGACGCCACTTCCATACAAATAAGTGTTTTCCTCTGCTATTTGATGCAGCTTTCATCAAAGCAGTCTAGGTTGGCAGGAAAGATCAGGTACATGACAGAGCAGAAAGTGCCTTCAGATTTGCACAGATAATAGGAAAGGGCAGAACAGGGAGAAACAGTGAGTTAAGCTGTTCAGGAAGCTTCCTGGGAGATGAGGTCTTGAGCAGGGCACTCAAGCCCCAGAAGGAGTATTGAGTGGAGATGGCATTCCCAGAGAAGCCACTGCCCTAAGCAAGGTGACCAGGGCCTGAGCCAGGGCCGTGGCAGTGAGGCAGCCAAGAGAGGGTATGAAGGACACCAAAGACAGGGACAGGACTGATTTCAGCTGAGAGGTCTAGGAGGAGATCATGGGCCCATCGACATGGGGTAGAAGTCAGGAAGAAGCACGTTTTTACAGGACAGAGCACACTTCTCCAACTGGTCTGACTGCCCTGACATTGTAACATGTCCTCCGCAAGAGGGATTCCTGTTTTGTGTGGATTCTAGAAAGCAGCAAAATATTCAGAGGTGTTAATAGCATCAAGATTTCATTGGTTCTTTCCATTTTTTTAATCTTTATTTTTTGAGACGGGGTCTCATTCCCTGCCCCAGGCTGGAGTGCAGTGGCACCATCACGGCTCACAACAGCCTCAACACCCCAGGGTTCAGGCGATCCTCCTGCCTCAGCCTCCTGAGTAGCTGAGACCATAGGTACGCACCACCATGCCTGGCTAATTTAAAAAATATATATTTTAATATATATTAAA
>NW_016814625.1:536254-551779 GCF_001698545.2 Rhinopithecus bieti
TATTAAAATTTTAATTTTAATTAAAATAATTTAATATATTGAAATTTAATAAAAGCTGACCACGCCTGGCCAGGTTTTTCCATTTTGAGTAGGGACGGCAAGAAGCACCCCACAGCTTGCCCTTGCTTGGGAACTCAGGGTTGTGAATCAGTCAGGATAGAAATTAATGGTGTAGTGGGAATAAACAGGAATGTCAGATGATCTCCCAGGGGTGGGGGAGAATCCAAAAAGAAGGAACGAACTTGAAGAAGGCTGGCTCTCAGCGACTGGGGTTCAGTCCTTACTGGAGAAAGTGAAGTTCTCTGGGTTGTCCCTGGAGAGAACCGGGCCACAGAGAGCGAACATTGTGGGGAAGAGAACCCCAGGCCACGGCTGGAGGGCTGGAAGCCTCCTGCTGGGGTGCCCACAAAATTCCTCCGGAAGTTGCTCTTAGGTGACGCGCTGAACTCATGGCAAAGCCACCTAGGACTCACGCAGAACTTGCTGGGAAGCTGCCCCCGGGGGAGTGCGCATGCGGGACTTTGCAGGAAACTGGCTGGGTAAGGTCTGCCCCACCAGGAATCCGCCCAAGACGGTGCGGCTGAACTCACCACTGGGAAACTAGGTGGGACACCCACAGAACTAGCCGTGAAGATGCCTGCGGAAGTGCCCTGAAACTGAGCTGAGAACCCCCGGGGGTTCAGAGTCTCAAAAGCAAGTAGGAAGGAAAGCTTAAAGAAACCGCAAGAGGTGTCTTTTTTCTGTCCTCTAGCGCCCTCTACTGACACAGTTTAACATTGTGCCCGCAGGCAAGGGAGAAACGTTCCAGGCATCTGTGAAGGGTGGATTTGGAGCCAGACGGTAATAAATTGATAACTGGTACAGGATGTTAGCCAACTCCATTGGGGGTGGGAGAGCTCTTCCATAAACCCTTTTTGAAAAATAGTGCTTGAGGACATAGTCCTGCCAGCTAAGAAACTAATCAAAATAAATAATTCAACAGAAAAAATGTAAAAGGCAAAAAATCAATAAAACCAAATGAAACTACATAAACGAAATAATTATAATTAATATAATATGAAACAACACTAATTATTATTAAAATTATATATAATAAATATTTCATGATTATAAATTGGGGTTATTGTATCACAATTTACTTTGACAAAAACTGGGAGGTATCAAAGAAAGAGTATACTATTTATAAAAATGAGAGGTGGCAAAATAGTATGCATATATCTTAGAACATATTGGTCGATATGGTCTTATTCTTGATGTTAAGAAATGTAGGCGGGGCACGGTGGCTCATACCTGTAATCCCAGCACTTTGGGAGGCCGAGGCGGCGGATTGCCTGAGCTCAGGAGTTCGAGACGAGCCTGCCCCACACGGTGAAACCCCGTCTCTACTAAAATACAAAAAAGTAGCCGGGCGTGACAGCATGCACCTGTAATCCCAGCTACTCAGGAGGCTGAGACAGGAGAATCACTTGAACCCGGGAGGTGGAGGTTGCAGTGAGCTGAAATTGCGCCACTGCACTCCAGCCTGGGCGACAGAGTGAGACTCCATCTCAAAAAAAAAAAAAAAAAAAAAAAGGAATTTAAGTTAAGAGATTTTAAAAATAAAGGTATCAGCCAGGTGCAGTGGCTTAGCCCTGTAATCCCAGCATTTTGGAAGGCCAAGGTGGGAGGATTGCTTGAGCCCAGGAGTTTAAGACCAGCCTGGGCAACATATTGAGAACCACCCTCTACCCCCGTCATCTCTACAAAAAAGATAACTTGCCGGGCAAGGTGGTGTGTGCCAAGCTGGTAGTCCCAGTTCCTCGGAGGTTTGAGCCCAGGAAGTCAAGGCTGCAGTGAGCCAAAATTGAGTCACTGCACTCCAGCCTGGGCAACAGGGAAAGAACCTGTCTCAAAAATAAAAAGATAAAAATAAATAAAAGGTATCCAACCACCAGTAGAATAAAAGCTGAATGGAAAATTCCCAAGAACCTAGAGAGAAAGAGTAAGGAAAAAAGGGATTAATATAGCAAAAGACAAGAAAATAATAAAAAGGAATAAGATATATATAATGTGTAACATAAAATTACAGTAGATAAATCATGCTAGTAATGATAATGTGAATGTTTTTATAACACAGGCTTAAAGCAAAATGTTTTTGAATGGTTTCAAAATAATGATATAGGCAAAGACATACAAAGTAAATGAAATTCACACAAAAAAACAGAACGTAAAATTTAAGGCAAAAAAGCAATGGCTGGCAAATAGAGGCCATAAAATATTCACATGTTTATAACCATTATAAACCTTAAGACATTAAATAATGCTACCTCAAAAGATATAATGTGAAATATATCAAAAATTCAGAAGTTCCCTAAACCACAAATCATATAGGAGATGAGAAATTTTTAAATACTGCCCTCAGCTGTTGAAGATTGAGTTTTTGAAAGAATAAACTAAGATACAGAGATGGCAGCTTCTGGTAATAGCAAATTAGCTAATTTGGACCAACCCTCCTGCTAACGACAGTGAGGTGAGTTGAACACTTGCTTGAAAGTATAGGAGCCATGACAAAATAGTATAGAATCATGGGCAGGCCGGGCGCGGTGGCTCACGCCTGTAATCCCAGCACTGTGGGAGGCCGAGGCGGGTGGATCGTGAGGTTAGGAGATCAAGACCATCCTGGCTAACACGGTGAAACCCTGTCTCTACTAAAATTACAGAAAATTAGCTAGGCATGGTGGTGGGTGCCTGTAGTCCCAGCTACTTGGGAGGTTGAGGCAGGAGAATGGAGTGAACCCGGGAGGCGGAGCTTGCAGTGAGCCGAGATCGCACCACTGCACTCCAGCCTGGGCCACAGAGCGAGACTCTGTCTCAAAAAAATAAAAATAAAAGTAGAATCATGGGCCAAGATCTGGAAGAAAGCAGCTATCCTGACAGGTGAGTCTGCATTTGTACCACTTTTGCCCTAACGATATTTGCCAATCAAGAAAAGGCAGCTGAGAGGCTGAACATTACTCATGAGAGCCTCATGGGGTTAGGGGATGAAAGTTGGTGTCACCTGCGTGGTAGCTCATGCCTGTAATCCCAGCACTTTAGGAGGCTGAGGCGGGCGGATCACTAGGTCAGGAGTTGGAGACCAGCCTGACCAACATGGTGAAACCCCGTCTCTACTAAAAATACAAAAATTAGCTGGGTGTGGTGGCACATGCCTATAATCCCAGCTACTCATGAGGCTGAGGCAGGAGGACAGCTTGAACCTGGGAGGCGGAGATTGCAATGAGCCAAGATCACACCACTGCATTCCAGCCTGGGTGACAGAGCGAGACTCCGTCTCAAAAAAAAAAAAACAAAAACTGGAGTCTAGAACCCACCAAGGTGGGGGCCCTGATAACACCCCACACCCCACCCTGACATATACTTTGGGGTGGAATCCAAAACAGCTGCATCCCACGAACAGGCCGTCTATTCCCTGCATGCTGCAGTCCAGCTTCCAGTCATCTGGGCGACCCAGAAAACCTCAATTTTAAAACTGGATTAAAGTTACTCCAGACTGCCAACTGCCAGCACTCCTAGGCTTGCTAGGCTTGGAAGAAGCAAATAAAAATAATCTCTGGAAGAAAATGACATCATCCCAGGCCTCAATTATTCCTACAGTTTTGCAAGCACAATGTCCTGAACATAATAAAAAAACAACTGGGGGCGTTCTGCGCCCACTTAAAAAATCCTGCGAGAACATGGCTCCCATTATAACATCGCATGACGGCTGGAACACCTACAATAGCATAGATTTTAGAAGCCATCAGAGAGCAGAAGTGAGGCTGCAAACAGAACAAAGCAAAACAAAAATAAGTTAATTAAAATTCCAGAAAGTAATAAGCCTTTCCCAAGAGATAAGAGTCCCACAGCCACTTTCAGAGGAGGGAAAGGAGGCCACCCTTGATCAGGGTAAAAAGAAACCAATGTGGGCTAGCATAATGGGCCAGGGTCTCAACAAGCCCCAGCCACGAAGAGAGTCTGCACCTGCTCACCAAGCTGGACGACGGACCTTCCCAGGGTGTGAAGGCTGAGGGCAGAGGATCGAGAGACTCTGTCCTCAGGAGGACACACACAGGGCCTGCTGAGGACAGGGTCGTTCACTGAGAGAAACGCTCTGAAAAACAGGGCCCTCTCGGAGGCTGCCTGAGATGGGACAGGACAGGAGAGCTGAGACAGACCTTTCTGGGGAAAGGCACGCAGAGTCTGCTCAAGCTGGGAACAGGAAAGGAGAACCGAGCAAGCTGCTCACAGACACTGGTCTTTCAGTGTCTTGGTGATCCACCACCAGGGCCAGGAATCAGGGAGGAGAGAGATCTCCCAAAAGCACAGAAGGTCAGGGGTTGGATTGCATAGCAAAAAAAATCTTCCCGAAGATCCAAAAGCTAGCAGCCAATCTTTAGAGTCAGGTGGCATATTCCCACAGTTCAAAAAGCTAGCAGCTGGACTGTACAGCATAAAGAAATTCCTGAGGCCAGGCACGGTGGCTTGTGTCTGTAATCCCAACACTTTGGGAGGCCAAATGGGTTGGATCACAAGGTCAGGAGTTTGAGACCAGCCTGACCAACATAGTGAAACCCCGTCTCTATTAAAAATACAAAATTAGCCAGGCATGGTAGTGCATGCCTGTAATCCCAGCTACTCAGGAGGCTGAGGCAGGAGAATAGCTTGAACTTGGGAGGTGGAGGTTGCAGTGAGCTAAGATCATGTCACTGTACTTCCGCCTGGACGACAGAGTGAGACTCCATCTAAAAAAAAAAAAAAAAAAAAAAAAAAAGACTCTCCCTGCTCCCTGCTGAAGGTAAGGTTCTCATCCTGCCCTCAAATCATTTGAAACCATTGGTAAGCAGAATCAAACTAAAGCTGCAACAAGACAAGTCCGAGCTCAATATCAAATTGACTCAGTCCACCACTCTAAAAGCCTAACAGAGGAAGGGATGTGTGTTTTTCTACGTATGTATCGTATTTACTTCAGTCTCTACTGTTCTTTTATACACAATGTCTGGCATTTAATAAAAAATTATAAGCCAATTAAAGAAGAAAGAAAATTAACCTGTCATTGGGAGAGAAAATAGTGAATAGAAACAGATCCCAAAGATGGCAAAGATGTTGGAATTATGAGATGGCAACGTTGAAATAACTATTATAAGCATGTTAAAGGATCTAGTAGAAAATGCAGGCAATATGCACAAACATATGGGAAATTTCAGTGGAGACATAAAAACTGTAAAAAAGAGCACAGCCCTGGTGCCTCACACCTATAATCCCAATGCTTTGGGAGGTCAATGTGGGAGGATTATTGAGGCCAGGAGTTCGAAACCAGCCTGGGCAACATAGTGAAACCCCCCCGCCCATTTCTACAAAAAATAAAAAAATTAGTGTGGCATGGGGGCATGCACCTGTAGACTTAAATACTTGGGAGGCTGAGGCAGGAGGATGGCTTGAACCCAGGAGTTTGAGGCTGTAGCAAGCTATGATCATCACTGCACTCCAGCCTTGGTGACAGAGTAAGACCCCATCACTAAAAAATTAAAAGTTGAGAAGTTTTTTAAATAAAAATTTAAAACAGCATAAAGAAAAATGCTAGAAATTATAAATATTGTATCAGAGATAAATCATTTGATGGGCTTATCAGCAGACTGAAAACATGTGAATTTGAAGGTAGGTCCGTGGAAGTTATCCAAACTAAATTACAAAGATGAAAAAATTTTATCTTTGTTATCTTTGTTAAGAAATGGAAAAGTGCACTCAAGGTCTGGAGTATTATTAAGTGATCTAACAAATGTATCACATTGCATACTACATACATACATAGCATAACAAAAGAGAGGAGAGACAGAATGAGCAGAAGAAATATCTGAAGAGGTAATAGCTGAGAATTTTTCCAAATTGATGAAACCCATCAACCTATAGATCTAAGAAGTTCAGCAAATCCCAAGCAAAATAAATACAAAGAAAACTACCATAGGCTCAGGGCCAGGCACAGTAGCTCCTGCTTGTAATCCCAGCACTTTGGGAGGCCGAGGTGGGTGAATCACTTGAGGCCAGGAGTTCGAGACTGGCCTGGCCAACATGGTGAAGCCCTGTCACTCCTAGAAATACAAAAATTAACTAGGCGTACCACAGTTCAAGAATCATTTGAACCCGGGAGGTAGAGGTTGCAGTGAGCCAAGATCATGCCACTACACTCCAGCTTGGGCAACAGAGCAAGACTCTGTCTCAAAAAAAAAAAAAAAAAAAAGTAAAAGAAAAGAAAAGAAAACTACCATAAGCATAGGCTCATAATAGTTATACTGTTGAAAATAATATATAAAGAACAAAACTTAAAGCAGTCAGAGAAAAAAGACACATTTTGTATAGGGGAAACACTTTAAGAAAAATGACTGAGTTCTCTTTAGAAACAATGGAAGCCAGGAGACAAATGGAATGACATCTTAAAATTCTGAAAGAAAACAGAAACTCTTGACCTAGGATTCGACATTCAGTGACAATATCCTTCAAAATAAAAATGACATAAAGATATTTCATACATACAAACATTGGAATACTTATATCAAACAAATCTACACTATAAGATTTGCTAAGAAAAATTCTTCAGACTGAAGGAATATAATGCCAGATACAAGTATGAATCTTTAAAAAGAAATAAAGGATAAATATATTGGTAAATATAAAGGACTACCTTATCTCTAGCATATGTATCTATTTATTTACTTTTTTAAAGAAGAGATCTCGCCATGTTGCCCGGGCTGGCATGCAGTGGCTATTCACAGGCACAATACTAATGCCCTGTAGGCTCAAATACTCCTGGCTTCAAGTGATCTTCCCACCTCAGCCTCCTGAGTAGCTGGGTTTACAGGTACCTGCCACCATCTAAAATATCTCTTTATGAGACAATCAACCATTTAAAGTAAAAATAGTAACACTAGATTTTGTGATTTACATCTAGAAGTAAAATATATGACAAGACCATAAAAGGTGGGAGGGGTTGAATGTAAACACAGTGTCACAAGGTTCTTATGCCATTCACAAAGTAAAGGAACATTTTTTGATGATGGACTATTGTAACTTAATATGCATATCATAATCTCTCAAGCAACTACTAAAAGATGAAGAGACACTAAAAAAGTTAATAGATGAGATAAAATGGAATACGAAGAAATAGCCACATCAATCGAAAGTGGAAAGAAGAAAGAACAAAAGAAGAGATAGAACAAATAGAAAACAAACATAGAGGCTGGGTGCAGTGGCTCACGCTTGTAATAACAGCACCTGAGGAGGCCGAAGTGTGTGGATCGTTTGAGGCCAGGAGTTTGAGAACAGCCTGGCCAACATGGTGAAACCCTGTCCCTACTAAAAATACAAAAATTAGCCAGGCCATGGTGGTGGGCACCTGCAATTCCAGCTACTCAAGAGACTGAGATGGGAGAATCGCTTGAACCTGGGAGGTGGAGGTTGCAGTGAGTTGAGATGGTGCCCCTGCACTCCAGCCTGGGTGACAGAGCAAGACTCCATCAAAAAGAAAAGAAAAGAAAAGAAAAGAAAAGAAAGAAAGAAAGAAAGAGAGAGAGAGAGAAAGAAAGAAGGAAGAAAGAAAGAAAATAAACATAGATATAAACATATCAGTAAATACATTAAATGTAAATGAACTAATGCTCCAAATAAAAAGCAGTGATTGTAAGACTGGATAACAAATCAAGATCTAACTACATGCTGCTGGTAGAAACACACATTAAGCGTAAAGACACAGACAGGTTAAAAGAGTGGAAATAGAAATACCATGCACATCCTAAATGTATTAAAAGGCAGTGTAGCTACATTAACACCAGATAAAATAGACTTTAAGCCAAAGAGTTTCATCAGAGACAAAGAGGCATATGCCTTAGTGTACTTAGGCTGTAACAACTAAAATAGCATAGACTGGGTGGCTTAAATAACAATCATTGTCACAGTTTTGAAGGCTGGGAAGTCCAGGATGGTTCAGTGTCTTGTGAGGGCCTGCTTCCTAGCTCATAGACAGCTATCTTCTCCTAGTATCCTCACATGGCAAAAAGGGAGTGGGTGTGTTTTCTGGGGTCTCCTTTATAAGGGCACTAATTCCATTCATGAAGGCTCCACCCTCATGACCTAATTACATCTTGCAGACCCCACCTCCTGATACCATCATAATGGGGGTTAGCGTTTCAATATATGAATTTGGGGTGGACAGATTTAGTCCATAACAGTATGTTCTGTAATAATAAAAGGCCAAAGTTTTGAGAACTTTTAACAATCTTAAATGTGTATACACCTCATAATAAAGCTTCAAAATACCTGAATAAAAAAATAGATAAAGCAAAAAGATATATAGAAACTGCTACAATCATAAGTGGAGAAATTTTCAGGATCTGGCTCTCTGTAGTTAATAAAACAAGTTAACAGAAAATCAGTATGACACAGAAGCCTTAAGCAATACTATAAGCCCACTGACCTAGTTTTCATTTATAGAACAATTACAGAATACCATTTTTTCCTCAAGTACACGTGGAGCATTAATCAAAATAGACCATATACTGGTTCATAAAATAAGAATCAATAAGTTTCAAATGACTGCAATCATACAGAGTATGTTCTCATGCAGTGACATAATTAAATAGAAACCAAGAGCAATGTAGCTAAAAAATTTCTAGGTATTTGGAAATTAAACAACACAGTACTAAATAATACATAGGTCCAAAAACCAATGACAGGAGACATTTTAAAATATATCAAACTGAATAATAAAAAGCAAAATAAGATACAAGCATATCTTGAAGATAGTGCAGGTTTGGTTCCAGATCACCACAATGTAGCAAATATTACAAAGTAAAGTAAGTAAGTAAGACACACAAATTTTCTGATTTCCCAGTGCATATAAAAGTTGTGTTTACACTATACTGTAGTCTATTGAGTGTACCATAGCAGTATGTCTAAAACATCAATGTATATACCTTAACTTAATTTAAAATACTTTATTGCTAAAAATGCTAATGATTGTCTGAGTCTTCAGCAAGTTGTAATCTTTTTGCTGATGAGTTTTGCACTGATGTTGATAGTTGCTGACTGATCAGGGTGGTGGTTTTAAGTATGTATGGAATGTTATGATAGGATATAGAGTAGCATTGGTCAGATATGGAAATGGTGGGGAGACAAAAATATACACGTGAAATAAAACTCAGTATTTAAAAAAAAAAAAAACCTGAATGGATGAAGTATCCTTATAACCAAGCAAAGGGTGGAGTTCCATCTTTAAAAACTAAACAGGCATTTTGGACAACACATTCTTGGCAATAGAACCTGGATAATAGCTATCAAACACAGGAGGGAGTGTTCTCACTTTACATTATAAAAAGGATAGTCAGATATCAACTGTTACAGAAATGAAATAAGATGAAAATTTTTTAACAAATTGCTTAAACTATTTGCTTAAGGAGACTTCCTCCACTGCCAGAGATCTTAAATAATGTCCTGGTCAGTCATCCAGAAGCAATTCTTCACATAATTGATGAATTTGGCTTCCACTTTGGGAAGACAACCACCTTTTTCTATACTTGCTTGCATTTTTGCTTTTTTTTTATTATTATTATACTTTAAGTTCTAGGGTACATGTGCACAATGTGCAGGTTTGTTACATAGGTACACATGTGTCATGTTGGTTTGCTGCACCCATTAACTTGTCATTTACATTAGGTATTTCTCTGAATGCTATCCCTCCCCCAGCCCTCCACCCCACAACAGGCCCCCGTGTGTGATGTTCCCCCACCCTTTGTCCAAGTGTTCTCATTGCTCAATTCCCACCTATGAGTGAGAACATACAGTGTTTGGTTTTCTGTCCTTGTGATTGTTTGCTCAGAATAGTGGTTTCCAGCTTCCTCCATGTCCCTGCAAAGGACATGAACTCATCCTTTTTTATGGCTGCCTAATATTCCACAGTGTATATGTGCCACATTTTCTTAATCCAGTCTATCATTGATAGATATTTGGTTGGTTCCAAGTCTTTGCTATTGTGAATAGTGCCACAATAAACATACGTGTGCATGTGTCTTTATAATAGCATGATTTCTAATCTTTTGGGTATATACCCAGTAATGGGATCACTGGATCAAATGGTATTTCTAGTTCTAGATCCTTGAGGATTCACCACACTGTCTCCCACAATGGTTGAACTAGTTTACACTCCCACCAACAGTGTAAAAGCGTTCCTATTTCTCCACAACCTCTCCAGCATCTGTTGTTTCCTGACTTTTTAATGATTACCATTCTAACTGGTGTGAGATGGTATCTCATTGTGGTTTTGATATACATTTCTCTGATGACCAGTGATGATGAGCATTGTTTCACGTGTCTGTTGGCTGCATAAATGTCTTCTTTTGAAGAAGGCAGGAATTCAGCAAGCTAGACAAGAGGGTGATTTAGAGGCTTGTCAGTTCCCTGTTAGGGTACACCCCCAAGATCAACAGGGAAATATTTGAGCTACATTTGAGCCTTTTCCTTTTAAATTACTCAAAGAATTTAAACAAGCTATTCATACTAAAAAAGAATGTGGAAAAAGTCAGAGAGCCAGGCTGCCAGATAGGGGAAAAAAGAAAACTGCTGAGTCTGAAATATGTCCAATATGTAAAAAAGGAAAACATTGGGCTAACCAGTGTCACTTTAAGTTTGATAAAGAAGGGAACCTAATTTCAGGAAATGCCATGAGGGGACCATGCCAGGCCCCATTCCAAACTGGGGCATTTCCAGCTCAGGTGATTCCTTCACCCCTGTACAATATCTGTCCCCCACCATAGCCAGTAGTGCTGCAGTAAATTTATGCTGCACAAAAGCTGTGAGCCTTCTGCCTGGGGAACTCCCGCAAAAGGTCCCAACATGCCAAGTCTAGCTTGGTCAGGGAGACCCTAACCCAGTGGCGCTAGAGGAATTAAAGACACACACACAGAAATATAGAAGTGTGAAGTGGGAAATCAGGGGTCTCACAGCCTTCAGAGCTGAAAGCCCCAAACAGAGATTTACCCATGTATTTATTAACAGCAAGCCAGTCATTAGCATTGTTTCTATAGATATTAAATCAACTAGAAGTATCCCTTATGGGAAATGAAGAGATGGGCAGAATTAAAGGAATAGGTTGGGCTAGTTAACTGCAGCAGGAGCATGTCCTTAAGGTACAGATCGTCCATGCTATTGTTTGTGGCTTAAGAATGCCTTTAAGCGGTTTTCCACCCTGGGCGGTGCAGGTGTTCCTTGCCCTCATTCTGGTAAACCCACAACCTTCCAGCATGGGCGTTATGGCCATCATGAGCATGTCACAGTGCTGCAGAGATTTTGTTTATGGCCAGTTTGGGGGCCAGTTTATGGCCAGATTTTGGGGGGCCTGTTCCCAACACCAACAGGAGTCTGTGGACCCTTGCCAGCAGGGATGATAGTATTACTTCCAGGAAGGTCTAGTTTAAATGTAAAAGGGGTACAGATACATACAGGAGTCATTGATTTAGATTACAGTGGGGAAATTGACCTTGTTATGTCTACTTCTGTTCCCTGGAAAGCAGAGCCAGGAAAGCACACAGCACAACTCCTGTTTGTGTCATATGTGGGAATGGGGAAAAGTGAAATTAAATGAACAGGAAGATTTGGAAGCACAAATAAATAAGGTAAAGCAGCTCATTGGGTGAATCAAACTACTGATAAACATCCTACCTGTGAAATAACTATTCAGGGAAAGAAATTTAGAGGTTTGGTAGATACCGGAGTGGACATTTCAATCATTTCTCTACTACACTGGCTGTCTGCATGGCCAATTCAAGCCACTCAATTTAACATAGTTGGAGTTGGTAAAGCCCCTGAAGTATATCAAAGGCGTTATATTTTGCATTGTGAAGGGCCCGATAGACAACCTGGGACTATTCAATCAATTATAACATCTGTAACTATAAATTTATGGGGGGGATTTATTACAGCAATGGGGAGCACAAGTTCTAATTCCAGAACAATTATATAGCCCTCAAAGTCAACATATGATGCATGAAATGGGGTATGTCCCTGGTATTGGACTAGGAAAAAATTTGCAAGGTTTAAAGGAACTGCTTCAAGGGGAAAGACAAAGTTCACGCCAAGGTTTAGGATATCATTTTTGATGGCGGCCATTGTTAAGTCTCCCGAATCTATACCTTTTTTAACAGATAAGCCAATTTGGATAGAACAATGGCTGCTAAGTAAAGAGAAACTGAAGGCTTTAGAGGAATTAGTTACAGAACAATTAGAAAATGGGCATATAGCTCCAACATTTTCCCCTTGGAATCCTCCAGTTTTCGTAATTAAGAAAAAATCAAGCCAGGCACGGTGGCTCAAGCCTGTAATCCCAGCACTTTGGGAGGCCGAGACGGGTGGATCACGAGGTCAGGAGATTGAGACCATCCTGGCTAACACGATGAAACCCCGTCTCTACTAAAAAATACAAAAAACTAGCCGGGTGAGGTGGCAGGCACCTGCAGTCCCAGCTACTTGGGAGACTGAGGCAGGAGAATGGCGTAAACTCAGGAGGCAGAGCTTGCAGTGAGCTGAGGTCTGGCCACTGCACTCCAGCCTGGGCGACAGAGTGAGACTCCGTCTCAAAAAAAAAAAAAAAAAAAAGAAAAAGAAAAAATCAGGTAAATGGAGAATGTTAACTGACTTAAGAGTCATCAATTCAGTTATACAACCTATGGGAGCATTACAGCCAGGATTGCCTTGTCCCACCATAATTCCAAGAAATTGGCCTTTAATAGTCATAGATTTAAAAGACTGTATCTTTACTATCCCTTTAGCTGATCAAGACTCAGAATAGTTTGCATTTACAATTCCTGCAGTAAACAACCCGCAGCCTGCTAAGCATTTTCATTGTTTCACAGATGGGTCTAGTAATGATAAAGCTTCTTATTCTGGATCAAAAAGTAAAGTTTTCCAGACGCCCTATACTTTGGTTGAAAAGAGGAGCTTATAGCTGTAATTGAGGTATTGACTGCTTTTAATATGCCTATTAATGTGATTTCTGATTCTTCATATGTGGTTCATTCCACGCAGTTAATTAAAAATACTCAGTTATCATTTCATACAGATGAACAAATGGTAACAAAAACAAAAAAAGGGGAGAAGCAGGGATTATGGGACAGCTGATACACAATTGAATCTAGCATTATTAACTTTAAATTTTTTGAGCCTGCCCAAAGGCAAGATGTTATCAGCAGCTGAACAGTATCTACAGAAACCAGCTGCAAAGACAGAAGCAGAACAACTGATTTGGTGGAAAGATCCAATGACAAAAAGTTGGGAAATAGGTAAAATAATAACTTGGGGTAGAGGTTATGCTTGTGTTCCTCCAGGACTGAATCAACAGCTGATTTGGATACCATCAAGACACCTGAAACCTTACCATGAGCCAAATGCTGAGGAAGAGATTCCAGGAGGATTCTGAGGACCCCTCAGTTGCAGCCATGTCGAGATTGATGCTGATGAGGACCCCAACTGTCACAAGAAACACCTGTTGAACACAGCCACCCACCTGGGGACAGATCAAGATGCTGTCACTGATGGTGGAAGAAAACCTGGGGAAAGCAGGACAACCAGTCACAATGAGTAATTTAATGGTAGCTATGATAGCGATGATCACCATTGCAGTGAGTATTCCTTCAACAAGGGCTGACACAGAGATCAATTATACTTATTGGGCATATTTATTGAACTTGGCTGGCAATAATCCCGGGCTGTAATCACTCTGTGACACAGTTACACATGCTTTCTGATCTCAGTATTTGCCATAATAAATCTGCTCCTGTAATTGAGGTTTACTGCCCTCAAAAACCTGTTTGTAAACAGGATTGGATCCAGTTAGAAAAAATGAACGTACTTGTTTAGGAAGATTGCACTGCAGAACAGGCAGAGGTGCTGCACAATGATTCCTATGGAATCATTATTGATTGGACCCCAAGGGGATGTTTAGCTTGAATTACACCTCTTAGTCTGCCTGCCATGGCCACACTAGGTTCAGCTGGTCTGAACAAAATGGTCAGATGGTAGAAATAATAAGTAGGGCAAAAGTTCCTATTATCTGGAACCATAGCAGTATAGTGGCACCTCAGCCTCAAATGATATGGCCCTTCATAGGAGCTAAACATAAGGATTTGTGGAAACTTAATAGCTCTTAGTAAGACCAAATTTGGGAAAGAATAAAAAAGCATCTAGAAGGACACTCTACAAGCTTGTTTGTGGATATTGCAAAATTAAAGAACAAATATTTAAAACATCCCAGGAACACCTGACATTAATGCCAGGAACTGGAGTGCTTGAGGAAGCTGCAGACAGATTAGCAGCTAGTAACCCATTAAAATGGATAGAAACACTTGGAAGCTCTGTGGTTTCAATGATGATTGTGCTTTTAATCTGTGTTGTTTATCTTTGGGTAGTCTGCAGATGCGGATCCTGACTCCTGCAAGAAGTAGCTCACCATGACAAAGCTGCCTTTTCTTTTATCGCTTTGCAAATCAAAGAAGGGGAACATGTTGGGAACAGACCCCCTCAAAATCTGGCCATAAACTGGCCCCCAAACTGGCCATAAACAAAATCTCTGCAGCTCTCTGACATGTTCATGATGGTTATAACACCCAAGCTGGAAGGTTGTGGGTTTACCAGAATGAGGGCAAGGAACACCTGACCCACCCAGGGCAGAAAACCGTTTAAAGGCATTCTTAAACCACAAACAATAGCATGAGCGATCTGTGCCTTAAGGACATGCTGCTGCTGCAGATAACTAGCCAAACCCATCCCTTTATTTTGGCCCATCCCTTTGTTTCCTGTAAGGAATACTTTTAGTTAATCTATAATCTATAATCTATACAAACAATGCTTATCATGGGTTTACTGTTAATAAATATGTGGGTAAATCTCTGTACGAGGCTCTCAGCTCTAAAGGCTGTGAGACCCCTGATTTCTCACTCCACACCTCTATATTTCTGTGTGTGTGTCTTAAATTCCTCTAGTGCCACTGGGTTAGGGTCTCCCTAGCCAAGCTGGTCTTGGCAGTCTTCAATCAATCTTGAATTAATTTTTGTATAAGGAGCAAGGCAGGGATCCAGTTTCAGCTTTCTACATATGGCTAGCCAGTTTTCTCAGCACCATTTATTAAATGGGGAATCCTTTCCCCATTTCCTGTTTTTATCAGGTTTGTCAAAGATGGTTGTAGATGTATGGTGTTATTTCTGAGGGCTCCATTCTGTTCCATTGGTCTATCTCTCTGTTTTGGTACCAATACCATGCTGTTTTTGTTACTGTAGCCTTATAGTATAGTTCGAAGTCAGGTAGCATGATGCCTCCAGCTTTGTTCTTTTTGCTTAGAATTATCTTGGCAATGTGGGCTCTTTTTAGTTCTATATGAACTTTAAAGTAGGTTTTTCCAATTCTGTGAAGAAAGTCA
Organism: Rhinopithecus bieti; assembly: GCF_001698545.2. NCBI lineage: Eukaryota > Metazoa > Chordata > Mammalia > Primates > Cercopithecidae > Rhinopithecus > Rhinopithecus bieti. The sequence goes on from NW_016814625.1 coordinate 551,724, forward strand.
TTGGTAGCTTGATGGGGATGTCATTGAATCTATAAATTACCTTGGGCAGTATGGCC